>NC_135661.1:34320110-34620110 GCF_964188315.1 Podarcis muralis | reverse complement strand
GGATGGCTGGGAGGTGGTCCTTGCAAGCCTGCCATTGGTGGTCCAAGGGGTGGCCCTGTCATAGCTGGCTGAGGTTTACCCTCATTGTGCTCACATCCCCAAAAGAGCAGAATGCCCATCAGCGATCTACATATAACATAAAAGATTGCAGCTCTGCTTGCTACTGTAACGCAGTAACAGATGGCACCTAAGTGGATGGGTTGTAGACCCTTTTCCTTTTCCCTGCACCAACATTGTTTGTGGCATTGTTTTGTTGCATTAGCAGTTGTGTGGCAGGATTTACGAGCTGGGAGTTTATTTGCAGTGGGTTAATGTCACATAGTCAGTGACTTCCCCTACAGCCGTGCAAAGCTTTTGGAAGACATGCTTCTCTGGGTTGGCCCTAGCATTAGACGGAGGAAGGCGTCTGTGATCCATGGCAGAAGCTTGTGGTCTGTGGGTGGCAGGGGCCACCGGTGAAGATCAGAGGGGCTATAAGCAGCCCACTGAAACAGCACAACAATTAAAACAACAGTTACAACAATTACAACAGCAGTTGCAGGTCAGGAGACCAGGGGAAAGCTTGTCTAAACAGGTGTGTCTTCAAGAGCCGGTGGAATGCCAATACTGATGGCATGTTTGAGTGTGTGGCGGGCATTCTATAAAACCAGTGAAAAATCCTGTCTGCCTGTTACCACAAGCCAATAATCAGGAGGTAACTTTCACATCCATTGCTCTGCCCACTTCTGCCTCTGAGCTCACCACTGGCATGTGGATCCCGGAAATTTGCCTAAGAGGCAATGTGGCATCTGGGATGAAAAATGGTTTGTTGCCCTTGTGTTAGGAGGAGGCTTGCGAACTTGCTGTAGAAATCAAGTTGGGCTCCCTGACTTTGAGAACATGCCGGTGAACTGTGGCCAAACCCTTTAGAAGAAGTCCAGCACAAGTCTGTCCTTATAAACCCTGACCAATAGGTCTGACACTGAAATCTCAGGTTTCAGGCAGCGTTGCACTAAAGGCTCCAATTCCGAATTATGTGGCAATGCCATTTTCATTTAAACAATTACTCACACCCAACAACACTTGATGTTTTATTAAGTCTAAATTGGATAGATATTTGGGAATAATAACTTAATAGGCTGCACTTAGTACGTCCCCTAGGATGGCGTTTAATGAAGTTCCAAACAGTTGCTAATTCCTTCATTCATAAATAAAACATTAACAGTTTTTTGGGGGGAGAGGAGGGAGTAGATGGGGGAGGGGAAATATGCAAAATAACTAAAACGAGGGAGATTTCAAAGAGCAGTAAATAATAGCATTTTGCCTTTTGGGATTTTGGTATGTTAATGCATGTTATGGCTTTCTCTGACGAGCCACCGGTGGTCTGCTGAAGCCCGCTTGCACTGCAGCCCTCTGACATTTAAACTGCTCTGGGATTCGTTTCCACTTACGCCTCTGCTTTCCCCATTAAGTACTCTTCGCTTTCTGAGAGAGCTGATCTCACAGGAAAACAGATTTGTCAGGAAGCCACATTGACCTCTGGGGATTTTTTTATTTTAATGGGCTGAAACAATACACTCCAACTGTTTACCTGCAGTCATCACTGTTTTCCATTATCTCTCGGTGTGGTATGACTCTATCCAGTGCTATTTTTTCTAGAAAAAGAGGTGCTGGAACTCACAATGAACACTTCCCTTGTTTACTTATAATGGCAATGGCACCCACCTGAGAGGTGCTGGAACCAAGTTCTGGCAAGTTCTGGCTGGAAAAAAAAGCACTGATGTTGTTGCCCTGTTGTAAGCTTCAATGAGAGTGTGAAGATGCCTTTCAAAGCTGGAATTAGGGTGCACCCATATGCAGTAGGATTGTTAAGGACTTCCAAGTTATCCCATGGGCTTTGTGAGTTCAAACCCCTAGATGGAGGTGTAATGCAAGCCAGAACTAAAGTGATTTAGAAATCATTGTATGGGGGAATCAGTTCTGAGTGACACTAGGAAGCAAAAAATCGTAGGGTTGAAAGGTCTCCAAGGGTTGTCTAGTCCAACCCCAAGTGAAATTAACCAGTTTCAGTTTTCTATATAGTTTGGTAGCAGCATCAGCTAAGTTTGTTCCTTCTCCTCCACTCTCTATGTATCATCTTGTCATCTTTCAAATACTACAGGAGGCCTGCTCAGGCTCCCAGCTCAACTCTTACCTGTGAGTAAGCCAGGGTAAAAGTCAGAGGCATTTCCTGATACATTCATCCTTAACAGGGACCATATCAAGGTGTGAGTGAGACCACCAGACAGCTACACAATCTTCTGGTTTTGCAACAGCTCAAGAAACTCCGATATGGTAAGTGTGTTTCTTCATAAGCGCAGCACACACTGCTTTTTTCAGGCATTTTTCTCTCTTTCTTTTATTTGATAAAACATTTAAGCAAACAAACTGATACAAAGAAGTCAAAGCATTCCAAAGATCACATCAAGAAAAATAAATATATACATATAGAATCTATGACAGCAGCAGACTTGCAAAGTTAACAGCAACCTTCTCTAAACCTTGGAGAAAGTCAGTGATAGAATCTCCAAATAAATAAAATGTGGAATATTGATATAACGTTCAGAATAATATGCCTCTCAAAAAACAAAAGTGAACAGAAGGTGGTCTAGGTCCTTCTGGTAAGGAATTTATGAAATTCATGTTAGATTGTTAGATTGTCTACAAGTGCAACCATCAAAACAATACCATACCAATTTTGCATAGTAAAAAAACGATCACTTCTCCATGAGAATCCAATCTCTATCTGGGATGCTACCAGAAAACAGACTATTTATGTCTTAAACAAAATATCTTTATTTGCTCCTTGAAATAAAGATGGCACTGCCAAGGCTGGGCCTTTAATCACTGTAGTATTCAGAGTTCTAGAAATTACATCCAATTCTCAGTTGTAATGTTTGAACCATCTTTCCATCCCATGGTTACCACAAAGCAGGCAGCCGCCAGTAGATGGTATGTACCTTCAGCAGGGGAAAAGCCCTCAAGAAGTCACCCTGGATGGGAGAGAAGGGGGCACTCAACACGTAAAAGACTGTCCCTATTTTCTTTTGTGAAATGTCCAATGGTATGTGAACAGCAGCCCCACAGTCAAGGGCCTTGTTTGGTGGTCGCCCTGCAGTGGAGATTTGCCATCCTGAGGCCCGCATTCCCTTCTGCTCAACGTTCCTGGGGCCACATGGCAGCAATGGGTAGGGCCAGAGTCTAAAACAGGTGGAGAAAATAATCTTTACCTCTGAGCAGCAGGCTTACTTCTACACACACTTGCTTCCCCTTCTCTGCCCTCTGCCCTCCATCCAGGCAATCTCAGGGTTCAAGGTCACATTTCATCCAAGCAAAAACACTTAAGGTGCAAAGGAGGGCTTGTGAGGGGGTGTGACTTGGGAGGAGGGGGTGTGACCAGGGGAAAGTTTGGAGGGTCAGACAGACCTGGCCTGATGTTCCCTACCCTGCCTGTGCAGACAGGAGACTGCTTTTCCTAGCCTTCTGTTGTCAGCTCAGTCCCAATCTATTTTTACCATTAATTCATTACCATTACAACGGCATGGATTTTCTCTGCCTTTGTTTTGCGATTCCCCCCCCCCCACGAGCCCAGTCTCCAACAATGTGCGAAGATCACAGAGATTTGGAAGGCGCTTCTTTGTCAGCAGAATGAAGAAGCAGATCCAGCTAATGCTGTGACCACCCATGGTTTCCATGGACTTCAGTCGGGCGATTGATGCCTGCCTGGCGCCTCCTGGGATATAGCCGACTTTTTAGATAGATTAGGGCTAAAAGGAGATGATAGACCCAAGAAGGAAGGACAAAACATTCCAAAAGTTTGTCATTAATTGAGGTGATGGGTGATTTGTGGTGGCAGCCAACTAACTTGGAGTAGAGCGATTGAAATGAATGGGCTTAAGTTGGCCACGTCTATTAGATTCAATGGAGAAAGGACTGAGAGCCTGGAAAAGAGGCGATACCAGTAGCCATCTCCAGATATCTGAAGGGCTGTCAAGTGGATGGAACAAGTTCATTTCCTGCTGCTCCAGAGGGGAAGGGCCTGAACCAATGGATTTGAATTCAAACAAAGGAAATTCCAACTAAAGCTTAGGAAGAACTTTATGATGGTAAGAGCTGTTCGAAAGTGGAATGGGTTACTACAGAAGGTGGTGGACTCTCCTTTGTTAGAGGTTTTCAAACAGATGTTGGGGAGCCCATCTGTCAGGGATTCTTTAGCTGTGGTCTAGAATACCCTTTGTCCCTTCCAGTTCCATAATTCTATGATTCCATGTTCTACTCTGGGTAGGACTAGCATGGTTTGAAATCCTGTGTTAGTTGATTTCAACAAAAACAACTCTGAAGATCAAGATCACTTCCCATCAATATCACTTCTTTGTAGTGTTCCATAAATATACATATGAGCATCAGCAGCGGAGGCTGGTTCATTGGGGCTAAGTGGGCACTGCCCCACCAACTTCAGCCTGACCTCAGCCAGACCCCACTTGCCTGACTTCTGTCCTCTCTGCTATGCTTTTCAACATCTACATGCAGCCGCTGGGAGAGATCATCAGGGAGTTTGGGCTGGGTGTTCATCAGTATGCAGATGATACCCAGCTCTACCTCTCTTTCAAATCAGAACCAGTGAAGGCGGTGAAGGTCCTGTGTGAGTGTCTGGAGACGCTTGGAGGATGGATGGCAGCGGCTAACAGATTGAGGTTGAATCCTGACAAGACAGAAGTACTGTTTTGGGGGGGACAGGAGGCGGGTGGGTGTGGAGAACTCCCTGGTCCTGAATGGAGTAACTGTGCCCCTGATGGACCAGGTGCGCAGCCTGGGAGTCATTTTGGACTCACAGCTGTCCATGGAGGTGCAGGTCAATTCTGTGCCCAGGGCAGCTGTTTATCAGCTCCATCTGGTACTCAGGCTGAGACCCTACCTGCCCGCGGACTGTCTCGCCAGTGTGGTGCATGCTCTGGTTATCTCTCGCTTGGACTACTGCAATGCACTCTATGTGGGGCTACCTTTGAAGGTGACCCGGAAACTACAACTAATCCAGAATGCGGCAGCTAAACTGGTGACTGGGAGCGGCCGCCGAGACCACATAACACAGGTCTTGAAAGACCTACATTGGCTCCCAGTACGTTTCTGAGCACAATTCAAAGTGTTGGTGCTGACCTTTAGAGCCCTAAACAGCCTCGGTCCAGTATATCTGAAGGAGCGTCTCTACCCCTTTGTTTTACTTGGACACTGAGGTCCAGGGCCGAGGGCCTTCTGGCGGTTCCCTTACTGCGAGAAGCCAAGTTACAGGGAACCAGGCAGAGGGCCTTCCCGGCAGTGGCACCTGCCCTGTGGAATGCCCTCCCATCAGATGTCAAAGAGATAAACAACTATCTGACATTTAGAAGACATCTGAAGGCAGCCATGTTTAGGGAAGCTTTTAATGTTTGACACATTACTGTATTTTAATATTTTGTTGGAAGCTACCCAGAGTGGGCATAAACAAACAAACAACAACAACAACAATTATTATTATTATTATTAGTAGTAGTAGTAGTAGTAGTAGTAGTAACCTGTCAGGGTGTAGCATTGCCTATCAGCTTCCTCTTCCTTTGTCTCAGTGTTGCCCTTGCAGGACTCAACAGGGAGGAAGATGGGGACAAAACTAAAATTTGTTTGCTCTGCTTCTCATTGGTCCTGGCACCACCTACTCTCTGCCTTGCACCCTACCAGTCCCAATAAGAATCAACCACCACAGTGAAGCCATAGCATTGATAATGGGTGGGGAAGATGACAATGAATGGGAGTAACTGAAAGCTGTGGAAAATAGTTCTGGAGCTAATTTTAGATCTTCTCTACACTGAACCAGAATTTGAATGTAAAGGAACACAGGGCATAGCAAAATGATGGGACAATAAATTAACAGGGCGAGGGAAATCTACTCATCACTAGCGACGGTGTTGAAAAACCCTGGAGCCAAATTTCCATTGTGTAATTCATGAATTATCTAGAAAGATGTGTATTATCTCCCAGTCTGCTTATACCCATATAGAATGCAATGCATTGACTGATACCTGAGAGTAGTAAACCAATCAATATCTACATGCAATGGTTGACGGGAGCAAATTAGTTAATTTAAGTGACTGGTTGTAGTTCTCCAAACTTTGCAGCAGTACAATGGGGCTTTTTGAGGAGAGTTTGCCTGCTTTCTTTTATAACAAGAAATAGTTGCCAATTCTACTTTGCCTCATCAAATCATTTCTCCAGCTTTTCATGATATAGCCAACTGCTACATCTCTCAAGCATCTTTTATTATCCTTCCTGCTAATGCATTTTATTGCCTTGTATTTCTATGTGTGATGTATCTTTTCAACCTAATATTTCCCCTTCCTTTAAGGACTGTAATTACGCCAACAATTTGTATCTGCTAGAACTTTATAGTTTATTAAGTCCAACTCACCAACACCAGCATACTTAGCAAATGGGGAAGGGAACTCTAAAGCGGCCAGTGTTGACCCTCATTGATGGATTTAGTGCTGCAAGTCAACCAGTTACCTTCCTTGTCTCACCTACTTCTAGACTATGCAAGCTTGCACTGCCCTGTTTTATTTGATTTCTGCCTCCCAGATGATTTCTGTGCTCAATGACGAGTCTCCATAACTTAATCCTAGATGTGGCTCTGATTGCTGATCGTTCTGGGCATCCTGTTGATTGCTAAACATGGAGTCCTGACACAGCAAGGGGAATGCCAAGAGCAGCCTCAGATAATAGATACAGGGATATTTTGGGGAGGGAGAGAAGCTGATGAAGCAGGTGACCCACATTTCAAAGCTTCCTGCCATGCATGGATCACTCTCACTTGATTGACTTCTCTCTGCAGCCACGAGAGCTGGAAAAATGTTCATCCAAATATGAAAGTGCTGGTACTCTGTAGTGTATAATATGATCCCATCTGCTGCATCATGATGCCTGAGGGCTGCATGCCATCCTCTGGTATCTTATTTTCTTAACCAAACCTTTCTGTTTTCTTTTTTTCTATTTCCCATACAGGCATAGAGGAAGTGGAGACCTCTTTGTAGTGGTATGGTATTTCAATTGGCCAGCAGAGAAAGGAAATGGTTGTGCATGTGTCCGTGTGTGTGTATTCCCAAAGAAAACAGAGCAATAAAATGGAACCTGAGCATCTGAGCAAAGGATCGAGGCTCTCCAGTCAATCAAATTACGGTTCAATCAGTTCATTTTAATCACTTCTCTGGAGACAAGTAATCCCCCCTCTGTTGAAGAATATGCAGCAATTTTAGTGATGGAAAGTTTAATTGTTTCATTTTTGCCTTCCTAGCTGCAACATGCTAGACTTTTAATCATTGGGAACTGAAGTTATAATGAAGTAAAGCCCACTCTCCATAGTTTGCAACTAGCTGAAAATAATTGGGCTGAGACTCCCATCCAGACACTGTAATGCCTCTGGCATTTTCCCGAAAACTAGACTTAATTGCTTTGCTGATATTGTTAAGTGGTCCTGGGGGGCGGGATGAAGTAGTAAAGCTACCCACATATGGAGCCAATGGTACACAAAAAGTGTCTTCTAAGATCCTTAAAGCGAGCCCATGAGGGCTTAGGAAGGAGCAGACCACCTGGCCTTAGGTGGCCTGCAGACCCAAGAGAGCTGAGAATTTGATAGAACAAAGAGAGAAAGTTTTAGAAACAACAAGCGTCAATTTTATTTAGGACCCCCAATGCCTGGTGCTGAAAAAGGCAGGAAATGTTAACCTGATATGCTCCTTTATAGTATGCTGTAGTTTTCTCTTTGTAATGTTTGGCCAGAGACTAGAAGGATGGAATGCTGACTGCAGCAAGAGCAAAGAGTTGTCACATGGATGAAACATCTGGATCTCTCTCTCTCTCTCCACACACACACACACACACACACACACACACACTCCCATTCCAAAAACTGTCTTGCTTTATCTACATTCCCTCATTACCTCAGGGTAACCTAGAAACAAGAAACCAGGGCACGGCTATGAAGATAGTGGTGACTCTTATTCTTAAGCATAGGCCTCAGTCATTCCCTTTAAAATTCTATAGGACAATGTGCATAGAATTTGCCGGAGGGCAAAAAATTTGTTGGTTTGTTAGTTGTTTCATTACATGTGATCATAAAACAACCCCCACCTCAATGCGGTTTGCAAAGAGCCTGAAAAAAAATTATCAGTAAAAACAGTTAAAAACAACTATTTAAAACATTTTTTTTTAAAAAAAGCAATAAACTAAAACACACAGGAACATTATTATACATGTCTGGGTAGGCTTGGCTAAACAAAAGCATTTTTAGCAAGTGCCAAAAACATTACAATGAAGGGACCTGCCTGATGCCAAATTTTCAGATGACCAGGGGAGGCTATCTCACCCACCCACCCACCAACAACAACGGTGTGTGTGTGTAATAAAGCACAGCATGTGGTGACATTATTGTACTTGGATACCCTATTGTGGGAGAAGCAGAACGTGCGGAGAGATGCATTTCATCCCATCAAGGTATCCTGGCAACCTATTCTTCCTGCAAGCCTCACAATTGTCATAATGGGCACTTCTGGAATTAATAAATAAATGGAGTTTAGGATAACAGGAGCATGGGATGATTGATGGCTCCTTTAAAAAGCTACATTAGCTCATAAGAAGCTGATTGACAGCCTATTATTCAGTGCAGCCACGAAACAGTAGTTTGCTGGTTTAAGAACATTACAATATGGATTAGAGCAGGGGTGGGGAAGCCTTGGTCTTCTAGGTGTTGATGAACTGCAACTCCCATCAGCCCCAGCAAATATGGCCAGTGGTTGAGGTTGATGGGGGTTGTAGTTCTGAAGCATCTGGAGGGCTAAATTTCCCCTACCCCTGGATTAGAGTGAAGGTCCATCTAGCCTAGCTTTCTGTTTCTGATAAAGGTAAAGGTAAAGGTACCCCTGCCCGTACGGGCCAGTCTTGCCAGACTCTAGGGTTGTGCGCCCATCTCACTCAAGAGGCCGGGGGCCAG
The DNA here is from genome assembly GCF_964188315.1 of Podarcis muralis. Classification (NCBI taxonomy): domain Eukaryota; kingdom Metazoa; phylum Chordata; class Lepidosauria; order Squamata; family Lacertidae; genus Podarcis; species Podarcis muralis. Next base: position 34,611,082 of record NC_135661.1, on the reverse strand, counting down.
CGCTGTCCGGAGACACTTCCGGGTCACGTGGCCAGCGTGACAAAGCTGCATCTGGCGAGCCAGCGCAGCACACGGAAACGCCGTTTACCTTCCCGCCAGTAAGCGGTCCCTATTTATCTACTTGCACCCGGGGGTGCTTTCGAACTGCTAGGTTGGCAGGCGCTGGGACCGAACGACAGGAGCGCACCCCGCCGCAGGGATTCGAACTGCCGACCTTTTGATCGGCAAGCCCTAGGCGCTGAGGCTTTTACCCACAGCGCCACCCGCGTCCCACCTGTTTCTGATAGTGTCCAGCTAAAACAGACTCATGGTCAGGGTTTGATGTCATCGTTCTGCCCTGTTGTTTCCCTCCGACATGCAGCCTTCAGAGATTTATTCCCTCTCATCATGGAAACGCCATTTGATTTAGAATTATGGAAATGGAAGGGGCCCAACATTGTCCCTGTAAGCCTTGGATCAGTCTCAGCCTCTCAGCCTGACCTACCTCATAGTGCTGCTGTGGGAATTAAATGAGGAGGAGAAAACCATGTACACCACCTTGAGTTCCTTGGAGAAAGAAATGGGATATAAATGCAATAACTAAATATATAATAGATTAAAACCACATAGCTAAACTTTGTGCAGCTCCAGGGATGGGGGAGAAAATGGATTATGCTTACATTTAAAGGTGAACCTAGCACACTCATACTTTTTGAAACAATAAGCAAGCTGGGAAACAGCCATCCTTTGAAACGTGCAATCCTTCAGATTCTGTAGTGCCGTTTTCCAGCCAAGCAGTGTGTACCATAAGGTTTCTATTAGTGGAAATATATAGCTTAGTATATGCAGAAGCACGTGTGCATGAAAATGCATCTATTTATGAAATTAACATACAAAAATGCATTACCTTAGGGGGAATGGCTTTGCAAAAATGTGCATATTAGGCAAGATCGCACACGTACAGGTTTTTATTGGGAGAAAATTGCACTACAATGCTGATGAATTTCCTTGAGGATTTCTATTTTGAAAGCATCTGCAAACTGCTACAGGAATTGAATTCAAGATAGCAAGGATGAGAAACTGAAATGGGCAGGTTTCCCCTATTCTTCACCCACTGAACATGTGTGGTCTTCATTTGACTGTTTTTAGTGCCCCCACCTAGGATTCCCCTCCTAAAACATTTTTTGGGGGTGCATCTTTCAATCATGGGGTTCCCCTAAGCTCACCAGTACCTCCGAGTAGTACACACGAGTAGTGCCATTTTTGCAAACCTAAGCAATGGTATGTGCAGCATGAGCATCAGGAACAATGCCTCGTAATGCATCAAACTGCAAATGGGCTCCAGTAAATTGGAAGTATGAAGGACGTCAAGCCCAATCTATTTATTGCTGGAGAAAAGCTCAGCTCCCCACATGGGCCTTTCATCCTTGTTCTATCTCATGGGCTGGAACAGGAGTCTAAGCTAGGCTAACAACCTCACTCTAGGCCACACGCTGTGCCTGAATGTGATTTTCAGCCTTCATAGATCAGCCTACCCAAGTGAACTGCCACCTCCTGGAGAGTTAAAAAAAACACACACCAAAAAACTTTTCCACGTAAAGTTGAAAAATAGTGTTATCTGTTGCTTAAAAAACTTAACATTACAAGCCTGCAAGTCAGGCAGGTGTGTAATGAGTAAAACTTTCCCATTTGTTGGTTTTGGGAAGGAGGGGGGAAGTGGTCAGTGAAGAATAGGAGCTCTCCTCCCGCCACTCCATAAATGTGCAGAATCCTATGGATTTTGGCAGACAAAAGTAAGCATAGTTATCTCAATAAGGTTGCGGGTGGCCTTTGCATCACTTGATCTCTCAAGGAAGGATGAGATGTTTAGGAATCATCAGCCAACTCTGCCAGTAAGCAAAGTCACAGTTAGAATCAGTTGCACAATTCATGATGACTTGCACACAAAGGGAGTGGGGAGTTGGGGAACCCCTGCACTACACAAGTTTCTCTTGGGATGGTGAAATCACGTATAGCAACTTCTCATGAGACCGCTTCAGATTTTGCATAGTCCACATGCGGAAGGCGGGAGAGCAGGCCCAAGCAATTGGTCCTGCCCGCAACATCATGCCCTAGTCAGCCACACCTCCAAGCTTTGTATTCCAGGCCCAACTTCTGGAAAGTGGTACCTGTGCTTGCACATGTGTGGGTGTGCCACATAATGGGAACCTCGAGCTAACGGGCATAGGGAGCACCTATTCAAGGAACACCTTTTCAGAATGTTGGGTGATAGATGTTAAAGTTGAGGGGATGGTTAGGATGACACGTAACATTAGAGGAGAGGTCACTGGTGCAGTCCCCTACATGCCACATAAGGTGAGGTTCTGAAGAGGGCTATAGAGAGAGGCTCATAGAGTTGGTCCATAGATTCATTGGACTCCAGCTGACTTTTATCCAGAGACCTTCTGTTGTGATGTGTAGCCATTGATAGCCATTATCCTCCACAAATTTGTCTACTCCTCTTGGTTGGTGGCCATCCCTGCCTCCTGTGGGAGTGAGTTTCATAGTTTAAACTATGTGATGTATAATGAAGTATTTCCTTTTTTGGGGTACCGTATCTGCCAACATTCCATTTCACAGGATGTCTGTGAGTTTTAGTGTTATAAAAAGAAATGAAAAACCTTTCTCTATCCACTTTCACCATGCCATGCATAATCTTACCAATTTCTATCATGTCGCCTCTTACTTGCCATTTCTCTAAACAAGGCTTCCTCAACCTCAGCCCTCCAGATGTTTTGAGACTACAATTCCCATCATCCCTGACCACTGGTCCTGCTAGCTAGGGATCATGGGAGTTGTAGGCCAAAAACATATGGAGAGCCAAGGTTGAGGAAGCGTGCTCTAAACTAAACCGTCCCAAATGCTGCAACCTTTCTTCATGGGGGAGTCACTCCATCCCCTTGATAATTTTGGTGGTGCTTTTCTGAACCTTTTCCAACTCTACAATATCCTTTTTTGAGATGAGGTGACAGCGGTCTTCCCAGCCAACCTGGAGATGCCAGGAATTGAACATGGGATCTTCTGTATGCAAGACAAATACTCTCTCCACTACTGAGCTGTAGCCCTTAACAATAAGCCTATAAGCAGGAAATGAGTCAAATAGGACTCTCCTGCTGGTGATTCCCCACTCCTGTGCTACCAGATAGTTTTCTTCTTTCCACAAAAGTCCTCCTCCTCCCCCCATTTATTCTACCTTCTCTAAAAATGCAAGGGGCTTAGCAGATAATTAAACCACAGTACAAAACTGATCTTTATAACGACGCTGCCCTTTTCAATGTTTTCCACAGGGCAGCCAAAAGAAAGCAGCATTTTATCTGGCTCTCTAACCCATCATGTTTTAATAACAAAATCTTTGCAAGGTCAAAGCTGAAATCAACAAAGTCACCACAGATTGGATTTAAAGCACTCTCCGTCTTGTAATGTGCTGGTCAGATATGCAAATTCGGAAAGAAGAAGCAGGCAAGAAGCTTAAAGTTCTAGAACAAGTGTGGGGGGGAAATGTAACTGAGATTACTCATAATAATAAGGTAGGCACAAATAATGCATTTTAACCTTTGTGATTTAAGCAGCTGGGAGAAAACACCAGCACGCTATCGCCCTGGAAGCATTAATTAAGCCAGATTTTCAGAGTCACACACAGTGGTTATTTCTATAAAAAGAGCTCAAAACCAGCAGATATAAGAACAAAACCATTTTAGAGTTTAGAGTCTGATGGGACCTTGGGATCATCTACTTCAGTCTGCTGGTCAGTGCAAGATCTTTTAGTCACAACATCCCTGAGAGGCGGCCTTCTAGCCTTTGCCAGCAAAGGAGTGCCCACCACCTTCAAGGCAGTCTGGTCCGCTATGTCAAACAGCTCTGACCATCAGGAGGTTTCTCCTAAGGGTTAGCCAAAGTCTGCCTCTCTGTAATCTCCACTTATTAGCTCCAATCCTGTGCTCTGGAATACAAATCTGCTTGGTCTTTATGTGACAGCCCTTCAGATGTTTGTAGACAGGAAGATATTATATCATTTAGCAAAGTTACTTAAATAACACTGATGACGTCCATAGAGAAAAGGAATCCTGATGACACTTTACTGAGGAAAACTGAATGAAAAAGTACGTAATTTGAAGAGAAATTCAGGCCTTGTACAGAGCAGGGAGACATTCAACTGCACATACAGAGGAAAAATTCCCTCAGAACTACACAGCCAATTGGGGCACATGTTATCTCAGCAAAAATCTGCCTGGTTACGAAGCAACACCCACCTACACATCCTTGGTTAGGTGAGTTAGAATTACCCTTAAGTTACAAATTTTCAACAATGTCTTACCTTAAATAAAAATGGACCTACAATATTAATCTCACAGCTCCTGGTGGATATGAGTCTTGCATCAGAGCTATGGGGGGCAATAACAGTGACTCCTCCAAAGATCTCAGTGACCTGGCAGGGATATGAAGGATTAGACGGTCCTTGAGGTATCCTGGACCAAAAGTCTTCAGATAATATTGAGGTAGATGGCCTCATGGTCATATATAAGTTAATCAAAGCTTATGGGTGATATCCAGTGTGAATCCTAGGGTGACTTTGGCATACTTATTGCAATGGGTCTACTCTGAGAATAACCAATGTTGGGTATCATTCAGTATAAATATCTGCTAGAGAAGCTGTCATTTAGTGCAATGCCTACCAATATATTATGCACCCTATTTTTAGAGCAAAAAAGAAAGAAATACCTGCCCATATGTAACCTTTTGTTCCTTTTTTTAAAAGCAGTGGCACAAGTTTCATTAAATGTTTTGTCTTGATTTCATTCTTCTGCCTCTTCCCTCCCCCCACAATCGTTACTTTAACCTTATGGGAGATACCCTGAATTGATTTCACTTTCAAAAGCATCATTCTGATTATGAAATATTTGATGCCACCGGAGAGTTCTTTACAAAGATTCCTCCCCCCTCCTCATTAAATACATCTCCTCAATAATAGCGAGGCCTCATGTGGAACAATCAATGAGGCCTTTCTTGTTCCTGGAGTTGAACTCAGAAACAGCAAAAAATGGAGCAGTGTGAAGGATTCTTTCAGCCTCGTTGAAGCGTTCTGAGTAAACCTGTGTGGGCATAAAGTGAGGAGTGGGTGCCACGGAAGCCCCCTCCCTAAATATATCACATGCAATTGGCTCTACTTCAGAACTTACTGCATAGAACTAGCAGGTAAGGAGCATCCCAGATCCTGGAATTTCAGGGTCCAAACCTGAGACCTGGGTCAGCCCCCTCGTGATGTCATAGGGTGATGTCGTTCACCAGCTCTTGCTGATGTCATTCACAGTGGGTGAGTTCCAGTGATGTCATTAAGCATGACACATTAACCACAGTTGCTGCGAGAATGTCAATCAAATAGGAAACACGGTGTAACAAAGGAGACAATATGTCACTCACTGGAAAGTAGGACAGAAACCTTAGCTAAAGGAGGTGTTCTCAGGTGTAGCTGAAGTGAGGGGACCATTCTGTATCACCTTCTTAGGGAGCCTGGGTAGGGAAGGCAGGCTTTCTACCTGGAAATTCAAACCTTTGCCCTGCTACCTGGAGACTGTATCATCATCTTCAGATTCCCTCCCATATTTCTTTTAAGATGGTGTTGCCATCTGTAGGTTGCATAATTACTTGTATTAAAAAATAATATATATTTTAAACCATCTGCTTACCTGGTTAAATGGAGCACTTTCAGAGATGGGGGAAAATTGCACTTCAGATAGCAAAGCAACCTAATTCATTCTTCCTGAAACCAAACACACATCTCTGCTTTGAAGTTTGCCCTTCTCTGAGATTTTCGATGCAGTTTGCTAACAGAACAAATGTGTTAAAAAACGTGTCTATTAGGGGAAAGCCAGGACCCAAGTGCATTATATTAATGACAATAAGGCTAGGAAAAATATAATTCAAAATTGTATACGAGGCAAAATTGTGTACAAAACCATGTGTATTAGAAGAAAGGAGTTGTAGAATCCTGATAACTTTTTATGACCACTCCTCACCGCCACCGCCACATGCAAACATATGCAGAAATGGAAGAACCTGAAATTGAGATTGGACCAAATAAGAAACTGAGTTGTATAACAATTGATAATTCCCCCATTCCTACCCACTTCTGGAGTTGATGCCCACCACTAATGAATTCCCTGCCACTCCCATGTTCATCATCATCATCACCATCACCATCACCATCATTGATTTATTAACCACCTTCTAAGCAACTCTCCAGGCACTTCCCACATAAGGTAATTAAAAAACAATTAAACACACAAATACAACAAATACTTTTCAAACAAGACTAAAACATTTGTAGGCACTTGTGGCAAAGGCCCATTTCTCCAGCTGGGAACAAAAAAATGTCTTCAGTTGTTTCCAAAAGGCCTGTCACATCTCCACAGGAATGCTATTCCACAGAACAAAGGAAGCCACCATACAAGCCCTGCCCTGCATCGCTCCTAGTTATTCTGCCCAAATCCCCAGGTAGCTAAACTGTGGAAGCTACCATTCACATTTCCCATGGTACCCTTAAAGCAGTGTCACGTCAGAGCATTGTCAAAAATGAAACTTTGAGTACAGCTTCATGAAATTGGGAGCTACTATATACATCCAAAGTTCCCTTCGGCCATAGAACCATAGAATTTTAGAGTTGGAAGGGACCCTGAGGATCATCTAGTTCAACCCCCTGCAATGCAAGAATATGCAGCTGTCCCTTATGGGAATCGAACCTGCAGCCTTGGCGTTATCCGCACCACATTCTCACCACTTGAGCTATCCAGGCTGGCATTCATTTCATTCCCTTCCTTACTTCTGAACGTTCCCCCCTCCCTCAGCTGAAACAGAGTCAAATGATATTGTGAAGACCCCCTTCTGAAATCCAGCCATCTTCACAGCTCAAGTTTGTCACTTGAAAGACAACCATCACTGGCCTCCTTGGTGCCCTCTTAGCCTTCTGTGCTTGAAATGTGAGCAGGAGCCTCACTTCCCTTAAATAACCAGGCCTCTGTCCTTCAAGCCATCTGCTCACTACAAAATCCATATTATTAGCAGAAATATGCGTTGCCAACATCTGGTCAAGTGTCCATATATCATCCAAGTACAGCATCACCTTGATGTGTCCTTTGATCAAGTTTTACATTTTGCATTTCTTTTATTCCAGTAGTAGTTCTTCTCTTTCCTTTTTTTTTTTTCTTTTGAAAAGAGCATGGTTGACTTTCATTGGATGAATTGTTTTTTGCCTTTATGTTTCATTTTCAGGAAGGAAGGATTAACCATAAACAGGCACAGCTAATAACACATCATTTTCTTTGAGATGGGGCAGGTGCACTTTTGGATACAAGGGGCATGATACAAGGGCCAACTTTGACAGATTGGGGGGGGGACAGCCTACCTGTTCTCAGACAACCCTGTCAGGGACAGGTGTGTGCAACTAAGCCAGAACTGGACCTTGCTCTTTGGCCCAGCAGCTGAGACCACAAGAGATGCCAGCTGATTGACAGATAGCCATGATTTTGGGGAAATGGCTTTGCAGGGCAGGTCAAATTGGACCCCCTAGTCTACATTTGGCCTGCAGACTGGAGATTCCCCATCCCTAATCTTAAGAATTTAAAGCAGTATACTTCAGGAAATTAAGACCCAGATTTTTTTTGTTTTTGTTTTAAAAAGCATTTTGTATACAGCAGATCTCTAGGGTTTCAGATAAGAATTTGTCCCAGTCCTAAGTGAAGATACCAAGAAATGAACCAGGGACCTTCTGAAAGCAAGTGAGATGCTGTACCACTGAGCTACAGCCCTTCCACTAAATATGCCCACACATAATATTCAAAATACTTTGACCCAGTTGAGCTGAATTCCCAGATAAAAATGCGGAAATCAACTGCACAACCGCAACATGTATGCATTAAAGTATTCGCTTAGTCCATATCCAAATGTTATTCTCCATCTGAGGACACCAGAGGAGCAGGCATGCCACTTGGTTTGATGGGTTGAGGCACATTCTCAACCCAGGGGGATCTCTTCAGCCCTCCTCACCATACTAGCAGAATATGTGAATTGGACCCAACATTTGAAAGTCATAGGAGTACCACAGGATGGCCACATACAAAAATGGAAAGCCTTGCCAACCTCCCCATTCAAATAGGTATCATTGGTTACAAAGGATACCACTGGTCACTCAGTCTACATGACTGGTATGTTACTAACCCAAGGCATGCTTCAGAGGCAGCCTGTACCTCTATTGACAAGTGTGGACCAAGGAGCATTCCCAGTTGGTGTACTCATTCCTTCAGCAGAGACTGACTTCCTTCCTTCACTGGGTGAATCCCACCAAAAGAGAAGAGGAATCACTTAATGACATAACCTCTGTTTTGGGCTTAATCCTCAGCCAGTTCATTTCTGCATCCTGGCCATTGATTTAGCATTCTCACGGCCTCACTTGAATCGAAGGGTAGGGAAGAGAAACAGGGTTGATGGGGAAAGGGCTCCCTTATGGAACAAAGTTTGAAAGCCAAAGGTGAAGGAGAAAAGACCAGCTTGCCATTTCAGGAGAGAGAACATGTCATCACCATCAAGGGGCAAGCTTTTCTACCTGCTTGCCCCCTCCTACACCCCCTACACCCTATACCCACTTCCTGGGACTCTTAGAAGTAATTGCTGCCTGAGGGTTTACTCCCAATATCTCTGTGACAACATCCCCCCTCTCCCAGATAGGCAGGGGGTAGGATTGGTTTTTGTCTTTATGCAGGAGGATGGATGTTTGAATTTTAGAGGGTGTCCCCCCCCAGACATGCTTTGTTTTTGTTTTTGTAAATTCTGTTTTATTGTTTGAATTTTTTACTTGTGTTAGCATCTTTCTGTACTGCCTTGGGAACCTTTTTAAAAAAATCAAAAGCTAGCATCATGGGCCTAGCTAGGATTTTTGTTAGGGGGGCAAGCCTTTTGTTGTGTGGGGGGGCAGAACCTCATTTTGCTTTGTATATTAATTGATTTTAATTGATTTAGGGGGAGGGCAGCTGCCCCTCCCTGCCCCCCCTTGGCTACTCCCATGGGTAGCATAACTATTAGTTTTTAGCATTAATCTTAAAGAGTAACCCAGCAGAGGCTGAAAGGCACTGGAGCCACTTGGTTGTATAACAATGGTGTTTTAACACCTATTGGTTTTACTTCTGTATCTCTTGATAGGAATTTGGCTGCTGTGTGTCTTCACTTGCAAGTACCTTGCTCTGCTTGCATGATTAATGAAAGGACTGCCTCTCCATTACAGATTGCTGAAGAGGCATGGAGCAGTTGAGTGGGAACCGTTGTAGAGCACAAGAACAGATGGAAAGCCGCAACATCAAAACATTCTTTCATTAAGTGCAGTTCATTGCTTTGCAGGTTCTAAGTGGATACCGTGAGCTTCTTGATATGCATTTTTAAGAAAAGAGCAGGGAAAAAGTTTAAACAAAGATGAGAGAAAATGAGAAAATACTCATCTGGATTGTGTCACTGGTAATGAGGCAGCATGGAGAGGAGGCAAGGGGTACAAGCAGTAATTAAAGAAGTTTCTAAACAGCCACAAGTACTCTCCTTGCAAAAGAGATGTGTCTAGAAAGAACAGAATGAATGGGAGGTACATGGTTATCTAAAGCCACATGCATTAGCATGGCTAAGCTGCACTCCGCCCTGCAACTTGATTGTGACCATTGCCAGGCATGTTGTGGCAAAACAACAGGATCCATGACTGCTGTCCTAGAGGTGTCCATAATAGTTGTGCAGAATATGTCAAATGAAGCCTAACCAAGAGTTCAAGCCATCTACAGTCGTGCCCCGCAAGACGAATGCCTCGCAAGACGAAAAACTCACTAGACGAAAGGGTTTTCCGTTTTTGAGTCATTCCGGAAGACGAATTTCCCTATGGGCTTGCTTCGCAAGACGAAACGTCTTGTGAGTTCTTGCGAGTTTGTTTCCTTTTTCTTAAAGCCGCTAAGCCGTTAATAGCCGCTAAGCTGCTAATAGCCGTGCTTCGCAAGACGAAAAAACCGCAAGACGAAGAGACTCGCGGAACGGATTAATTTCTTCTGTAGCTAGATCTGTGGTTGTCAGGCCAGAATATATGGTTAGTACTCGGCTTGGCTTCAAATTGTGGGCTACAATTGTGCAGATCTGTGGAGCTATCCAACCTGTAGCCTTGCAGTATATAGTAAGAAGTCTTGGATTGTATCCATTTTTTTTAAAAAAAGAAGAGTAAACCTATCACAATTAATGGCTGCCACAGGCGGTAAAAGAAAAAAAAGGTGACCATACTCTTTTCTGGTAAGTACCATAAAAAGCATTCTATATAATATTAAGAGTAGTTTTTATATATGTAGTTGTTTTATCTGTTTTTATATAATGTAACTGTTTTGTATATGCTACTATATTGTAAATCACTTTGGGATGCCTCATGAATGAAATAAAAAATTAAAAAATATTGCACAGCTGCTATGTGCACTTTTTGCCTCTGGCCCCACCCAAAACTGGGGTGGAACCCCAAAAGAATGCCCATAAGGAAATGTGACCCTCAATCTACAGAAGGTTTTCTATCACTATGCAAAATATTTATTTTTTTAAAAAAACTGACTATTATGTTTATCCAAAAGAAAAACAATAGAGGATAAAAACAAAGGAAAATTTGAAAAAATACACCAAAGGACAGGTGTAATATACAAAACACATCATGACTTCCTCAAGACATATAAAAAAAAACCCATGTTACATACATCAGAATTGCCAAATGTCCCTAGCTGCCATTGTTGTGGGTTTTTGTAAGTCATTGCTGGATGCATACGCAATAAAGTTTTGCCAGGTAGCAAAACAGTGATTGTGGTTTTTCTTCTATTTGCATAACCCTGATTTTATGTGTAATTTCTCTGCTATTGCTGAGGCACAAATTGTTCTGTACTATGCTGGTAAGTTTAGGGTATCAACTTTTGAGTTTGTCAATTAACAGGTGCAAAATTAAGTACTTAGACTAGATATCCTTACTATGTCCCGTAAACGTAGAAAGCAAAAATAATTATGGATTGAATTCAGTATGATCACATGCAATACTAGTCAGTTCCTTGTATACATCAGACCCAAATCCTTGTATTGGAATGCATTCCCACCAGAGGTAGCAATATGTGCCTGGTCAGTATGGATAGACTCTTAGAGAAGCGGAAGCTGCCACAACTGGTGGTTCAGAGAAGATCAGGGTGAAAGGATGGTGTGGGATGAAGAGGAATCATAACTGCACAGACAGATGAAATACCAATGACAATATTGCAGTTTGAAGAGCGAAAATGCGTATGCTCCTTTAAAGATTAGTTGAAAGGGGAATTAGGAAATGCCTGTTCAATGCTCAGTTAATGGAGATGGGAGATAAATAATCCATTGCTACATCGTTATCCCGTAATATTTCTGCAGTTTGTTACACTGATGAATATGAGGCGCAGCAAATAACAGCAGCTTGAAAAATGCACTCTGCTTTTATTTTCCTCCCTAGACAAATGATTCTCTGGACCATACATTTCAAAGGTGCAATTGACATAAATAACCTTGAAGTAACCCTGACAAATAGCTCCACGCTGGAATTACAAACACAATACAAAGAATTACAATGATTGCTGTGAAGAAATGGCCTTGGAGCTGCATTGCAGGAGAACCCTGGAATTCCTTGCAAGATTATTGGGGATTCTTTTCTGAGAAGATCAGCTTTCTCACCACTTAAAGAATGCTTGCTCACCACTACTGGTCTTCCCCTGAAATATGTGGAGCCCTGGGTGTGCTTTATGGTAGTGCTGTGCACAAACCCCTATGAAAGAGGCTCTTGTGTTTCTGCCTTACTTGCCTGGCACTTTAGAATTTCCATATCATTTCTGTGGGTCCCATGGCACTGTAAGATGAGGGTGCTGAGCTTGCTTTTCTTGCCATGAAACATTTCCCCACCTAGTGTTGCACAGCCTTCCTGGCTGCCTGTACTTCCTGATCTGTCTTCTCCCCATTTTACCCAAGAAGAACAAAGTTAGGTTGTCAAAGAGCAAATGGCCCAATCAGCTATGAGAACCTAGGTCCGAGTATGAAATTCTTAACCACTATACCACACTGGTTTCCTGTGTTAGGAGGGGTAGATAACCCAAACCCTCCAAGTGTCCCTATTTTCAAGAGATGTCTCTGATTTACAGAAGCTGTCCCAGTATCAGATTTGATCTTGGAATGTCCCACTTTTCCTTAGGACATCCCTATTTTAATTGGAGAAATGTTGGAGGGTATGGAATTACCCGACCCCTGAGCCGTTTGAAGGCAATCCTGTATAGGGAAGTCTTTTTTTAATGTTTAATGTTTCATTTTGTTTTTATACAGTGCTTTTTTCTAAAAAAAAATGTGTAGGGGTACTCTCATTTTCCTACTCATACTGAAATACTGCCCCTCAATGAGGCCAAACCTATATTCACAAAATGTTTAGGGGTATGCGTACCCCTGTGTCCTCCCCCCCGAAAACACTGTTTATGTTGGAAGCAGCCTAGAATGGCTGTGGCAACCCAGTAAGATGTGTGGGGTATAAATAGTACAATTATCATTATGGAATGGGATGTCCCTATTTTCAATGGAGAAATCTTGGAGGGTATGGTTCACCTAGGTGCTGTGTACCTTTGAAAGCTACCCAGCATGTCAGTAATGGGGAGAAATGGGTCAGAGAATTGGATGCAGTTCTTACCCTTGTAAACAGTATGCAGCATTTCCAGGCACACAAAATGTCAGAGGATACACACACACACACACACATACACACACATATATATGTGTATGAAACCTCTGACAAGATATATATATTTAAATTTCCACAAGTTCCACATAAAATTCTAATACATATTTTAAACAATTCTTTTATATTATCTACTTCCCACCCCATTTACCGTGATGTTTTTCTTATCCTCCACTTTTGCTGCACCCTGCCTTTCCTCTTTTTAAGATAGTCATAACACAACGATCTTTCATTCTTCTGTTGCTCATAGTTAAGGGCTGCCATACACCGGGAATTTCCCAGGATTTGTCTGTCAAAAATAGTGTCTGGCAGCCTGTATCGGCAAATTTCCTTTTTTAAAACAAAAACAAAACACTTTTAGAAATACGGCAACCCTATCATAGTTCAAAACCTGCTCAGGGATTCTTCATGTTGTGGTATTTCTCCAAAAAAGGCATCCATTCTTCAGAAAAAAAACCCATCATCATTAGATTCTCTTACGTTAGCTATTAGCTTTGCTGGTTCAACATAGTCCATTACTTTACTTATCCATTCTTCTTCAGTGGGAACTTCTTCATCTTTCCATTTCTGAGAGTAAAGGATCCCAGCTGCTGTAGTTACGTACATAAACAACTTAACCATCTTTTTTGGAATTCCTAAAAGTCAGAGGTTTCTACGCCCCGCCCCTCTCTCTCAGTTCAGGCAGGCAAGAGCCACAGACACAGTTTATGGACCTATTCCAGCCAGGCAGAAGTACCTGGGGAGGGTGTAAAGCAGGGCTGGGGAGGGGGACCTGGGCAGAGGATGGAGCTGGCAGAGGGTCCTGAGGGACACAGAGAGAGCCCTGGAGGCCAGAGATTCTCCACTCCTGAAATGTTCACTTATAGGGAAAGGCTGAAGGCAGAGTACATGAAACAGTCTTGTTTCAAACTCTGTCAAAGAACATTGATCGTGAGAAAGAATGTGGGCGAGATTCATCACCGAGCGAAACTTCCCAGATTAGATTATGGCGGGGTGTTTTTCTTCTTCTTCTCCCTTCCCCAGCCTGGCCCCAAGCGAGCTGATAATATTTCTCCTTTGTAATGATTTTACCATTGGAAAAGTTCATTTTGGAAAATGTCTGGGAAAACAATAGGGCCACTTGCGGGGGGGGGGGGGAGATTTCTTTTTCTTTTCAGAGAATCTATCACTCGGCAACCAAAAAAAGAGAAAGATTCGGTGGTGGGATGCCTCCTCTTGTTCCATCCTATATCAATCTCTGTTTGATTACTGTGTTATTGAGTTGCTTGTACCTTGAGAGATTAAAAACACAGCTAGGTGAGTGAGAAAGCGAGGCACTACTGTGCGCTTTGAATATAAGTCAGACATCAAAATAGCTTTTGAAGTGCAGAATCACTGAGCCCTCACTTTGTCACCCAAGCAGATACTGCCCGAGGCAAGGAGGAGGAGAAGAGATACTGTATTTTTCACTCTGCAGCTGTACCGCGTGTTACCTGAAGAACCATATATTTTGAGGAGTCACTGGTTCAATGCGTTTCAAAGCAGACTTCTGCCTAAGGGCTATCAGATGTGCTGTTGAAGGGAAGTGTCAGTCGTCGTCCCCCCCTTCCCCAGTCCCAGTCTTTGTAGAGGAGTTACTTGATGCTAGTATTGGACTGGGCCAGGGATTTGTTAATTTAGAAGTCAGGTTGTCCTGTCTTCCTTTTCTGCTTCAAGGAAGGCTCTTGCATCCCTCTTGAATTCTGATGATATTTGATATTTGGCTCTGATTTATTATCGGAAGGGAAACCGATTTGGAATTAGATTGGCAGAAGACTGAGAAAAAGAAGAGCGCTGTTGAAGTTGCTCACTTAAAGACAACATTTCTTTGAAATAAATATGCACATGTTGCAAAGAGAGAGATTTACTAATCATTTACATTGCCCTCACTCACTTCCCTTAATAGCCTTCATTCTCAGTTGCTTTCACTTGCCCTCAGCAAGATCATCACGCTGCCAGATCTTCAGCATTGCATGATTTCCTTCCCCAGGATTCCTGATTGTGATTAGATGTGGAAGAAATAAGAAGCAGCTCAAGTATAAATGGGTGCTTGATACAAGAGGCAGACCAATGCAAGCAAGGCTTGATCAGGTCAGAAATGCTAAACACCATGTATAAATCTGTTTTAAATGGATTGATTACCCCTTCATCCCTATCCACATGTAGTCAACAGACTGAGGCCACATTCACACCATACATTTAAAGTACTATGATACACTTTAAACAGTCACAGATTCCCCCTCCCAAAGAGTTTCAGGAGCATTAAGGGAGATCCCTGTTTCCCTCACCGAGCTACAATTCCCAGAGTTCCCTCTGAAGAGGGATTGATAGTTAAACCACTCTAAGAACTGGATCTCTGCAAGGGACAATAGGGGTCTCTTAACAACTCTCAGCACCCTTAACAAACTAAAGCTCCCATAATTTTTTTGGGAGAAGCCATGATTGTTTAAAGTGGTATCGTAGCACTTTAAAGGTATGGTGTGAATCTGGCCTGACAAGATCAGGGGTGGGCGAGGCCTCAGCTCAAAGGCCCTTGGGCTCTCTGTACATCACAACTGCATCCCAGCCACCCACTCTCTCGAGGCCAGTCTCTCTCTCTCAATCAGACTCTGGGATGCATCCTCCTTGAATGTTTTTGTCCATGGAAGTACATCAGCATTTTCATGTAAATCTTCCCTAACGCTGAAATGTTTGTACGCTGCTTTTGCCCTGCAAAGCACATTTCCCCTAATATTTGTATTTTCTCTAATATAATGCAGTTTGTATGTTGTCTCTGCTACAATATGCATTTTTTTATGCACACTTTACCTTGGTGTATGCATCTTTGTATATATAGATCACCTGGCAAGATTAAGAGAAGCACAAACTCCACAGGGTGGCTGTTTTTTCGGTTTGCACCTTGTTTTGGAAGGAGTGAACGGGGTAGGTTCACCTTTGGATGAGAACTAAATTGAAATTCTCTCCCATTCCTACCTCTAGGCACTCCCAAATTGCTTGCCATTCCCAACGTTTGCTTTTCCATTGAAGCTGAGCATCCAAAAACAAAAAAAACCACGGGATGCTCCAGACCACTGGAGTAGCTTAGCAAAAGAAGCATGGAGGGACCCCCCACATTAAGGAATCCACGGCTTCGCGCTGCTCTGTACAATGGAACTCATTACTGCTTGGGTCAGGTTGGTTACCTGAAGCTAATTAATATTTGTAGGCAGCTATAGGAAATGTGAATCACAAACCATCTTCTCCGTTTTAATTACAACTTGAGTGCTGAAGAATTCCTTCTGGAGATGCCTCCCACCTCTCTGCCAAACAATTTCTGACTTCTGCAGTAGTCCTATCCACAGCATCCTTAACTCATGATCTGCTGTCATTATGTTATAATTACTCTAATGCATCTTCACTCTGCAGTTCTTTCTAGTGCTTGGGGGAAAGAAAGGAAAAACCACCCAGACCAGGTAATTAGGGAATAGAGACATTAACATAAACTCTGAGTTTACTTTGCCTTGCATTAATTTATCGGGTACAGGGATTTTATTTTATTTTATTACAGGGATGCTTTAGCTCTAAGAGAGGGGTGTAGTGCTGGCAACTCTTGGGCCAATTCTGGTCCATAAAGCAACCTCGCTTGAGCTCCCAGTGGCCCCACCAAATAGTAATCCAGTAAATCCTTTCCTAATGGTTTCACTTTGGATGTGTCTTTCCAATGTTGCAAGAGAGAGCTTGCACATTTAGAGCATGGGCCATCTCTGTGCAAGTACCATCCTCATGTAGAAAATTGCGTAGGGCTAAATCAGAGGCACCGGCAATCACTCCAGGGGCACCTGGAGAATTCAGTTCCACAAGAGGTAATGATGGCCAACAACTAGGATCAGACTGAAAGCCCATCAAGTCCAGTGTCAACCAGATATCCATCTGAAAGACCACAGGTTCCTCAATCCTGGACTGAGTTTACATTGGAAGAACTCCATTATAAGGCTATGTTGATAAGCCAATTCCCATATGAGGAAAATGTGGGTCTTTTTAGTTTTGAGAAAAGGTGAGTAAGAGACAACACGACAGACATGTATGAAATTATGCATGGCATGGAGAAAGGTTTTCCTCCCCCTCTCATATAACACTAAGGTCGCGAACATTCAAGGAAGCTGAATATTGGAAAATTCAGGGCACGTAAAAGAAAGCACTTCTCTATGTAGCACAGAGTTAAACTATGGAACTCACTTCCACAGGAGGCAGTAATGGCCACCAACTTGGGCAGCTTCAAAAAATGGGATTGGCATATTCATGGAGGATATGTCTATCCATGGCTACTAGTCACAATGGCTGTGTTCTACCTCCACAATCAGAGGCAGGAATACTTCTGAATACCAGTTGCTGGAAACCACAGGACTGGAGAGTGCTGTTGTGCTCAGGTCTTGCTTGCAGGCTTTTCACTGGGGCACCTGGTTGGCCACTGTGAGAACAGGATTCAGGATCCAGCAGGGCTGTTCTTATGGTCTTCGAAGGGCTCTGAGGATGATGTCAATGTCTGTATACGTGTAGGTAACATCATTCCTAACATAAGGTAGAGTGGTACCTCGGTTCTTGAACGTAATCCATCCGGAATACCAATCAACTTCCAAAACATTCAAAAACCGAGGTGCGGCTTCCCATTGGTTGCAAGAGCTGTGCAAGTGGAAGCTGTGTTGCACGCTCGAGTTCTGAAAAACATTTCAATACAGAAGCACTTACCTCCTGGTTTTTGGCGTTCGAGAACTGAAACGTTTGACAACAGAGGCGTTCGGGAACCAAGGTACCACTGTATTGAAATTTTGGGCAAGGATATTCAATGAAATAGAGCAGGAGTGAGGAATACCCCCCCCCCAAATACACATTGTTTTTGGGCTCCCAACTCCTATCATCCCTTGTCAACATGGCCAATAGTCAGGGATGACGAGAACAGCAATTTAAAGAAGGCCAGAGAGGTCCCCTCATCCCTGACTTAGAAGGCCAATGATTCCCCCACCCTTTCAGGTTTGTAGATTCTACACAATTTCAAGGAAAGGATCATTTTGTACAGGAGAAAAGGCTGGGGAGTTCCAACATGTCAAAGGAAAAGATTGCGCTATTGTCACATCCCACTCTGGCACCGCCAGATGATTCATGCGCTCTCGAGGATCGAGGTATTAACAGCTCAGCACATCTCTCTGGCAATCATCATTTGTCATGTGTGAATACCTCCCGGGGTCCTCCCGTGGATTTTGTTTTCTGTGTTATCGGCGGGGAAATGTAACAACCTTCATGGTGAAGAGCAAAACAGGGAGTGGAATTGGGTTGCTTTGTTAAGCGTCTTCACAGATACAGATATAGATATAAATCTGCAAAATGACAGTGGATCGCTCGAAGCAAAACGTTTGCTCTGGAGCAAAAGAGAAGCCAAAAAAGAAGCTCACAGTTCCTGGGTGGGGGAGCATGGGACACCCGTCACGATTCATAGGGCTAAATGATCAGAATGCCACCCTGTTTCTACTTTAATAGCCAAGGCTCTTTCCTTCTAATAGCAGAATAATTGATTTGCTTATGTTGCGGCCGGAGCTTTTTATTACTATTATTATTAATTTTTGGACATCTTTATCCCACTTTTAACAATAACTTCCCCTCCCTCAAGACTGCTCAACAAAAAAAGAGGAGGCAAAATAGCTACAAAAAAAAAAAAAAAAAGAATGGAAAAAGAGGAGTTTGCCAAATGGCAGATGGAAGGTTGCATCGTCCTGAATGAATAAATATTGTATGGGAAATTTACTCTGATGAAGGAACTTCCAAAATGCAATGTATACCACTTAATGCAAAATAGGTTTCTAGAGATACAGTGGTACCTCGGGTAAGGAACTTAATTCGTTCTGGAGGTCCATTCTTAACCTGAAACTATTCTTAACCTGAGGTACCACTTTAGCTAATGGGGCCTCCTGTTGCTGCTGCGCCGCCACGCAATTTCTGTTCTCATCCTGAAGCAAAGTTCTTAACCCGAGGTACTATTTCTGGGTTAGCAGAGTCTGTAACCTGAAGTGTCTGTAACCTGAGGTACCACTGTACAATCCTGAGCATGAAAAGCCAATTCACTGCACCCATTGGCTTGGCCTTTTTGATCTATTTCTGCATATGGGGTGTGGCCCTCTTGGCCTCCCCACTAAGAGAGAGAGAGAGAGAGAGAGAGAGAGAGAAACCAAAACCCATTACACCCAGATCAGCAGAACTCCTCCTAGCCAACTATGATGTATTTCTCTTCCCAAAGCTGTCATACATCAAGAACCAGGACCATGAACTGGGGGAAGAGGGGACCCTTAGAGAAGTAGGTGAGTGGGGGCTGCCTTGAGAATCCTGTAGATCCCAATAATAATAATAATAATAATAATAATAATAATAATAATAATAAAATTTATTATTTATACCCCGCCCATCTGGCTGAGCCTCCCCAGCCACTCTGACCCCTGTGCTAAGAAACCCATTTGTTCTTTATGGGGAGGTTTGTTGATGTATGCCAAGGCAGATTTATTGTGAATACATATAATTTGCTTTAATTTTCCCTAACAATAGGGCCAGCCTCCTTTGTCCCAGAACGGGAAGTGCAGCCATGGAGCTACCACTTGTTCCCCAATATCTTGCTGTCTGGTGTCATTTCCTCATTCTGCCTAACACTACGATGGATGCAATTAGAATCTTGAATTCTAATGCAGTGGTATCTCGGGTTACATACGCTTCAGGTTACATATGCTTCAGGTTACATACACATCAGGTTACAGACTCCGCTAACCCAGAAATAGTACCTCGGGTTAAGAACTTTGCTTCAGGATGAGAACAGAAATGGTGCTCCGGTGGCGCAGCAGCAGGAGGCCCTATTAGCTAAAGTGGTGCTTCAGGTTAAGAACAGTTTCAGGTTAAGTATGGACCTCTGGAACGAATTAAGTACTTAACCCGAGGTACCACTGTAACCAATTTAAAAAACCTGTATTAAAAATAAATGCAGATAACTATCAGTTGCCAATAAAGCGACTCCCTCCTGTAGATGAAAAGCACTAAAGAAACTTCTTCCCATTGGAATTTATTCAGTGCCAATTAACACAGAGTCTGTTTTAAGTTTCCAGGTGTGTCCTTCTGGCAGAGCGTTACCTGAACATGGCATCCTAGTGATCTAAATGGTGCTTATTGCTTTGCACTTCTGAGTTTATCATAAGATTAACGGGCTTATTATTATTTTGCAGAAGTAGCAGCAGCAACAGCAGCCCCTCACTGTGAGTGCAATCGCTACTATGGAAAGAAAGAAAAAAGGACGGATAAGCTCTTCACTTCTAAACATGCTAAAAATATAGTTGGACACCTTCCGTCTCACGCTGCGTGATGAAATGTATCGTGTCGACTGAGCATCTTTTGCATCTGCCATCCAGGCTCATTCATCCTGGCACCCATTTGCCTTTCTCTTCACCACCAAATTTAGCGATGAAGTCAGTCCCACCAAAGCACAGGAGCCAGGAGTGGAATCGGAAAGGCACACTAAAAATAGAAGCCTGGAGCCTGGTTGCACATGCAGGCAGAAGGAAGTGGTAGAAAACTTGAGGTGGATGGATCTGTCCCTTTCAGTATTTCTCCATTCCAATTTTCCCAATTTCTTCATCAGTTCGCAATTTTTTGTTGTCGCAAAGTCCTTGGGGAAATTCACTGGTGTTTTAGAGTTCGTTTCTACGAACATACATATTTTGTGGGGTATGCAATTTGGCCTAGTATACATATTCTAGACAGCAATTTTCCCTAAAATAATGCATTTTAATGTTACACCCCACCTTTTTTTCCATGGAGCTCAGAGTGGCATATACATGGTCCCCCCATTCTTATTTAATGCCTACAACAACCTTGTGAGGTAGGTAAGGCTGAGAGGCACTGACTGTGGCCCAAGATCACCCAGCAAGCTTCATGGCAGAGTGGGGATTTGAACCCTGGTCTCCTAGGCCCTAGTCCAAGCCCTAATCACTACACCACCTTGGACTCTTCCCTTAATATATGCATTTTTGTGCACCGTATATGCTTGGAGAACTGCATCACAAAATTCGAAGACGTGCAAATTTCAAACAATAGCTGTGTTGCAGTTCATGTATTCTTTAAAAAAGTAAAAATTGGTTGGTTCATGTTCAAATTTAAAGCAAGTCAAAATCCCCCTGGTAGAATCCAGAGGTAGAATCCAGTTTATCCCCCTGGTAGAATCCAGAGGGGCAGAACAGAGTGTGCCATTTCAGGATGGGGATACAAGAAGGTGCTTTACACCAAATCAGTCTTCTGTTTCTAGCTTAATAGCACCAAAACTGACTGGCAGTGGCTTTCCTACATTTCAGGGAGAATCCATACCTGGAGACTGAGTCCTGGGATAATTTGCATGCAAAGCCTGTGATCTAGATGAACAGAGATCTATGTAGATAATTAAAAACAAGAACCATCTCAACAAAACATTTCTTGACTTTAGTTACCTAACCAATTTCTTGCTGCTGCTGCTGCTGCTGGTGGTGGTGGTGGTGGTGGTGGGGTCTTACAATGAGAATACAGTTTTCACTGAATAACTAACCTCCGAGACTGGCTTTGTTATATTGGATAACAAGGTTTTAAATGGACATACACACACATACACACTCAGTTTAATGCAAAAAGTAACTTGAACAGACTCATCCAAGTGTCTGCTTTGGTGATGGTGGAGTCATCAAGAGAGTCAGTTGAATCACTGTACAAATGTGGGTGGCAGGGGGAGATCTTTATTATGGAGGCAGCACTCCCACCAAGAATTAAATGGCAGAAATGGTAGCTGAACATTCCGCTCCCAAGATAATTGGCACCTCAGATATTAACATTGCAGATTGCCTGTAATTACGAAGTGTTAACGATAATGGAGCAAATATGTAATTCTGTACTTGAGAATGATGCATGCACTGGCTGCAGATAGCATCTCTTTCCCATTTGTGGTGTATTGTATTCCAGAAATAATAAGTCACAAATGATTATCAAGGGTTTTCTGATGGGAAATATCTCTCCTTTTCTCTCTTCCACCCTTGGGAAAGTTCACCTATTGACTATTTCAAGAAGATGGGCTTGGGTTGCCCAAGGGTAAACCTCATGAAAATAATCTGTGTAGATGGGTAGCCTGCATGATTGCTATTTTCAAGTGTTTTGGAGCTGCTTAGCTGAATATAAGTTGTTTAAGTGAATAAGATAATGACAATTCTGCTAGCCATTTTGTAAGAACATAAGAAGAGCTCTGCTGAATCAGAACAAAGCTCCATATAATTCAGGGATGAGGAACCTGTGGTCCTTCAGATGTTGTTGGATTCCAACTCTTTTGCAGACCCAGTCAGTGTGGCTAATGGTCAGGGCTCCGAGTCCAACATCTGGAGGGCTACAGGTTGCTCATCCCCAACCATTCTGTTTCCATCCGTGAGTACTCAGGTGCTTCCGGGTGCTCACAACTGGGCATGTGGCTTTCCCCTTAGCATCTCATATTCCAATATATGCTGCCTTTCTACCTAGCTGTTATATTAAGGAGACGGAGGGGCTCTCTTAGAGGCTGGAAAAGCTATGGCCAATTGGGATCGCTGCTATTTGCACTATTCCTGATAAGAGCGGCCATGATCTTTGCCTAGTTCTACTAATGTGACATAAACTTGCCCAAAGATCCCTGCCTCATCAGTGTTACTTTCTAAATTGATGACCAGGGAGGTTATAGGAGAGAAGACAGGGTGGAAGAGCTGAGGTTGTTTTAAGGCAGGTGCAGGGAACCTCCCGATGTTGCTGACCATCAAATTCTATCAGCCCCAGCAAGCATGGCCAATGGCCAGGAAGTTGTAGCTCAGTAACATCTGGTGGGCCAATGTTTCCACACACCTGAGGGTATTTTCTCCCAAAGGTCAGGTCAGCATTATTAATCAACTGATAAAAACAAACACACTCCAAATGATATACATGCATGTGTGACCTAATCTCATTGATGTCTCTCCTTGGATGCAGTTTAGCACCTAATTTTGACACTGGCTGCTCATGAATGATTTGTTAACTACATTTCCTTTTTCACAGAAGAGCCACTGTGATCCATATGACTAAGGCCTAGTGAACCACAGTGTACATCTTCAGCTTTACATTCTGTTGCATTCCTACAATTATCTTGAGCAGTCAAGAGCTTGTCATTAACTGGAAAAGTTTATAGTGCATTGATAGAAACCTGTAACTCTAAACCACCTTAAGTCCCCATATGCCATTATATGCAATTTGTAGGTCACATGAGATTGAGATCTCCAAGCTTCTAAACCTTAGTCTGCTGGACTCACCGTTATTACATTACAGCTTTGACATCTAAGCAACTGTACATGGTTTTTTCTGTGGGGGGGGGGGCAGACATATCACGCAATATGCATTATATGTGAACATAGAAAGAACCTGCTGGACCAGGCCAAAGGCTCACCTAGCCCAGCATCCTCACAGTTGGCAACAAGATGCTTATGGGAAGCCTATAAGGACCTGAATGCAACATACTTGTGATTCCCAGCAAATGGTATTCAGAGTCATATTGCCCTCTGCCCTTTAGCTTTCTGCCACCTCATCATTCCACCATCTCTTCCTTCATCCACAGTCCTGTAATGCAACTTCACTCAACCAATTTTTTTCCTCCTGTATGTGTGGAGCTCTGTTTGTTCCTTATCTGGAGTTGTTTTTCAATATAGCATTCAGCTGTAGTTCCACCTTAACATACCAATTTTGTGGTGAGATCGCAATCTTTTGACGCTGGTCTCACTGATAATGGGTTTTGCAGAAATTCCATGTCAATTGTCATGTGATAGGACTCCCAAAGATGAGTTTTGGGAACTGAGGTTGTCTGAATTTTGGCTTCATATAACCAAAATTACTTAGTTACCGCTGAACAGCCTGAACTTCCTGATGAAGCCATAGCTGTGCTGCTGCCATTTGGTAGTACATAATTTCATGAGAAAGGATCTTCAGCAAGGACTGACAAGAGGATGGAATACAGTCAACAGGCTATGGATCAATAACAATTTCAAGCTATGTCCAACAACCATCAAACCCCACACTGACCTACTTTACTTGTTTATTTATTGCATTTCTATCCCACCATTTTTCTCCAAGGAGCTCAAGGTCCTATAGATGGTTCTCCCTCTCCTCATTCAATCCCCACAACAATCCTGCAATCCCAAAAGGTCACCCAGCAAACTTCATGAGCTAAGCAGGATTTGAACCCCGGTCTCTCCCGAGCCCTTGTTGGCAAAATGCAAATTCCACCACCCCACTGACACTTGTTAAAACAGACTTTTGTTGTCAATTGAATATTAAAAATATTCATAGTTCATTATATGTAGCACTGCTTGTGTCACTGTGTGTTTCTGGAATAAATATTTATAGTGTATGAAGCAATATCCCACAATTAGATGGTTGCTGTTCTTACATTCCGATAAACAAAACTGTGAATAACTTTGTTAAGTACTATAAATATTTTAACAAATTCCACATTCATAGGGGCGTTAAGTGATTTTTTTGCTTGGATGCCTCAAATAACAGTTATAAAACAGGCAAAGCTGGAATTTGCTGCCAAGGAGTGTGGTGGAGTCTCCGTCTTTGGAGGTCTTTAAGCAGAGGCTTGACAACCATATGTCAGGAGTGCTCTGATGGTGTTTCCTGCTTGGCAGGGGGTTGGACTCGATGGCCCTTGTGGTCTCTTCCAACTCTATGATTCTATGAAGTTCAAATGCATGAAAGAGACAAATGCTGAAGAACTAAGGCCCAGAATTCCCACGACAACAAATGGATGGGTCACCATATTGAGTGAATTTTAACCTGTAGGCTACCATACCAAAAAGGTTGGGAACCACTGATCTGCAGAGATAAGAAAGGAAGAGTCATTGCATTGTCTGGAGAGGTCACTTCCTGGTTCACATGGAGATGCCATTTTCAACAGAGCCCAGCACTGGAATCACACAGCTATATTGAGGCAGCACCAGGTGTTGAAATTTTGCACCCCTAACAATTTTGCACCTGGGCCAACCACCCATGTGGGGCCCCCATGCTATGCCACTGCTTTAGAGGCTAGAGTTCCAATCTCCGCTCAGCCATGAAGCTCAATGGCTGACCTTGGGCCATTCGCCATCTCTCTGCCTAACCTATCTCACAGGGTTCTTGTGACAGTAAAATGGAGAACAGGAGGAGAACCATGTGTGCTATCTTGAGCTCCTTAGAGGAAAGTTGGCATAGAAATGTAACCATAAATAAAAATAAGAATAAATACAGTAAATGAAAACGAGTACCTGGGTCCTCAAAAACATCAAGTGCAGGAGGCAGCCCACTGACATCTTTTTCACACTGTTAAGCGGTCCTGAGGAAAAAGCTGGATGGGTTTAGGAGTTGGCTTGACTCAGAGCAGCTGCAGTCAAAATGCTTAAATGAAAACGGATTGGCAGACTTAGCCTCTTAGAGAAGATGAGTTTGCTTCACTGCATCCAATCAGTCAACGGAACCGGTTCCTCTCCATTTAGCTCCCCTTGTCTCTCGCCAGCTTCTGAGTGATCCATTGTGGGGATAAGACTCTGATGCTACGGAAATTGCTTCATTGTGACAAGCACTCCAGTTGGGAGTGGGGGGTGGAGAGGGGCAGCTTGAATAAGAAGAGGGAACTTGAGAGGACCAATAAGGCATCCTTGAGAAAGGAACCCCAGAACAGCTACGTCAGGAATGGGGAACGTGAGGCCCCGGCCCAAATTTGGTCTTCCAAACCTCTCTGTCTTGCTGTTGGGAATCTCCCCAGCCACACACCTCTCTCCCAAGGTGACATTCATCAGTGACCCTGCCTTGCATCCTCCTCAAGTGTTTTTGCCAGGCTGGATGGGTCCTTGAACCCCAATAATGCCTCTCCCTTCCCTGGATGGAGGGTGTGCTCTTGAGTGTGCAGAAACTAGTGCTCTGTACAAAAGGTAAAGTTTACATCCATTGCTCTGCCCACCTTTGCCACTTGCCCCACCCAATACTGGCATGTAGCCACAGGAGGTAATGTGACATCTAAGGTGTGTCCTTAGGGACGCGGGTGGCGCTGTGGGTAAAAGCCTCAGCGCCTAGGGCTTGCCGATCGAAAGGTCGGCGGTTCGAATCCCCGCGGTGGGGTGCACTCCCGTTGCTCGGTCCCAGTGCCTGCCAACCTAGCAGTTCGAAAGCACTCCCGGGTGCAAGTAGATAAATAGGGACTGCTTACTAGCGGGAAGGTAAACGGCGTTTCTGTGTGCAGCTCTGGCTCGCCAGAGCAGCGATATCACGCTGGCCACGTGACCCGGAAGTGTCTCCGGACAGCGCTGGCCCCCAGCCTCTTGAGTGAGATGGGCGCACAACCCTAGAGTCTGTCAAGACTTGCCCGTACGGGCAGGGGTACCTTTACCTTTAAGGTGTGTCCACCAAACCTTGACAAAGCCTCCCCCCAAAAAACACCTGGAGTTGACCTTGTCTATTGGCCAGATGGGTGGATGATGATGATGATGATTATTATTATTGGCTATGCAAAAACTTTGGTCCTGGAGGGAATAGCCAATGGCTTTGCATGTAGTAGGTCCTCAGCTGAATCTCTGCTACCTCCTAAATCACTATTTAGCTGCAATTCCTGCACTGAGTTCCTTCCAACTGTACAATTCTGATTTCAGTTAAAGAATCTCATACCTGGTGCTCAGAGCACACTCTGCCTGAGAGCTGACACCAATCAGAATAGATGATACTGAAGTAGACAGACCAATGGCCCAACTTGGCATAGGCATATTCCTGTTAACATTAGATGCATGCTGAAATCTTTATTATAAACATGTGATAGCTTGGGGGGAGGGGGGGAGGGAGATACTTTCTCTGTTGTCATACAGGAACATAAGAACCTGTCCTGTACCGAATCAGGCCATTGGTCTATCTAGCTCAGTATTGTCTACAATGACTGGCAGTGGCTCGCCAGGGTTCCAGGCTGGAGTGTTTCCTAGCTTTTTCCTGGAGGTGCCATTGAACCTGGGATCTTCAGCACTCAAGGCAGATGCTCTGTTGCTGAGCTGCATCCCTCCCTCAAATCATGCGTATTAAGATTTCATTTTCTATGCAATGTGGGCCACTCCAGAGTTCTGTCTGCTTGCACTCAAATTCTGTGAGGTTGCAAGAGAGAGAGAGCGGGGTGGTGGAGGAGAGGGAGGTATGTTGCTGCATTGGGGTGTGGATGGCAAGCCTCCAATCACAAGCAGTCCCACTTGTTCTGTCATAAGTGGTGCTGTTATTTTAGGAAGTGTTGCTCTCCTCTGCAAGCTGGAGCTGAACTTCTGCCAGAAGAGAGCACAAAGGGTGAGGTGAAGTAAGCGGGAAAGGACGTGTTCCTGACTGCCGTTGAGCAAAGCTGTAGGTTGGGGAATGTTTTCTTTCCATTGATGAGGGCGGAACCTCACCAGAAGAATTCCCTTGCTGGGTCTGGTCAGAAGTGCAGCATTTGGTCCCCCAAGTTGCCTTGCAGATCCAGGAGCAACCAGAGAGGAGAGTGCTTTCTGTGTTCAGCTCCTGCTTGCAGGTTCCCCATGGGTATCTGGATGGACATTGTAAGAACAGGATGGTCTACATCAGGCATGGCCAAACTTGGCCCTCCAGATGTTTTGGGACTACAACTCCCTGTTGGGATACTGCCAGGGAGACAGAGGCATCAGGCAGGCCCTCAGTTGTCTCCGGACGATCACCGGTCTCCCGTGGAACAGCATCAGTCAATTAGCGACACGAGCCTCAGAGACATTCCAAGACCTTTCAGCTTTATTCAACATAGTTCAGAACAAAGGAAAAACATGACTGCTTCCCTCCGTGTCCAGGAAAACAGCCAGAATACAAAAGCAACATACAATGGAAGTTCCCAGCAGACAGTGCTGGGAGTAAACAGGCATGTGATACACAACTATCATGCCTGACCCTTTTAAGGTGGAACGGAACTATTTCCTAACACTCCCATCATCCCTAGCTAACAGGACCAGTGGTCAGGGATATTGGGAATTGTAGTTCCAAAACATCTGGAAGGTTGAGTTTGGCCATGCCTGGTCTACATAGACCATTGGCCCAATTCAGCAGGCACGTCTCAGATTTTTTATTTTTCGGGAGTGACACCAAGAAAACCTGCATTCCCAACAATGGCTTTGTTGCCACTTACCAGGATAGTGCATGGGTAGCAGTGATGAGGTCAGGGTGGCAGGGGTTCACCAGTGGGAACACTGGATTGGCTTCACCTGTGCAGCCATGGTGTCCTGACCTCCCCACCCTGTTGAAAGCGTTGGGATGCAACTCAGCTTATATTAAGGCTGATGGTGTTTACATGGGGAGAAAGAAGGTAGAGAGAGAAAGCATCAAGCTTCCCAGTCTGTCTTTTTGACCTAACCTGGGCTGACAGTCTTCTGATAAGAACATAATAAAAGCCCACTGGATCAGACCAAGTGGTGCATCTAGTCCAGCATCCTGTTCTGACAGGCCCCATATACCTGAGAGACCGCCTCCTTCCCTGCAGACCCTCTTGGGTGCTGAGATTGGCAGAGGGGCCCCTCTTGGTAGTTCATACACCCTCAGAGGCTTGTGAAGTGGTGGCTCAGAAGAGGGCATTCCCTGTGGCAGCTCCTAGGTTGTGGAACTCCCACCCACAGAGCTGCAACTGCCCCCTCCATTGTACAGCTTCCTGGGAATGCACATCTCTTCGCCCCAGATTTTGACACTTTAGGACTCACCTTATTTTGGTGATTGTAACTTGTTTTAAGATGCTTTTAATGGTGTGACCCTGGAACCTTGGGGTGAAGAGCAGGTAATATACAGACATATAATACTTCTGATGAGTCTACTCTTGAGTAAAACTAACATTGGATACAACCCTAACCCACAGAGAACAGTGCGGTCCCAACCACAACCAAGTCTACTCAGAATAAGTCCCGTTAAATTCAATGGGGCTCCCTCCCAGATATCACGTCAAATCAAATATTTATTGTTGTGGTTGATGACCAGAACCAAGTGAACAAAATCGGAATCGCATAAAAGACATTACCCAAAGCTATCCTCAGGTGTATTTCCAGGTAATTTGGGATTAGGATTACAGTCAAAATCCTCCAAATGGGACTTCAGCATGAAGGAAAGACTACTTTCGCTGTTCTTGGGATTCTGGTTCAAAACACCCTTCTGAGATTTCTATCTCAGGCTGCTCAACCCTTGCAAAAACAATTTTATTTTCTTTTAGTGAGGAAGAGCTTAAATGTCACATTTATAATCATTCTAAATGCAGAAGTTTTTGACTCTACCTGATTATTACCAAAGCGCCACAAACGGGACTCCTATAATAAAGCGCATCTTATCTGATATTAAATTGTAACAAAAGGCATTTAATGCACATTAAAAAGAGCTGCTGTGTGGATGTTTCCAGTAAGTGGCAGATGTTATGAATAATAAACTATAAAACTCATCCGAATTCTAAAAAAGATGCATTCCATAAAAGCTTTCCTATAAATCTTTCGGCAAGCTGAGCAACTGAGAACAGTAATTACGGTAAATCTCTAATTGAGTCTTGAGCTCTCTGAGTTCACTGAAACAGGATGTGAAATGTGTAAAAGAAAATTATTTAGCTTGCTAACGATCCCCACCAGCCAGCCAATCATTTCACGACAATTATTATTAAGCTAAATAAAATGGATGTTCTGAGCGTTTACTACAGCTTTTTGCATCATGCCCAGGTAAATCAACTCGCATTCTTTCCCGGGAACTATTTAGGAGTCGTTTGCCTGCCATTTAAATGGCAAAACGTAATGTGGGCGATGGGCATCATGAAATAAGAGCTCGGCAGAAGTTCTGTTACCGTTTTCCACTTTCAGGTTGTCTTGAGACAATGAATAAATGAAAGGTTACTAAAAGACAAAACTGCTGGATTTATATTTACTTAATGTGCTTCAATCCAGCCTTTCTGAAAGCCTGAGGCAGCTCTCGACATAATTAAATATAGTAACAAAATCATTTGCATTCTAAAAGCCACAAACACAATTAAACTGTTGAAAGGAGCGAAGGAGAATGCATTACATAGAGTCAGGCCATTGGTCCATCTAGCACAGTATGGCCATATTCACAACATATTATTTAAAGCACTATGATATCACCTTAAACAGTCCTGGCTTCCCCCAAAGGACTCTGGGAGCTGTAGTTTGTTCAAGGTGCTGGGCGTTGTTAGGAAACCCTTATTCTCCCCCTCCCTGAGCTATAATTCCCAGAGCGGTTTAACAGTGACTCTCTCTTCACTGGGGACTCTGGGAATTGTAGCTCTGGGATGGGAAGAGGGGCAATAACCACTCTCAGCACCCTTTTCAGACTACAGCTCCCACACAATGCAACTAACTCCTGAGAAGGCATGCAGGGGGAGTGACTGTTAAACTGCCCTAGGAACTGAGGCAGGCTAGGATGATGGCTCATCCAGACTTCCTTTTGTTTCAAGGTACTGGTCTGGGCTTCAAAGCTCAATGTCCAAGCATTGGTTTTTCCACCTACTCCTGGAACTTTCCCCAGGAAAACCCATGTTTTGCTGCTGAATTGGAGCAAATGGCAACCAGGATGTTGTAGAAAAACTGGGGTTTGTCTACATTCACCAAGGTTTTCCACATATTGCTGTTTGCTCCGATTCAGCGGTAAAATGTGGGTTTTCCTGAGGAAAGTGCCAGGAGAAAAAAATTAACCTGTCCAGATAAAGGAGCTTTAAAGTACGGACCTAGGCCTGGAAAGTGGTGCAAAATGAGTGCTGATAGGCTGACCTTTGTGGCTGAATGGGGATTCGAACCCTGGTCGCCCAGGTCCTAGTTCGACACTCTAACCACTACACCTTCAATGGCTCTCTGTTGTTAGGTTCTCCTCCTACTGAAAGGAGGACAAAAAGATGTGTCAAATAAACAAACAAACCATAAATACATAATGCTTACATCTTCTGATGACAGCTGAACTTAACTCATGCTACCTAACTTTTTACTTGCTGGAAGCCCGCAATATTTACCTAGCTAAATGGAGATATCTTGCAGGATACAGTAATAACAGTGGGGGGCTGGGTGTGGGGAGGGCCAGGAGAAGACGAGCTAATAATCTGATAATCTGCTTGGCTGATCAAAAAGCAATAAAGCCATTAGTTTAATTAAGGGGCAAGAGGATTTAATGAAACATCAGTGGCAAAATGAAATTAAGCATTTAGGAGATATTAAAAAATACATATTAACTCATCTGGCGATATTGATTCAAATAACGCTTTGCTGGGGGGAATGTGATCTAAGAGTCCCTTTGTAATAAAACGAAAGAGTTTAGAAGATCTCACACTGGACATGCAGCTTTATAGAAGCAGCTTTACAGGAGAGGGGGAAATAAAATAGAAGGATATCCTTTCCTGAAATAAGTTTGTTAACTCATAAGAACATCAAGAAGAACCCTGCTGGATCAAGCCAGTGGCCCATCTAGTCCAGTATCCTGTTCCCGTAGGGGCTAACCAGATGCCCAATATAGCAAGCAGGGAATCTGAGCGCAACGGCACTCTGCCCAACTGCCATTCACAGCAACTGGTACTCAGAGGCACATTGCATCTGACAGTGGAGGTAGAGCATAGCCATCATGGCTAGTGGCCATCGATAGCACTCTCCTTCAAGAATTTGTCTAATCCTCTTTTAAAGCCTTTCAAGTTGGTGGCCATCACTGCCTCCTGTGGCAGTGAGTTCCATAGTTTAATGATGCACCGTGTGATGTTGTCCTTTCTTTTATCTGTCCTGAGTCTTCCAACATTCAACTTCATTGGATGTCCATGAACTTAAGTGACAGCAACTTTTCTCTATCCACTTTCTCCACACCATAAGTAATTTTTATAAACTTCAGTCATGTTGCCTATTACTTGCCTTTTCTCTAAACTAAAAAGTCCCAAATGCTGTAACTTTTTCTCGTAGGGGAGTGGCTCCAGGCTGTTGATCATTGTGGTTGCCCTTTTCTGGACGTTTTTATTTATACTGAACATAATAGTCTGGCTTAGACAGACTTAGAACCCTCCATGATTGACTACTAAGTGGGACAACCCAGCTCTCAAAGTCCATTCCTCAGCTGGTTGTTGGGTGCTTGGGAACCGCAATACCAAGGGGCCATGTTAGAGTTGCTCCAAACAGAATCCCTGATCTGGACCTTGTGCAGAGTAGAAATGAATTTGCTCGCCATCACAAGAATGAGTTTCTTTTTTAAAAAAAAAATATTATTCAAAATTATAACAAGACATATTATCCAAAAACATATCATCCTTGTCCCTCCCCCCCATTTTTCCTCCCTCCCCCTACCCTCCCACACAAAACCCACCCCACCCCCGACTTCCCTTAGTTCCAGTCTTTGGTTTCTCTAAGAATGCTGTTTTCTGCATGTTACAAAGTTGTATAGATCCTCAAATTATTTAGCTGATTATTATCAATAAAAAGTTTGTGAATGTTTATTCAAAACCTGCCAAGGAGTCCAGTTCGCTTTGTTGCATCTTCAGATACTTTGTAAAGGGTTCCCATTCATCCTTAAAGTCACAGTTATCCTTGTCCCGTAGCTTATATGTCAGTTTTGCCAGTTCTGCATAGTCCATCAATTTTTCTTGCCATGATTCTTTAGTTGGGGTTTCTTCAGTCTTCCATCCTTGTGCTACCAGAACTCTCACAGCCGTTGTCGCATACATGAAGATGTTTTCCAACTTTTTTGGCAGGTCTTTCCCTACAAGCCCCAACAAAAACGCCTCGGGTTTTTTAACAAATGTTAAATGGAACATTTTCTTCAATTTGTTGTAAATCATTTCCCTTTTTTTTTTTTAATTACCTTACAATCCCACCACATATGATAAAATGCCCCCTCCTTTTCCTTACACTTCCAACATATATTTGAACTAGAAACTAGAATGAGTTTCAAAGCTTTACTGCAGAACAGTCTTAAAATAGTTAGAAACAAATGTTACAAAGTAACACATTGCTCTTAAACAGCAAACAACATGGTCCAGTCTTATTTTTAGTCCTTAAAGATACCCCTGCCCATACGGGCCAGTCTTGCCAGACTCTAGGGTTGTGCGCTCATCTCACTCTATAGGCCGGGAGCCAGTGCTGTCCGCAGACACTTCCGGGTCATGTGGCCAGTGTGACAAGCTGCATCTGGCGAGCCAGTTCAGCACACGGAACGCCGTTTACCTTCCCGCTGGTAAGCGGTCCCTATTTATCTACTTGCACCCGGAGGTGCTTTCGAACTGCTAGGTTGGCAGGCGCTGGGACCGAACGATGGGAGTGCACCCCACCGCGGGGATTCGAACCGCCGACCATGCGATCGGCAAGTCCTAGGCGCTGAGGTTTTACCCACAGCGCCACCCGCGTCCCTATTTTTATTTTTATTTTTTGCATCTTTTTAGTCCTTAATACAGTTCAAAAACTTTCCTCTCTCTGGTCCCAGAGAGAGATCCCATGCAAGCAACTTGCTTGTTCATCATCAGAGCTGCAACGGCTGACTAAGACGCTGAGTTCTCAGGTTTCATCTTCCTGCTGTGAGAGATCTCTGCTTGGGTTTCTGATTATGAGCCATTAATTAGCCTAAACGGTAACATCCAACCATTTCCGCCACATTTGCTATAGTTAAAATTCCTGCCTATTGCAAACCTCTCTGCATAGCATTTTTAATACAATATGTTCAAACCACATCATCTTACACGTATTAAACTTATATCTTTAACAGCCTTGTCTTGTCTTGAATTTTAAAAAATGAAATTGCTTAAAAGAGTAAATTTTAAAAAATGCACAGTCTCATTGATAAAAACCCCAAAAACTTAGAGTTTATTCATATTTACAAGAATAGCTTTGGTTTCTAAGTCTACATGGTACAGCTAGTTTCTCATGACAGCCTCATGCGGCGGAGAGGGAAGGAGAGAGATACAGAGGAATGAAGGGGTGGATCTTTGGGCATTTTCCTTGACTATCTATTAGTCTCAACCCTGCCCTCTACTGACTGGAGGCATGCAAGGTTTCTTCTACCCAACAACTTGAAATCTGGTTTCAGGCTGTGGTTTCAGTCCGGCTTTCTGTAGTTATCAGCTGCATGGCTGAGTTCCCTGCAGGGAACTGAGTTGTACAGCCAATCCAGGTCCATTGCAACCTGCCCCACACCTAACATCACCTTTATCATCCGGTGTGGGGCAGGTGGGTGCATCTAAGGAAATTGCTCTTGCAGGGCAATTTGGGGTCCGTACTGGATCACATTTGTCCCATGGGCTGGAGATTCCCTCATCCTTGATTCAGAGAAAACTGAACTTCATGGGCCAGTACCTTGACCCTGTAACCAGCCAAAGCTCCTGGTGTTCACTTCTGTGAGAAGCAGTCCTTTGTTTCCAGCATACTTGCGGGCCTTACAGTGTTAAAAAGAATAAACACCAGGCAGAATAGCCCTGCTAACATTATAAAAGTGTGCCACTTTGTTCATTATCCTCTGCACCTTGCAAATCTATGTCAACCCATGTGGGATACTTAGGAGCAGAAGAGCATAATCTGATCAAGCATAATTTTATTTTTCTGCCGGTACATAACTTTTTATAGGTAGCATATAGGAAGAACACATCTAATGAAATCTACCATAATAAATGACTAGGATAGTACGAGATTGTGCAGTGACCAAAGGCAAGAACCAATAAACTGCCCTTCAGTTACCATAAAAGACTATTTATCAGCAGCGCAGGATTTGCCAAGGTTTCCGACTTCAGCCTTTCCCAGCCAGGAGCTCAGCATCTTTTGTTGCTTCCCATTAAGTACATCTTATGATCTCATATGTCTATGTATATTTTTATTTCATTTTCTGACTCGCTCCAAACCTTGGGGGAAATTAGTCCGTTATTCCTTCTCTTCCCTGGAAATTAACATATCCCGCCTATCAGACTTAGCCACTTGCCAAGCAGCAATGGACCAATTGGGACAAGACTCTGGGGTAGGGATCTGGGTCCCAACTCAGGAGGAAGAGCCAGAGGGCCCTTCCCATGAAGCAGAGCTGGCTTGCCACACTGGGAAGTAAATGAAGCAACACCTATTGCCTTCCTATGAAGTCCAGAGTCTAGAGTTCCCTAACAGCACCTCTGCCTATCAGAACATTGGCAATCCATAGAGGCTCTCCACACAATGTAAGATCATGCAAAATGACGCCATAAACTTAATGCTATGTTCTTTTCTCTGTGGAGACTGTATTGCATGGTTTTGTTTCATTTGAACCTTTTGTAGGGTAGAAAAGAATTTGCTATCCACCCCAAAGAATGGATTTCAAAGCTTTACTGCAGGACAGTCTTGACGTCGTCACAAATAAAACATTATAAAGATATAAAGTACAGCCGTGCCTCAGCTTCTGAACACCTTCTGAAACAAACGTTTTGGCTCCCGAACGATAGAAAACCGGAAGTGAGTGTTCCGGTTTTCGAACGTTGCTTTGGAAGCCGAACATCCAACGGGACTTCCGCAGCTTCCGATTGGCTTCAGGAGCTTCCTGCAGCCAATCAGAAGCCACACTTTAGTTTCCGAATGTTTTGGAAGTCGAATGGACTTCCGGAACTGATTTCGCTCGACTTCCAAGGTACGACTGTAATACGTGGCTCTTAAACAAAATAGCAATGTGGGGTCCAGTCTTCTTTTTTGTCTTTAATGTAGTTCAATAATCTTTCCTTTCTCTGGTTAAAAAAAAAAAAGAACATTGCAATTGCAGGTTCTTTTTTGTTCTGTGATTGGGCTACACATCAGGGTTTGGTTTTCAATTGGAGCTTGAACTCCAGTGGGGTAGGTGTGGGGAAGCTCTTGCTTGGGGTGGGTGGGAATGTGGCCCTCCAGGATTCTCCCCAGGCTACACCTTCTCCTCGGCCGCCACCACCCCTTGTTGTGCCTCCTCCTCTCTCAGATGCCCTGGCACTACCCACAACTCTCCTGTGCCACCTTCCCACTCCTAACAAGATGTGCAGCTCTGAGCTGGGTTTTTGATGTGTATTTGCTCCAGGACTGCCTCTCCCCATATGAACCAACCACAACCTGGCAATCATCATCTTTGTGTGCACTGGAGGGTGGCAACATGAGAAAGGGCCTTTTCGGTGGTGGCTCCCTGCTTGTGGAATGTTCTCCCCAGGGAGGCTCACCTGGTACCATCATTACAAATCTTTAGGCACCAGACCTTTGGCCCCCTCATTTTAGAAATGTAGGATTGTTGCCCACTATCCTTTACACAGAGGAGACCCATGGAAAATGTACGGTCATGGCTGACTTGGGCCTAGTCGTTTCAATGGGTCTACTCTGCATAAAAGCTAGTTGATAACAATGATCTGTTTTAAAGCTTTTTTTTTTTTTGCATTTTTTTTAGAAATGTCCTCATCCACAGGCACCCATTTCCTGTGCTTTCCAGAAACAACTGAATACATTTTTGTTGTGACAGATTTTCCTAGCTGAATAAATGAGTCCTTACTATGAGTGTCTACTTATTAGGGTTTTAGATAAAGGGACCCCTGACCATTAGGTCCAGTCGCAAATGACTCTGGGGTTGCGGCACTCATATCGCTTTATTGGCCGAGGGAGCCAGTGTACAGCTTCCGGGTCATGTGGCCAACATGACTAGTTTTGTGTGGAAATTGCTTTGAGATGGTGGACTAATAAATCATTAATAATAGTAATAAATAATAATTTCCTTATGTAAACCATGTAGGGTTTTCTTTGGGAGGGGGGAGGAAAAGGAAACAGCCAAGCCTCCCTCATTTTCAATCCGCGAGCCACACTTTTGCCATTAACACAGACTTGTAGCGGTGGGCTCATAAAAATGGATAGCATGTTCATATCTGGAATTTACACAGGGCCCTCTTCAATAAAGCACGTTCTGCCCTCCCTCGAAGGGTATCCTCCAGAGCTTTAAAGTCTTTCAAGTGGAATAAAGATGTTACTGTAATGACAGTGAATGTAATGAGATTAAATGTAGTTGGGAGTTAAGGTAAATGGCCTTACACAAGAACGTATGTCGGATCGGAGGCTTTGTATAATGAAGACAAAGGAGATTATCGTGGCTTTTTGGCTGTACTTCTTCAAGTGAATGGTGGGACGCAATGGGGGGGCTGGGAGGGGGAGGGAGAAGTGCTGCACAACAGCCATTGCAGGGACCTGGCAATATTTTTCATTAAAGAAAACTTGCAAAAAAATTTCGCCATAAAGGAGTATAGCTAAATTGGGGATAGAACAGACATTGTGTTAAGGACATATCCTTTCCCTTTAAATAAGGGTTGGCTGGTGCAACGAGTTATATTAAAAGCATTGTTAAAGATAAACCACATACTCTCCAACATTTCTCTGATAAAAATAGGGATGCCCTATTCCATAATAATAATAATAATAATAATAATAATAATAATAATGCTCTATCCATCTGACTGGGTTGCCCCAGCCACTCTGGACGGCATCCAACTTGTATAAAAACATAATCAAACATTAAACATTAAAAAACTTCCCTGTATAGGGCTGCCTTCAGATGTCTTCTAAAGGTTGTATCTCCTTGGCTCGGGGATTGCTTGGCTTGGGGACTGCATAATTCCATACCCTCCAACATTTCTCCAATGAAAATATGGATATCCTAAGGAAAAGTGGGGCATTACAGGATCAAATCAGAAACTGGGTCGGCTTCTAATAAATTCAGGACTGTCCCAGAAAAATAGGGACACTCGGGGGGGGGTGTCCTGAAATCAGGGGCTCCCAAGCCAGTGTTCACTAGTGTTCTAAAAGCTTCCTTCAGAGGAATGGCATGTGTGTAAAAATACAATTAAAGGTCAAGTGCCGCATGTGCCAATTGCTATATCATGCAGAAAACCCCCGAAGTGATCTGCCAAGACCCTCAGCAATTTCCAAATGGTCCTTGGGGGAAAAGGTTTGGGAACCACTGAGACAGATCATAGTCTTGTATGCACTCGAGCTCCTGGCATCTTGTGAGACATGGCCAGCTTGTCCCAGGTGGTAGGCTGGGAACAGCTGGAAGAGGAAAGACAGCCTTGCATGCCTTTAATACTCCTGCCTTGGCTGCAGATGGAGCACTACAAGGCTCTCTCTTCTGACCCCCTGGGCAGAGCTCCAGACCTGGCAACTCCCCAGGCTGCCTCCAGTCACCTGAGGCCACGGCTTCCCCGCGGAGGCTGCTGTGGGGTGCGTATGCCCCAGCCACTGCCCCTCCTGCCACCCCTCAGCCACTGGCTCAGCCACTCTGGTCCCCAAAGTCGTTCCCATCCAGAGCTGAAGCAGATAGACCAAAATGACCTGACAGTATATAGCAGCTTTCTATATTCCCGATGCTGGACTAGATGAGTCTTTGGCATTACTTTGCAAGGCTCTTCTGATCTTCTTATGAGAGCTAAGTCACCCCCTAACCTTGTTTCAAAATAGTTGAACCTCATCAACATTGCTGGATTCTGACAGAAGGATTTTGACATGCATTTATTACTTTTCATTTCCATCCTGACTGCTAGTCCATGAGGGGCCTTCAAGGAAGTGTAAAAATAGCATATTTAACACAACACGGTCATTAAAGGCAACACCATCTAAAGCCACACAGACGTTGCTTCAAATCAACAGTCAGCAGTAAGAATCCATATTTAAATCACCATGAAAGCCTCAACCAACTAACCAAGGAAATGTTTTAGAACAGAATTCAGCAGGAAATTTTCCTGTATATGTTTGATTTGATTTGAATTCTCACCTGTCCTTTACCAGAAGGTCCTAGCATGTGAGCAGTTACTACCCTACAACACATAGCTGTCAACTTTTCCCTTTTCTTGCGAGGAATTCTATTCGGAATAAGGGAATTTCCCTTAAAAAGGGGGGGAAATGTTGATAGCTATGCTACAACATAAAAAGTGTAAAAATATTTTAAAAGTCCCCTGTGAAAACAATTATATATGTATGTAATAGAAACATTGTAAAACTTATGAAGGGCTTGTCTGGGGGAACCAGATTGGGGAAGAGAACCAGTGTGGTGTAACGGTGAGTGTGCTGGACTAGAACCTTGGAGACCAGGGTTTGAATCCCCACTCAGCCATGAAGCTCACTGGGTGACTTTGGGCCAGTCACATAACCTACCTCATAAGGTAGTTGTGAATATAAAATGGGGAGTGGGGGAACCATTCATGCCAACTTGACTTCCTTGGACAAAAAGGTGGGATATTAATGTGATCACTCAATCAAGACTGGTTTAACTCCAGGTAAATATTTGCAAATGTCCTGCCTTTACAGGCCAATCATGGGCATGTTTACCCAGAAGTAAATCCTCCTGTACGTGTGCCTAGAATTTTGAGGC
This sequence comes from Podarcis muralis, assembly GCF_964188315.1. Taxonomy (NCBI): domain Eukaryota; kingdom Metazoa; phylum Chordata; class Lepidosauria; order Squamata; family Lacertidae; genus Podarcis; species Podarcis muralis. The sequence goes on along the minus strand of NC_135661.1, from coordinate 34,571,898 downwards.
CTTGGATCCTAGTGCTCATTATAAGCAGCAGGTTTCACTTGGCTCTATTATGTATCAATGTCATTTATTTCAATAAGGATATTGCCTTCTTTCAAAGATTCAAGGTAATATGATGCACGTCTTTAGGGTTGCCATGGTTTCATTTGTTTGTTTTCATATATGTATGTGTGCATATGTAAGCACACCATTTCAGACCTTCAGCAGTCAGGTATATTTAGAGATTTTTCTATTATCTGTTCAGGGGCAAAAAGCAGGGGACATTGCTATTTATCTGACATTCTTCTTTCATTCTTTCTCTCACAACCACCTCTTCTTTTTCCCCCTCTCCTGGCACATCCACAAATGGAGATGCCTTTGGTCTAAATCCAATATGAGCATAACCTTTCAAGTATACAGTAATTATGCTTCCAATCTCATTATGTTGCAGTGTGTCATCCATCAGACAATGGGCTACGATTAGCAGGGCAGAAAGTCAACGCTATTTATTTCAACAAGCAATATGTATATGGATTTTGACCAATCAGACTGTATAGGAAAGCTATCTCTGATTTCATGACCATAAAAACCCTGATAAATAAGGCTTGCCTTTTTTTAAAATAAATTAATTAATCTAGATTTCTAAATTAGTAAACATCTCAGGGCGTATGAAGAGTCCGCTGGATCAGAACATTGGCTCATCTAATCCAGCATCCTGTTCTCACAGTAGCCAACTAGATGCCTATGGGAAACCCTGAAGCAGGGTCACAGCACAGGAGTGCTCTCTCCTCCTGTGGTTCCCAGTGGCTGATATTCGGAAGCATTGTTCCCTCTGAGCATGAAAGCAGAGCATAGCCATCATGGCCAGAAGGCTCATCACCCGTGAATTTGTCTAATCCCTTTTCAAAGTCATCGAAGCTGGTGGGCATGGCTGCCTCCTGTGGAGCAAGTTCCATAATTTAACCATCCTCTGTATGAAGTTCTTTCTTTTATCTGCCCCGAATCTTCCAACATTCAGCTTCATGGGACGTCCACATGCTCTAGTGTTAGGAGAGAGGGAGAAACATTTCTTTGCTCTGTCTACTTCCTCCCTGCAATGCATAATGGCACAATCCTAGTGCCTCTTGCTCACCTTTTCTCAAGACTAAGAACTCCCCAAAGCGGAAACTTCTCTTCATAGGGCGGTCACTTCACCCCCTTGATTATTCTGTCTGCCCTATGCTGAACCTTTCCAGACTCTACAATATCCTTTTTGAGGAGAGGTGACCAGAACTGTACACAGTAATTTGAAATGTACATAATTTAAAGACCAATTCCAGCCCAGCGCATGGACTCAAGGTGGTCATTGTGCAGGGGTGTTGCTTGCAAAGGGTCACATTCAACCTCCAGGCTTGAGGTTCCTCATTGCTGCATTGCAACATTTCGTTTCAAGTAGGGTTGCCATATTTCAAAAATCGAAAATCTGCACAAAAACGTTAATCCGGACACAAAAGTTGTTAAACTTCTTTTGCAAAATCTCCAAAAAATTAGGAAATTCGCCAATAAATCAACACTTCCAGCATGCTCTGCCATACACCCTGGTTTCCCCCAGACATTTTTCCAATTTTCAAAAATTCCTCCCAGATGCTATTTCTGACAGATGAATCCCAGATATGTCTGGGAAATTCCGGATATATGGCAGCCCTAGTTACAAGTACCCATTTCTCTCTGTGTGCATGTATTTCCCAGCACCACAGGCAGTGAATTTTAATAACAACAATAATTTTATTATTTATATGCCACTCATCCGGCTGGGTTATTAAAAGGTAATAACAACAAGGAAGCTCTCGCAAACACAAAATTTCTGCTTTGCTATGAAATAAATATTATGTTGGCATCCAAGCAGGGCTGATGGTGAAAAGGACAAGAAAAATACCACTGTGTATTTTAATCCTTGCGTTACACCCATGTCATCGATCAATAGCTGCAAATGCCATGCCTCCATCAAGGCTACAAAGTGTGATTGCTCAACCTGCCTTGGAATGTTATCTATTAGGTAAAGATAAAGGACCCCTGGATGGTTAGGTCCAGTCAAAAGCGACTATGGGTTGCAGTGGTCACCTCGCTTTCAGGCCAAGGAAGCCAGCATTTGTCCACAGACAGCTTTCCAGGTCATGTGGCCAGCATGACTAAACTACTACTGGCACAATGGAACACTGTGATGGAAGCCAGAGTGCACGGAAACACCATTTACCTTCCCGCCACAGTGGTACCTATTTATCTACTTGCACAGGTATGCTTTTGAACTGCTATGCTGGTAGAAGCTGGGACAGAGCAACAGGAGCTCATCCCATCACACGGATTCAAACTGCTGACCTTCTGATCAGCAAACCCAAGAGGCTCAGTGGTATAGACCACAGCACCACCCACATCTTATCTATTATCTCCAGGACTCTCCAAAATATTACCACGGAGAGCTACAGTTCCCAGATTTCTCTGGGGAGATGGATTGATTTTTAAACCATTCTCAGAATTAGAGCTTTCTGAGGGGAACTCTCAGATTCCTGAACAAACTACAGTTCCACGGATTCTTTACAGGGAAGGCATGTCTGGTTAAGGTGGCATCTGACTGCTTTAAATGTAGAGTGCAGATGCAGGGCATGTTCCATGTAAGAGCGGGTGACAGGAACTGAGTAAGAAGAGCAAACGGTTTCCTGTGTATTGTGGAGCTTTGGTGTGATATTCACTGAGATCTTTTCACAGGTGCCACAGGAAGTACTAGCAGGCACACACTGGCATTTGCAATGCCTAAAACTATATCCAACGCCCTCTCTCAACTTGAACTGAGAAACCTGCAGTTACTTATTTGCTGACATTAGTATACCATGTCAATTATTTGTCAATTAAATATTCCCCGCAATTATGCACCAGCCTTTGAAATATAATTAGAAAATCACCCCCTCCCAATTCTTTAAATAAAGGCTAGATAGAGTGAGGTTTTGTTTTGTTTTCCTTTGTAGATGTAGGAGTGATTTATCTCTTGCTATTTCCATGTTGAGATAAATTGATCTGGCTGCTTAGAAGTGGCTTTTCACATTGTACGATTAGTGTGTCCTAATCTTTGTTGTTGTTTTTATAAAGATGACCCCAAATCCTCCCCACACCCAAAAAGAAAATCTTCCAGCAGTGCCATCCTAGACTTAATAGGACTTCCTGGCTCCACTTGTTTGAAAGCAATGAAATTGAAATTCAATACGATAACTGATTTCAATGAAGGGGATCTATGAAAGTCTTTCCTGTGTGTAGTAAATGAATCTTTTTGATAGTTTTAATGCTCTTTAATTCAGTGGGAGATAATTTCAGTTGCCTTTGCTTATTAAATTACTCCTGGTGTTAAATGCTTTGACAACTCAGAATATTTCAAATGTAAATAAGGAAGATAGGATCTTTTATGGTTGGTGCTAGAGCAAAGCTTCAACTCTGTTGTGTTTAAAAATCTGGAAAATAAAACAAACTTTGTTTCAATATGATGAGCAATCCTAGCCCATCTTTGACCGAGTCACATGATCTGCTTACCCAGTCATGTGGTGCTGCCCAAACCAAGAGTGTGCATTCTGAATGGAGATTTTGTGTCTGCCGAATCAGAGAACCTACCCCACCTTCAATGACCCTCAGATGTCCATATTCTCCTCACACAGCTACAATTCCCAGCATTCCCTGGGAAGAGAAATAGTTGGAAGTCACCCAGAATAGCTGGGGCAACCTGGTCAAATGGGGGCATATAAATAAATTGATGTTGTTGTTAAAGTGCTCTGGGAACTGTAGTTCTGTGAGGGGAAACGGGGTCTCCTAAGAACTCACAGCACCCTTAACAGACTCAGGATTCTTTGGGGAATCAGCCACAACTTTTGAAATACATATAGTGCAGATGGGGCCTAAGACTCCTGCATACTTTGAAAACTTTGGTTTGATTTACTGTCTCTGACCAAAAAAAGTGAGTGGCAACAGAGCTCCTGTTGGAAGGTGATGGTTGTACATTGTCCATTAAACTTTAATTAGTTTAATGTTAAGTAAATGTCCAGTGCGCTTCCAATGCCATAAATCTTATCTCAGCAGAGAATTTTGTGCAGTGGTTGAAGAAGGCAGGAGAGTCAGTACCTTTCAATGAAGAATCCTGGAGCAAGCACTTTGGAACTCAGGAAAAAACTTTATTTACAAAAGAAAAAACCCTGGCGATAAAGCACACATGCTTTTATCTCCGGCATAAAGAAAACTTTACACTAAACTTAACTCATATCAGCAAACACGCCAATGGCCACAAACTGAGTCTGCGAGTCAGGTCAAAAAGGGGGGAAGGGGAAACACACGGGTGAACTGACTATTTATACAAACTAACTCACATTCCTGGATGTGCTTAATGACTTCCAGCTGCTCAGTGATTAGAGCGACTTGTTACCTCTTAACTCTTTAGTACCAACATACATGGACTCTTCATTTATTCAGCATGTATAATAGGCCCACCAGAAATGAGAAAGAAATGAAACTACATTTAATGGGAGTTCACCTAACTGTGCTTTGCTAGAATCATAGAACAGTAGAGTTGAAACTGACCCCAAGTGCCATCTACTCCAAACCCCTGCAATGCAGGAATCTCAACTAAAGCATCCATGACAGGTGGCCATCCAACCTCTGCAAGGAAGGAGAAAGCACCACCTTTCAGGGGAGTCCGTTCCACTTTCCAACAGCTCTTGCTGTCAGAAAGGTTTCCCTGATGTTTAGTCAGAATCTCCTTTCTTGTACCTTAAAGCCATTGGTTCAGGTCCTACCCTCTGAAGCAGGAGAAAACGAACTTGCTCCATCTTCTATGTGACAGCCCATAAGATATTTGAAGGTGGCTTTCATATTCTCTCAGTTTCCTGCTATCCAGGGTGAACGTACCCACCTCCTTCAACTGTTCCTCATAAAGCTTGGTTTCCAGACCCTTGATCAGACCCTCTTCTTCGCACATTTCAGCTTATCAATATTCTTCTTATAGTGCCCAGAACTCCAGGTGTGGTCTGACCAAGGCAGAATAGAGTGGTACTATTACTTCCCTCCATCTTTCCCAACATTGATGTTGGGAAAGATGGAGGGCACAAGGAGAAGGGGACGACAGAGGACGAGATGGTTGGATAATGTTCTCGAAGCTACCAGCATGAGTTTGACCAAACCGCGGGAGGCAGTGGAAGACAGAAGTGCCTGGCGTGCTCTGGTCCATGGGGTCACGAAGAATCAGACACGACTAAATGACTAAACAACAACAACATTACTTCCCTTGATCTGGATACTATACTTCTGTTGATGCAGGCTAGAATAGCATTAGCTTCTTTTGCTGCACCATCACACTGTTGACTCATGTTAAGCTTGTGGTCTACTAAGACCCCTAGATCCTTTTCACATGTACTACTGGCAAGTCAGATTTCCCCCATCTTATATTTGTGCAGCTGGTTCTTCTTGCCTCACTGGAGACCCTTATATTTGTCCCTATTGAAATTTGTTTTGCTAATTCAGGCCCAGTTCTCCAATCTGTTAAACTCACATTGAATCCCAATTCTGTCTTTTGTGACATTAGTTACCCCCTGCCCTAGTTTGGTGTCATCTGCAAATTTGATGAACATCTCTTCAATTCCTTTATCCAAGTCCTTTATAAAGATGTCGAACATCAACGAGCCAGGACAGAACCCTGTGGTACCCCACTTGTCACCCCCCCCCCAAGAATAATGAGGAACAATTAGTGACCACTCTTTGCTCAACCAGCTGTTACATCTGAATTCAAAAAGCATTGGCATGCCATAGTTATTGCCTTTGCTTTTGCTACATCATCTAGACAGGAGGGATCTTATGAGCTTATGAAGCTAGACGTGAGATTCCTAACAAAAAAAAATTCAGCACCGCATCAAAACTACAGATCCATTATGGGAAAGCTATGATATACTTAAAGAGCTATGGAACAATCACTCAGAGTTAGATGGAGCCCGGATTTAAGTACTTGTTTTGGTCTTCTAACTCTTTAACTGTCTCAAGATTATCTTATCTCCATGAGGAATAGGTGAAAAGATCCCATGTAAAAGAATCACACTCCCCAATAGATTTAATTACATGAAAATAAATGCTTTCATTATCATGACAGGGGAAAAATTTAAATCCCCATTTCACTGGAAAAAAGCCCCACATTTTAAATCCTCTATGTTTGTGTTTCTTTTGAATTTTTTTCCCCACAGGGAGAACATTATTTATAGCACTGTGGAGGAATATGGATATTATTATTATTTTTTAAGTTTCCTGATGAATATACAGCAACCCATGCAAAATTTATTATAGCATTCAGTGGATTATCTATTATTTATGAAAAATATATATGTTACAAATTTTGGCACACATACGAGATGGCTGGTTGTAATAGCTTCAGCAGGGGAGTTCATATAAATAAGTAAGAATGTAACATAATAAGAGCCCTCCTAAATCAGGCCAATGGACCATCTAGTCAAGCACCTTGTTCTTATAGTGGCCAACTATATGGCTGTGGGAAACCTGTAAGCAGGACCTGAACACAAGAGTCCTCTCTCCTCCTGTGGTTTCCAACCACTGAGATTCACAAGCATTACTGCCTCTGACTGTGGATACAGAGCATAGCTATCATGGCCAGCACTGGTAGCTTTATCCACCACGAATGTGTCCAATATTTTTTTAAGCCATCAAAGTTGGTCAACATCAGTGCGTCTTGTGGAAACAAATTCCATAGTTTAGCTCTGTGCTGTGTGAAGAAGGACTTTCTATGATTATTAATTTTTTGTCCCAAATCTTCCAACATTCAGCTTCATTGGATAGCCCTGAATTCTAGCATGACGCAGGAGGGAGAAAAACACCTCCTTACTGTATTCGCTCTTTCCACACAACACCTACTTTTATATATCTTCTTCATGTCCCACGTGGAACAGGACCTATTTTGCTTTCTAACTCCTTAGGGCAGCCCTCTTCAACCCGGTGCCCTCACAATATTTTGGACCACAACTCTTCTTTCAGTCCCATCAACACCAGAGGCATGAGTGGTGGTGACAGAGCCTTTTCTGAGGCTGCTCCCATATTGCGGAATTCCCTCCCAAGAGAGGTCAGACTTGCTCCCTCCTTATCTTTCTGCTGGCAGACTAAGACCTTCCTATTTTGACAGCCCTTTGGAAATTAGGTACAGGTGACACTGACTACTCTCAGGCTGCTCTCAGGGCAGTGGGTATTTTAATGCTGGTTCTAAATAGGTTCTTTCATATTTTAACTATTGTTTTGAACCAGTTTGTTTTTATTATTTTGTATTTTAAAATTTTGTAAACCACCTTGAATCCCAGCTTGGGAGAAAGGTGAGATATACATACATACATACATACATACACGCAACAATTTCTCCCATCAGCCTCAGGAAACAGTCTGGAGTTGAAACTCTGAGGAGCACCAGGTTGCAGATCCACTTTCAGTTTTCTTTTTTAAAAAGTTTTACAATTAGACCAGAGGATAGGAAAGTTTTTCAATTAGTATCTGGGCACAGTAGCCGGAGAGTTCATTTCACAATATCAGACATAAAAGCACCCTGCACTGTTTTCCAGCATCTAAGCAACCCTGAGCTACCTCGACAACAAGATACCAATAAACCTGCAATTTCAATTGCTCCCTCCCCTCCCTCCCTTTTTTTATGTGTTCTGAGTCTTAGCAAATTCTCATCTCTCTCGCTCGCTGCCATAGGCTAATAGTCTGTAACAAAGCTTACCTTCAGAAATGTCAGATATAATGAAAAAAGCAACATTGCAGAGGAGAAAGTTGGCCTTCACCAAATCCAGTGGGGCCACCTCTGAGATTCTTTAGCTTCCGCTGCTTCCTTCTTCCCTTAAAATTGAATTAGAAGTTTGCAGTAAATTAAACTACTTCAGTTTCCTGCCCTTCATTAATCATTACCCATGGAAAAGGGAGGAAATTGAGGGCTAGTGGAAGCTACTCATATGTGAGACTCCATGAGACATTGCTTGGTTGACCAGGCTTTGTTAAAATCTCTCCTGCCCTCCATCAAGATGCTCAGAGTGAAAAGCAAGGTTACATCTGCACCACTCATTTAAAGGATGCTTTAAGAAGCATGGCTTCCCCCAAAGAATCCTAACAGCTGTAGTTTGTTAAGGGCCTTCTAACAGCTCTCAGCACCCTTAACAAACTACAGTTCCCAGGATTTTTGGGAGGAAGCCATGACTCTTAAAGTGACATAAAAAAGGTCAAGGTCAAGGACCCCTGACCGTTAAGTCCAGTCGCAGATGACTCTGGGGTTGCGGTGCTCAGTGTTTTAAATGGATGACAGGCATGCAACTCTCTCACTCTCTCCATTTTAGCCTCATGGCAATCTTGTGAGTAGGGTAGCCATGTGTCCTACTTTACAGAGGAGAGTGCTCTATCTGAAGCACTTAAAAGTGCACCTTAAAGAGGTACTTCCAGTTTGTGGGAGGCTGATTTCCTGCTACCACCACTTCAAGCAGAAATTTCTATGCAATTAATGTTATCAGTTGCATTTATTTTTTTAAAAATCCAAAGTGAGGTGCAAATGTAGTTTTTTTAAAAAAAAAATCCAAGAGCATGAGCAGCTTTGAAAATTTTGCTTTAGATTTTTAAACAGAGGTGTGTGTGTGTGTGTGTGTGTGTGTGTGTGTGTGTGAGAGAGAGAGAGAGAGAGAGAGAGAGAGAGAGAGAGAGAGAGACTAATCAAAAAGCTTTGGTATGAAAATTGAGCATAGTTCAAATTGAGAGGATGGTATTCAATGCCAGTCCCATTCAGAGTACACCTATTGAAGTTAATGGTCATGAGTAACTTAGATATTTAAATTTCAATGGGTCTACTTTGAGGAGGGCATACTTGAATACAACCCAGAGTCTGAAAACCACAATAAAAGATGTGTGAACAGTAAAGAGAAAATGTGTTTTTTCTCCATTTGAAATGTATTTATTTGGAGATAAAAAAGTATAATGAGATAATTGAACAGATCTCTTTTAGAAGGGAATTCGAAAACCCAGACATTGAAAAATGCCCTTATTACAGAGCAAAATAGGTGGCCAATAAAAAGCAACAGAAACTCTTATCAGGACTTATGCTCCTGATTTCTTGTATCCAAGGCAAAACATTATTTGGATAGGTCTGGTGCCAATCTCAGTTTGAATCAATTAGTGTTCATTGTAACCCAGTATGTTTTTATTTTTAAATGTCGGGTTCTTTCCATTTTGAAGTTCCACCATTCATTCGGTTAATTTGCTGGTTTTGAGCATGAGAGACAAGAATATTGTTTCTTTCTTTTTTCTTTTTTTAAAAAATCTTGTTGGCAAAGCTTTGGCCCCTATAGACTTTAAGAAAGCAGAAGGCAGACACCTGATTTTTTTTTTTAAAGCTATTCTCATTTCCTGTGTGTAAAGTGGAAGGGTTGAGAGGAGAAAACTGGAACATTTCCAGACTGTGCTTGAGACAGAACCAGTTTTAATTAATGAAAAAGAGAGGCAAGTATCCATTTTGTAGATTTTATTCTTCTTTGGTGATCACTCGTAGCTGAGTAAGATTGTCTTCCATAAACATGGTTTGGTGTTTATACTACATTTTTTTAGATTTGCCTTGAGACAGTCTTTAAACCTCTTGTGTTGATCACCAGCATTACGATTTCCATTTTTAAGTTCGGAATAGAGTAGTTGCTTTGGAAGATGATCATCAGGCATCTGCACAACATGACCAGTCCAACAAAGTTGATGCTGAAGAATCACAATGGTGATCTTTGCTTCTTCCAGTGGTACACTGGTATTAGTTCACCTGTCTTCCCAAGTGATGTGTAAAATTTTTCAGAGACACCGTTGATGGAATCTTTCAAGGAGTTAGAGATGGCGTTTATAAATGGTCCATGTTTCACAAGTGTACGGTAAGGTTGGTAGTACAATAGCTTTGTAAACAAGCATTTTGGTTTCCTTGCGAATGTCCCGGTCCTCAAACACTCTGCACTTCAATCGGGAGAAAGCCACACTCGCAGAGCTCAGGCAGATTTCGGCATGAATGTCGACCCTTGTGGAAATTCTGTAGATATTATCTCATTAGCTCTCATTAGTGTATGGGCTGTTAGGGGGGGTAGTACCTCTGGTGGGGGGGCACATCATGCTCCTTCTTGGGTAGTTTGTCTACCTTTGGTCCTCACCCTGAATTCAGCTCTCACCTGTAACTCCTCGAAACTGTCAGCATGTGACAGAGGCCACACCCCAGGAATGCCTTTGACTGGCCAGCTAAATCAGGAGAGGGTAGCCAATGGGTGAGTTAGGGACTTCCCCTGCATTGGAAGACAACTTTAAAAACTATAAACAGAAGGTTGCTATATCTTACCTTTCCTCCAAGGAGCTCAATGCGACAGCAACCCTGTGAAGTGGGTTAGCCTAAGAGATCGCTACTGGCCCAAGGTCACCCAGTAGGCTTCATGACTGAGTGGGGATTTGAACCTTGGTCATCCAGGTTCTAGCCTTGATACTCTAACCACTACAGAATACTGCCTCCTGAACCAAATATAGGAAGCTGCCTTATATGGAATCAGACCATTGCTCCATCTAGCGCAGTACTGTCTACACTGACTGGCAGTGGCTCTCTCTGGGGTTTTAGGCAGGGGTGTCTCTCCCAGCCCTATCCAGAAATGCCTGAGAATGAACCTGGGACCTTTCTGCAAGCAAAAGATGTGCCCTATCACTGAATTACAACCAAAAGCTTTTGCATAGGTCCCTATGAATTCTCTGTGTGAGTAGACAAGGTTCCCTACTGCAAAGGTTCAGCCCCTCATCACTTGGGGTGCTGTAGTTGTAGGAACATCAATGAGACAGAGGGGGTGAGGCCCAGAGCTACTGCTCTACTCCCCAGCCCAATAGGAACTGCATGAGAAGAAACACCCAATGAGGGCTAGAGGCAATCAAACAAGCTTTTGTGTACTTGCACTAAAAAGGCAAAGCTTAATAGATTATATTGTGCCTCACAAAGCTTCATTAATTTCCATCTACAGCACTATGGAGTGTATAATAAATGCTTAACACGAGGGTGTCCTACACCTGGTGTTCAGGAATTATGCAAATCCCATTTTCTTTTGTAACTGCTGTTGCTTTTTTAAAAAGCTATGAGTAATTTTGGCTAAGCAAGGGAGCCTAGAAATGGTCTAGGATCTCACTATCACAGCAGGAAGTCCAAATTATTTATGTGCTATCTGAAAGAATCTGTCCTTTTGAAAACACAGCACGTTTGTTAACTTGTTTATAAAATGTTTCTGTCCCCCTCTCAGCATCTAGCACCATCCTTTGCTTGCCTACTCAGAGGAGAAGCCTACTGGTGGTCATGGAACTTACTCCCAGGTAAGTATGATCCCAGGGTGTGGTCTGAAGGCACATATTGCTTTGCTGAAGCTGAGCAGGTTTGGGTCTGGTCAGTTCTTGGATGGGAGACGAGATGCAAACCCTGTGTTCTTGTATTCTGTGGTGGAAGGAAGATGGGGTAGGGGACTTTCCTTAATCATCATCATCATCATCATCATCATGTAGGCTTGTTGCCCAAAGCATCCAAGTTTATTGATAAGGTTTCATTGGTGCTCTCAAATATTGGTCAATACTGTTTAAAATGATGGTCATTTAGTCCAGTGGCATCCAACCCCCAATCTGAAGAACTGGTGGTGCTTCTCAATGATTGTCTTCTCCCTTCCATGCCAAGGGATGTAAAGGGTTGTTGGCTAATTGCTTTGGGGTGTGTGGCAAGACAGATGCAGTTTCAACAGATTTTGATAGTGCCTGTCCTGCGCTCACTGGCAAAGCAGTTCGGGAGAGGAAAAAAGTCACATCCACATATCATCAATATGTAGCAATTTATATATATATATACACACACACCCATATAGACATACATTCACAATCCATTTGCCATTGACACCTCCCGTCCTAATTTGTCAGCTCTAATTAAACTTTGAGCATGGTATTTGCAGAGGAGATACAGTTATGTGGAGTCTTTTCTTCAAAGAAGAGTCAATTTAATGCCCTGGCAGTTAACAAGGTGTCCAAAGGGTGAAGGTAAATTGTACAAATAATGTTTAAATTGAGGGAATTGGTGGTTTCATTTAGAAGGAAAAGAAAGCCATTGTCAGGCTGGCTTTTTCAGAGAGCCAAGAAAAAGAAAGAATGAGGTTAAAGACAGGGAAATTATCCAGGGAAAGCACACAAATTATTGCATAGGGATTTGGAGGCAAGAAATACATAGTCACATAATGCACTGTAAATTAAAGTCATTTATAAAGCACCACTGCCTTCCAGGTATAAAGGAGAGAAGCTTAGTCAGCAATGGGAAAACCTGCCATTTGTCACTACTAGAATAATTCTGCGTTAGCATGAGCTCTGTTTATTAATTGTTCAGCATTTGGGGTTTTCCTCCCTTAAAAAAAAATATTCTGATTATTGAAGGCAACCCCAGATAATCAGTCTTGGGGAAAACACACTCCAATCAGGGGCAAGAAGTATGATTTAATTGCAGGGTTAGCCCTTTTAAAAAATATTGAGTTTTAGAAAACATGCAATAAGCATATACCAATATAGACCAAGTACATTAGAGTAATATCTGCAACAGCATTTGGAGTGGTATTACAAGAATACATATTGCAGAATATCTGAGGAAGTGTGCGGTGAGTCAGGATAAAATTCAGAGTGCATGTCCAATATAAGCAAAGAATGTGAGCTGTTAGGATATGCCCTCCACAATGTGGCCTAAATCATTGGAGGCTGTAGTAAATGCCCATCCTTGTTCACATAAGAAATAAAAAGCCATCATATTACATTAAACTTGTCTTTTTAAAATTATTCCTCAAACCACCTGATTCTGACAATGCTACATCCCAGCATTTCCTGGAAAATCCAGATTACTTCCAGGGCCCATTGTCTCCACTCATGATGCTGCCTGCAGAACAACCACCAGGCTGCGGTGGTTGAGAGGGCAAGCACCATTTTAGCAGGGGAGGAAATGACATAGACACAGATGGATTCATGCGCGGCAACACTGGGTATTTCAGTCACTGTGCAATTATTCCTGAGGCTCCTCTATGTCAGGGGTGGGAAATGTTTTTTTTCTGTGGGGAGGCCTCATTCCAGTCAGGCAAAAACATTCAAGGAAGGTGCAGACCAAGGCTGGCTCCCTCCTTGGCTGTATTCACATGGCAGTATATTCAGTTTCTCTAACATCTTAATTTCCATATTATGTTTTAGCTTTCACACGACATAAAAGCCACTTCCAGAAATAAGAGTGCAAGCTTAGCACCCATTTCTGCGTTAATTGGTTCCAGAAATAATCTGTTCGTAAACCCATTAACCCCAGGCAACCTCAGGAGTAAAGTGACAAAGTTTGGAGTGGGACACTGGCATACAGTTCTTTCCTGCCATTTTCATCAGGGAATCATTGGGGAACAGAACCAGACATGTGTGAAAAGGTGGGGCAGTAGGAAGGCAGTCAAATGGTGTTCATTGCTGTGTCACGCCCTGCCAGTAAGTTTGAGTGATATTTAGAGCAACATGCTGGTATATCCTCCAAGAAGCCACAGTTCCATAAAGCAACAAGTACTGCAGTGTGAAAGGAATGTTAGAAAACAGGACAGAAGCACTAGCATTATAAGCAGGAAAACTAACACAATATTCCCCTTGAGTATTTCTCATAATGCCTCTTGCTTGTTTGGGTGGAGGGAGGGGGAGAAGGGTATAGAGAAGAGGCTCCACCAACCACTAGCATGTGATGCACATACACCCTAGAAAGTTGCCCAGATGGGACTGTAGTTCTCATGCTGAAAAATGTTTCCCCACCCCTATGGAAATAGGATGCTGAGAATCACCCCTGCTTGTGATCTTAAAGCATTGGGAGGCTGGTAGAGGGAAAGGTGCTTAAGCATTTAGATCTCAAGTCATTTACGCCCTCCACTTTGAAGTGGACCCAGAAGCATACGGGCAAACAGTGCAGATCCTCCCAAATCAGCATCACCATGTTAATGTATTTGTCTAAACTTGTGAGCCACCTTGACTCTTCTAGATTAAGGATGGTGATGATTTACCAGGGAGTGATGCCAGAAGTTGGGACTATAAACCGGAAAAGAGCCACTTTGTCTTATTTTGCTACTACAGGTTTCAAAACTATGACTCAATGTCCCTGAGCCAAATGGGGCTTACAAGCCACGTTGTCCAACCCTCAGGACTTTGCTCCTCTCCTAGTATGTGCTGGGTTTGGCTGAAGCTCAAAACAAATGGGGCTGATTTGAGTGGAACCAGGCTTTGGCCCAGTTGGGTGGAGATAGCTCTAGATCACCCTGGTCACACACACACTGATCAATCCTGGGTGGTCAGGGGTGGGGCAGTGGATGGGAAGAAGAAGTTTTGCCTGTGTGTGCCTGTTCCCAGCAGGGTAGCACACAAGTACAATCAAACCAAGAAGGAGTGGACCCTCTGTCTCCAGCTGATGAGTTGAGCATTCATTCCTGCATACTGCAAGGGTCTGCTTCGTCCCTGTGTTCTCAGCAAAATTAGGGTTTTAAAAACACTAATTGAACATTCATTCTGCCCCACCCCCACATTGAGTTGAGGCCAGATCTGGGTCATGTGTTTCCCAAGTCAGCTGGGTCAGGGCACAGCTGTACATAAAGCCTATGATGCTTGGATGGTACTGGTGCAACATTGACTCATGTCCCACTCCAGTTTGGACTCCTTGATTGGCCAGCTCCCCTTGCTGTTTCCCAACCAAGCCATGACTCTCCTCCTTGCCCTGCTGGACAGCTCCTTGGCCTCACCAGGAGGATAAGGGTTCCAAGCTTGGTGCTCTGTGTTGGCAGGAAAGGGATGCATGGTTGGTGGACCACACTGGCTTTGATGGGCTGCAAGTTCTGCAGCTTCATCTGAAAGAAGGGAGATTTGGCATCTCTGATTTTGGCACTGCCTTTTGCTGCATCTGCTAACAGTGGTCATGGTGGTGGAGGAAGAGAACGTTACTCCCTGACAAACTACTTATATTCCCTGAAAAATAGCAGAATTGGCCTGGAATGTAAACATTGAGAACACTTGTATCTGCCTCTCATCCTACTCAGATTTTTAGGACTGAGAGGTGCCATAAAGAGGAAAAAATTAATTTGCAACTGTACTGCTTTCAGTGGGCGTGCTCCATGATCAAACTGCAAAGTGTGACCATCATTAAAGACGAGAGTTGGCAGAACCTTGATTTCTCCTTTTTCTTCACAAAGGTTTTCTGTATTTCAAGAATTGCAGCGGGCTGGGAGCAAGCAGGTGCCCGGGAGGACAACGGTTACCATGGTTAGTTCAGCAAGCATTTCCACCGAAGGGGAAAGGCTTTTGTTTATTCAGGCACACAGACTCCGAGTCCAAGCCAAACAAGGCATTGTGATGCGCCACCTTCTCATCTCTATTCTCATTTAATTGCTTCACTCTAGTTCACATGTGTTCTGTGGTTGTGCCTTCACTGTTGACTTGTTTTTTCAAAGGAGAATTGTCTTCCTGGTGTTCAAGATGCAATAATAATTTTCATTTGGTTATATTTAACTTTTCATTTCATTTAGAACGTATGTGTTTTGACTCGTAGGGTTGGAAGGGACCCTAAGGCTCATCTACTCCAACCCCCTGCAATGCAGGGATCTCAGCTAAAGCATCCATGGCAGGTGGCTATCCAACCTCTGCTTAAAAACATCCAAGGAAGGTGAATTCACCACCTTCCAAGGGAGTCCGTTGCACTATCGATAAGCTCTTACTGTTGGAACATGGACATTTCAGATATTCCAGATGAGAATCTAGGAGGAAGGAGGAACAAAAAAGTCTATCTGTGGCTACTCACCACAATGCCTATGGCTCTATCTCCATTGTTAGATGGAGCGCCTCTGAATACCAGTTGCATGGAACTGCAAGCAGAGAGAGTGTCCTGCTGTACTCAGATCCTGCTTGTAGACTTCTTCTAGGCATCTAGTTGGCCACTACAAGAACAGGATGCATGATTAGGTGGACCTAGATGAGTCTTTCTCACCTTGCAAGAATATTGATATTTCAAGCATGCACTTTGTTGGGATGGGCGACTCTCCTATCTGTGAGGGTGGTGCCTAGTTCTAGACCACAGGACTGCACCCTCCTGTATATTCACCTTTGCCTCCTGTTCAGACTTCTCCTGCAGCTGATCAAATCTCTCCCCAGCCTCCACCAAGGCTCTGTGCTTCTCAGGGAGGTCAGAGGGGAGAACCAGCATCCCTGCTTCCCCTTCCAAAGTGGCTGACTTTGGGGTGGATGTACCCCTCTCTTCCAATGCAGGTCCCCACAATTCAGCCCCTCATCTGTTTCCTCCACCACCAGAATCTGACAAACCAATCCTCATAGCTCTGCAGGGCCCCTGACAAGCCAGGAGATCTGTACCCCAGGTATCTCTCTTTGGAATCTGCTCTGAAAGTCAGCTGCTGGCAACTGCTTGGACTAAGCCAGAGCTGTGGGTGGCTATACCAGGAATCAGACATGGAAAACATGTTCTCTCTCCCAGGATTCCCACAGCTAGGAAATGAGGGATATTAGGCAACAAGAGGATGACCAGGTGAATGCAGATGGACAAACTCCTAGTACTTATAAAAGGTGTCAGCTGTAAGGCACTCACATGTACAAATCAGGAAATCTGGTAATGGGTCCCAAGTTCTTTACTCCCTGCTCCACTAGGGCTTTTCACAGATGGAAGGACTGTTGGCCTGAGCCACCTTGCTCTGCAGTGCTCCCTAACAATGGTGGGAAAGAAAACTGCAAGGTGACCTGGGAAGCCAATTGGAGCCCAGCCAGCCTTATATATGAACACTCCCAGACTGAGCTCCTCTGTGACAGAAAGCACTAAACAAGCTCTTGCCTTTGCATCTTCATGGGCCTGCTCCAGAACCTGACTGATGACATGAATTGTACCATCTATCTCTGACCCTTTGAATTCTAGAATCCACTCCAGAACCTGACCACTGATCTGTTGGGACCATGTGGTTTGCCTCTGACCACAAGGAGCCCTGACTCTGACCAAGAGGCCTCATACTGTGTGCCAACCCCAGGCACTCATGTTGTGAATCCCTCTTCTTTTCTGTGGCTGAGGAGATGCTGGCTCTGAGCATGTGTGGTCTTGAGGGTGCCTTTTGTTGTGGCTAGCTGGGGAGCATTAAGTTCCTCGTTCACAACACACCCTAGACTTTTGTTGCATCACACAGTTTTTGGGTCAAGCATCCTGATAACTCACAACATAGCCCAATGGCATTCCTTGGAGCCACTTGGCAGTCTGACTGTGTCCTGGTGTGAAAGGGGGGCAAACGGCCTGAGGGGAGCCCTCCTCACAGCAAGACAAATCCAATTGTAACATAGTGGTTCTCCCACACACAACACATTATGGTTTTCTTTTGCTAGACCTTCAGAAAATGAAGCCCAAGGTGAGTGGGCAGAGAAATCTTTGCAAACTACATTAACACTTTAATGGCATTGCTTATGGGCAAGAGATAATGCAAGAGGTATCACTGTGCCAGAACACTGGTGGGTTGATTACTTAGTGTCCGCCAGAGAGATGAGCTCCATGAATTGCATAAGCAGCGGCGATTCACCATGGAAGGCAGAGTAATTTAGTTATTGATTTAGACTTGTGATAAACCAGCTACTCCTGGTCTCAGGATTGTAAAGCACACTTGTGAGAACCTCCACTTATTGCTTTCAGAGCCAAGCTACCAGGTAGAAGCAGATGAATATTTCTGGAAGAATAAAGCCAATTCAAATTGCTTGGTCGGCTGCCTGTAGGATGGCACTAAAAAGAAGGAGAAGCTGCTATCTATTTTGACCAGCCTTCCAGACACCTCCAATAGCAACCTCTCTGTTGGACATCTTAGCCAGAATCTTTGGCCCAGGCATTCTTACAGATCCCTGGCTCCTGGTTCCCACCTCTTGGCTTGCACCAGACTGCTCTCCATGGTCCACCCTTGACATTTCAAATTGTACACTGTTTGGGTGTTTGTTTACAGCATTTTTGCCCTTTAGCCAAAAAGGCCGTACAAAAATCAGGGTCCAAACAAACTCTCACCACGTGAAAGTCTCACAATGAGAAGAGTTCCTGGAAACAGCAGACATCACTGTAGTCTTTCACTCTAGACTTGCTTTTAATGGCAGGCCCAAGGTGGATGGTACTTCCTCAGGCTGCCCACAGCTGTGTCCCATTCAGCTGCACTTTGCACATCCAGTTCTAGGTACAGCAGGCTTGTTGAGTTTCCCCAAGGGTCCAAAGGATGGGGAAGCCCCCACCACAGCCTCTACTCACCACTCTTTCTTCACCCTCTGTCCTCATTCCTCCTCCAGCTGCTCTATGGCAGAGCTTGCTTTTATGAGCAGGCCCAAAGTGGATGGTACTTTTGCAGGCTGCCCACAGCTATGTCCCATTGACAAGGCTGTGTCCATGGTGATTTTTTTTTTTAATTATTATTAGCAAAGATGCAACAGGATGTCTGTGTGATCTCCAGTTATCGGGGATGGGATCACTGCACAAGTCATCCAGCAACTGACTTCATTTGCCTTTAGTGACAACTTCATGGAGGAAAGAGAGGGAAGAAATCAATAGGCCCAAGTTAGCAATGTCCACTTAGTTCAATCGGTCTACTCTCAGCATGGTTAACATTGCTTGCATTCTCTTTCTTCCAATCCCTCTCACATTCTTTGGCACTGAAATGGTAAAGCAGGTTGGTTTAGGAGGATGGAGCAGGAAAAAAATACATTGGAGGGGGGCAGGTCCCAGACATCTGTGTGTCTAGTATGGCATTTGAATAGTATGTCCTTTCTGAGAAGGAGACTGTCGCCCAGTGGGAAATAGATCAATGGGCGATGTTGTGTGGCAATCACTGTTTGCTTTGGAGGAGTCCCTCTGACTTGCCCACTCCCTGCAATGCATGAAGAATAAATGACAGAAGTAATATTTTTTTGTTCTTGTTTCACTTTCATTCATCTTATTTGATCAGCACTGAGCCAAAGTGACATCTCATCAGACCTAAAAGTCTGTTTCAGCTGCAGGTTCATCAGAGAGTGGCATTTAAAACACAGACATTGTAGGAACAAATGTATTTGCCAGACCCGTCCATCGATGTAAACCTGACCTTTATCCTGTACATTTATTGACACTCGGGTGCTTTGTATCATATTTTGTTATTGTGCGAAAGAGACGGAAGGCCCTTCCTTGCAACACACACACACACACACACACACACACACACACACACACACACACCAGTCTTTCTCACTCTGATCTGCAAGTAATTACATATTCAGAGACATGAAGGAGGGATAAAATATCCTTGTTCCATGGAGGATAAACTTATGTCCATATAAGCAGGCTTCTAGGTGAGGGCCCCCTTGATAATATGGGCCCTTGAAGAGGCAAGGTTTCCACCCCCTATTTAGGAATACAAGAAGCTGTCTTAGACCAGGTCAGATTATTTGCCCATCTTACCCAGTATCATCTTCTCTGACTGGCAGACTCTCCAGTATCACCTGCTACCTAACCCACCATCAACTGGAGATGCTAGGGATTGAAACTGGGACCTTCTGCAAGCAAAGCATGCAGTCTACCTTTGAGTGATACTGCCTCCCTATAAAAGTTCTCTCTTCCTACCCATTTGGTTTTTAAATCTACTGCATATTTTGGAAAGTTGTTTATCTGCTCACTATGCATTTGGACATAAGATATCATATGGTTGATGGCCACCAACCAGGATGGCTTAAAAAAAACAAATTCATAGAGAAGAGGGCTATCAATGGCTACTAGCCATGGCAGCTATTCTCATTTGGTTGCTGGAAGCCACAGGAGGGTATAGTGCTCTTGTGCTTGAATCCTGCTTGTGGGTTCCCCACAGGCATCTGGTTGGGCACTGGATGCTGGACTAGATGGGCCATTGGCCTGATCCAGGAAGCTTTTCTTAGGGTCCCTCCAAGCCTACAGTTCTATGATTCTATTATTCTTATGTTTGTGGGAAAGCTATGCAACAATGAGCATTCACCCTGGATTCACCCTGTTATGTTTCTGTGGTGGTTTTCCGCCTGCCCATTAATCATGCACATACCATACACTTCTCAGTGCATTTTCATCTTGCTTTCCTAACCACAAAAAAGCCTGTTGCCTGTTTTTAAAGTAGCTTTGTTAGATGGGAGTAACTGAGCACTTCGATCCATTTTGCGCAAAGCCCAAATTTCCTGGATTGTGTTCGGATCCCTCCCGCCAAGCTCTGACAGCCGGCAGTTGATCTTGCTCTCGCACTGTAATCTACTTGTTCCTCTGCTTCCTTTAAATCACCCTCTAACAACTTCCCCCCTCTTCTGAGCATCCAGCCAACCTCCAAGGACCCACGTGAGCCACTTTATGAATCCCGCCTTTATCGTCCCAGTCCTCATAATTGACACATATCCATATTAACGGCAGATGAGAGGGACTGCACCACAACATTATGCTCAGCGCGGAGAAAGTTTGATGAGGATAAATAAAAATTAACAACACAATCTCATCCGCACTCAAAAGAAAACAACACCCTCCACATTTTCCTAACTAATTGGCTAAATAATACTTGGTGGGATTTCGCCGCATCTCTTACACGGGCAGGGGTGGTGGGGGGAGGAAATTGGATTTTTTCCAGCAACTCAGAACATTGCTGCACCATGCTGGTAAATCCTTTGTGAATCACAGCTGTGCTGTTGTTTTCAGCCTTCTAGGCTTCAACATATTGAAACAGTCGACTTTTGGCAGCTAAGCAAATGTGGGGAGGGGGAGGGTTGGGAGGAGAAAAACAAAAGAATTTAATATCATCATGTTGGGTTTTCAAACACCAATATTTACTCTAGCCTAAAGGATATGCAGTCGAGGGCAGAAATGTGAATGCCATTGTCAAACACACCAGCATAGTCACTTCTAAATGTTAATGCCAGAATTTACAGCTTTGGGGTACGATTCTGTATGTTGCGTTCAACCGAAACCCCAATCAACGCTAGGGATATACATGGACTCAACTTGGCTTGAAATGGAATGCATTTTCCTCCCCTCAAATAACCCCAGAGAATGCTAAATAAAAACAAGAAAAGGGATTGTTGTTGTTGTTGTTATTGTTATTTCCTAAGGAAGTTCAAGAGAAAAAGAAAGAGGGGCACCTTCCATGACAGTCCTCTCTTTCCTGTTGAAAAACGCACCCCTGAGAAGATGGAAGAGTTTATTGGGCAGGGGAGAGGAATAGCTTACTGGAAACAGAAATCTTATCCTATTTATCCTATACTAAAAATGAAGCTCTGGCTGGAGCATGCTCAGGACTGCTGAATAGGGAGGGCAGCCTAGAGGCAGGGGCAAAGCAAAGTCTGTTATTACAAGTCAGATCAGGCAAGATAATAAAACCTAAATAGATGAGCAAGAAGTGGTCCATGTTCTAGTTCTCACCACCACCACCATGAAATTAATAATATTATTTATTGAAGACATTTTAATCCCATGCTTCTTCCCAGAAGCTCCACATGGCAAATGCACACACACCCCATTTTAGTTTCACAACAATGCTACAGGGTAGGTTAGGCTGGAAAATTGCAACTGGCCTAATGTGCTTCATCATGGCTCAGCTGGGATTTGAAAGAGGGTTTCTGTGGTCTTTGCCCAATACTCTAAATGATCTGACTACTGCATCATGCATATGACCTGTCCTTTGACAACAGTGAATCAAGGTATGTATAATGAAAGGTTTCCTCATAGTTTGACTCTGAAGGGGAAAAATGTTTGCCAGTTATAACATAGGGATAGGGGATCCTCCAGTCCTCCTTGGCTCTTGGGATTGTCCTCAGGCCACATCCACCTCCCCAAGCCACACCGCTCAGTCACCTTGCTTTGCATCCTCCTTGAGAGTTTTTCCCTGGTTGCAATGTTTTCCTTGAACTCTGATCATGGTTCCTGATTGCCTGGATGGAGGGCGATGAGGAGAGTGCAAGTGTGTTTGGAAACTAGCCTACTGCACAAAGGTTAAATTTATGTTCAGCGCTCTGCCAGCTTTTACCTCTGGCCCAGCCCATCACTGTCATCTGGCCCCTGGAAGTCTGCCCAGAAAGGAGTGCAACCCTCAGACTGAAAAAGGTTCTGCACCCCGTTGTAAGAAACAATTGGCCATGAAGCCTGCTGGGTTACTTGGAGCCAGTCACTGCCTCTCAGACTAACCTACCTCAAAAGGTTGGTTGGGAGGTTGAATGAGGAGGAGAACCATGAACAATATCTTGAGCTCTTTGGAGCTCAGTCACACTGGAAGATTGTAAGATATACTCATTCTCTCACCTCAGACACATCTCCCCAGCATTGCACCACAAGTTAACTCAAATTTACACACACACACACACACACACCCGCTTCAGACTCCCACCTAGCAGCAAGCCCACCAACAACCAGTCATCCAAAGGGAGTGCCCTCATGACACGCCAAAGGAGTGACCCAAAGAAATGATTTCTACCTTTGGAGTCTACCCTTCGTAGGGTGAGTTGTAAGCAATAGGGGAAGAGGATATGAGATACAAGTGTTACAGACAGTGACAATTCCATTAGAGCTAGAGTGTATGTCAAATAAATGTAATGACCCTTACACAACAGCAGTGATAGGCGATCGTGCTGAGATACAGTGCAATCCTAACCGTGACTACTCAGAAGTATGTCCTATTGGATCCAATGGGACTTACTCCCAAGTAAATTGCATTGGGATTGTGACCTTAATTAACATCTGTAGGAGGAAAGGAAGCCCTTGTCTCTATTCAGTCCGTATAAAGAATTGGGTTGAACTCCATCTTGATTTGCAATTCAGCCATGTTGCAACAAATGAGAAGTTGGTTGCTGCCAGACTTGGGTTGTTTATCAGCCATTTTGTCCACTGAACATATGGATTTTCAACAAAGAAGCTGCCTTTCTGGGAACACAAATGAAACACATTGACTGTTTGATCTGTGAAAAGTGGTCATGAGAAACAGTTCTGTCAGCTGACAGTGATACCATCAAACGAATAAATTTCCTTTTGCTTTGGAGAGAGCACTTCCTCCTTCCTAATCGAGAATAGTTTAAATGAGCTGCTACGCGTGTTCCCTATTCGTTATAACAGTTGTCACTAATTTAATAGCGCTGGATCAAACAGGAGCAAATAGCCAATTAACAACAGAATATTTAATCTCCCGGACTTTACATTCTAATGGCACCAGAGAGGGAAATATTACTAGGAAGTGCTCCCAATTACTCTTTTCTGATCACTACTTATCAAATGCACTCAGCCCTGTCATGCAAATGAGCTGCCTACATCCCTGGATAAAGGGGGGAAAGGAGTTTTCTGCAACTTCTGCATTTTAAGTGCATTTGGTAATCAATGAATTTAAAGTTTCAAAAGGCACAGAAGATGTCTGCTTTTCCAAGTGTATACTCCTGTTCATGTAGTCTCCCTACTCGCTAGGGGGTGGGGTGAGAAATTTGATTGATTGATTAATTAATTACATTATCCAAGTGACTAGCTCAGTTGGTAAAAGTGTGGTGGCAGGTCTCGATTCAGACAATGTGGAGAGCCACTTCCGCCTTCAAAAGGAGGTGGTGTTGCGGGCTTCACGCCCCCACCATGTGCGATTGAGGGAATCCCCAGCAGCGTCATCCCCTGGACAGCCAATCGGCTGGCTCGGGGGGCGTGGCCTGCCCTATTTAATGCAGGCACGGCCGGGGATCTCCCTCTTTTGCCACCTCCAGCTGCTCTGGTTTCCCACCCTCCCGCCCTTTAAGGTTTTCGTCTTTGACCTTGCTACGGACCTTGGTTGGTCGCCGTTAAGGGGCCTGGTAGGAATTTTTTCCACTTGACAAATCGGCACCAGCCACTTGGTCTTTCACCTACCTTGTAGCAAATTGTCACAACTTCCTTGGTATTGGCGGTTAGGCATTGGTATTGGTATTGTTATGTAGATGGAAGGGGGGAGGAAGCACCATCACCTGACCTGCATATTGAAGGGTAGTCCGATAAAGGATTCCAGGGGACGTGGCCCTGTCCGAAGCCTATGGAGGTGAGAGCTTAAGGCACGCCCCCGAGCGGTGACCCCGGGGGAGTTCCTAGTTGATGTGCATCAGCAGGATTCCCCCTACTGGTGGTTAACCCTCCCAGACTTCAAGTGGACGAGCTGAAGCCAGATAGTCAGTTAGGACCAATGCTTAAGCCAATACCGCTCATCACTTGTAACCAATAAAGTTGTGGTCATATTTAGCCCATTAACCTTAAATAATTGTGTCATGTGTTTTTATTTCCACTGGGGGGGGGCAGGAACTCGCCACGCAACTGGCCATCTCTGATGGGCCAGTCCCACCAGAGGTAAAGGTGCTGGATACTGACCCTCTTCCCAGCATTATAACTGACCCTGCATCCTAGACCAAGTCTATTGGATTGAGGACCCTTGAGCCTAGGATTCCAGAAGTGAGATTCTCTGGGTCCTGCCCTTGAAGCTGACACCCTCCAAGGAACTGATCCCCTCCATGGAAGGGACCCACATCCTTATGCTCAATCAGAGCAAAAGTCAATAGTGGAAGTGTGAACAGACCCTTTGTTAGAGATGTGCTTGATTGGAGCTGTCCCTGGTGCTGAAACTCCCCATTGTTGCCTGTGGGCTTTTCATCTAGGTCAGGAGCAGCTGGAAGCAGGGCTTTGCTGCTCCTGTGCAAAATTTCTGCTGAAGCAGATAAAGCCCCTTATTTGTTCTGCCCTATGTAAGCCATAACGAAGATGTCTTCTCCCTAATTTTATCACTTGCAAACAACAAAGCTGAAGGAGCATTTTGGGGTGACTTCAGAGGATCTGTGAGAGAGGAAAAGTTGGTGGTGAACTTACTGCAGGCTGCAACAGTGCCCTCTGAAATCTCAGCAGGCACCACTTTTTATTTTCCAGGAGTTGTTAGTGGAAGGGTGGGAAACTTCAGGCACAGGAGATTACAGCCCTGAAGGTATCTATATCTGGCCCTTCCCCATAGGCCTCAATTCCCCTCCCCAAGCCATGCCCCTTCCCAACCCTGCTCTGCTGCATCCTTGAGTGCTTTTGTCTGGCTGGAATGTGTCAATGACCTGTGCTCATACTTCTTTCTTGTCTGGATGGATGGTGGAAAGGTGTGCACGCATGTCTTTTGTGCAACAATGTGTTGTATCCAGTGCTCCAATTTTGCCTCTCCTCCCTCCAACCACTGATCAAGTGTCCCAGAAATATAACCCATGAAGGAATGCAGACTTGGGCTGAAGGTTTCCTTCCTTCCTTCCTTCCTTCCTTCCTTCCTTCCTTCCTTCCTTCCTTCCTTCCTTCCTTCTTGCATTCTTCCAACGAGCTCAAGGTGGTGTACATTGTTCTCCCCCTCCTCATCTAATCCCCACAACAGCCTTGTGAGGCAGGTTAGACTGAGAGGCAGTGACTGGCCCAAGGTCACCCAAAGAGCTTCATAGCTGAGTGGGGATTTGAACTCTGGTCTGCCATGTCATAGTCTACCACTTTAACCACTACACCACACTTCCGCCACCCCTGCCCTAGACTGAGGTCACTTGGTTTGGCTTCATGATAATGCTGTGCCACCACACCACGTCCCCATGAAGCCAAATCAGTGTGAGAGCAATGCTTCCTGCCATCACTCTAGGAAACCTTGGGGAGGAAAGGCTGGTGGCTGCTAGCTGCCAAGACCTTGGGAGAGCTGCCTCCAAGACCACCCAACACGTGGCAATTGCAACAAATGGTGGGCCAGTTTTAGGAAGCTGGTGGCCCTTGGAATTCAACCTAAAAAAGTTCCTGTAGGACATGGCTATGGAAGCTGTGTCCCTCCAGTTGTTCAACTAGAACTCCCATCTCCCTTGACCAGTAGCCATCCTTGCTGGGGCTTATGGGAGCTGGAGTCTCCAGGAGGACCCCAGGTTCCCCACTCCTGATGCAAGAACTCAGATCAGCTCTTGTTCAGCAGCTCATTTTCCTGACTTTTGCTGTCAGCTTCAGTTTTATTTACACATCCTAATCATTCTGTGGGGTTTTTTTATGGCTTGTTCACCACTCTCGGGGAAAAAATAATAATTTTATACAGCTCCCAAATAAACAAAACAAAAGCCTTGGATGTGTTAGCAGGCGGACTGCTATTTTTAAAGCTGCTCTGGATGCTATCCCAACAGCACTGATGTCAGGGAGGATTTTAGCTGTGGTGCGCAGCAAGGCTTCCCAACAGGACCAATGGAGCTTGTTGCAGAGGAAAGTTCTATTCACTGGAAGCAAGGGGGCCTCACACGCTATCCATTAATAATGATCCAGGCTGTAGTGGTGCAGTGCAAGAGGTCACACATCAGCACTGTCTGTCCAACGCAGGTCGCCTCAAATGAGTGCAGCTCACCCCACACTGTCATGCATTGGGTATATGACATGCCTGTTAAAGGCCAGCCATTTGATGTATATTTTAGAGACATAGCATCTAGGGATCTTTTGTATTCTTTCCAGCTGCATTGAATCAAAGTTGGTATTCTTTTATAAGCATTCTTTATACATCGCTTCCAAATATCGGATGGTGAAAAGGAAAACCCACAGGGATGAAGACAAAATAGCATGCTTCTTTTGTTTCATTCGATAGATCAGGGCTGGGGTAACCTGTGAACCTCCAGATGTTGATCAGCCCCATCCAGCAGGGTCAATGGGGAGAGGGATTGTGGGAATTGTAGTCCAACAGCCTCTGGAGAGCGAGAGGTTTTCCACCCTTGCTGAAGAGAACACACTGCCTCATGTCACAAATGAAAATTGTCTACTTCTAACCTTGTTGTCCAGTATTTCCCAAACTTGGGTCTCCAGCTGCTTTGGGAGTTGTAGTCCCAAAACAGTTGGAGGCCCAAGTTTGGGAAACACAGTTCTTATCCCACCTTTC
Organism: Podarcis muralis; assembly: GCF_964188315.1. NCBI lineage: Eukaryota > Metazoa > Chordata > Lepidosauria > Squamata > Lacertidae > Podarcis > Podarcis muralis. The sequence goes on along the minus strand of NC_135661.1, from coordinate 34,544,935 downwards.
TTCCAAGGAGCCTGGGGTAGCATGGATGGAGTCTCAGGAGAAACTAGCTTTTTACCTGAAGAAGCCAGGCTTCTTTTTCCTCTTTACCACATGTGCAATGGAAAATGATATATTGCACCTTCATTCTACTCGGCCGCCTCAGGATTAGTCCACCACAGGAGTCAGCAAGGTTTTACCTGCCCGGTCCAATCAATTCCCAAGGAGATCTCTCTGTGGGCTGGATTGCGTGCATGCGTGAGCGCACGTGTGCACTATTTCCAGCTTCTGGGCATGCGCAGATGCGATTTCCGGTGCCACAGAAGCGAGTCCCCATGCTGCACCAGTTTAGCACAGTGCGCAGGGACCCGCTGAGCAGGTGGCTCAGTTCGGGAGCTGCTCGTGGGCTGGTTAAACTGCCCCTGTGGGCTGCTTGTGGCCCATGGGCCATAGGTTGCTGACCCCTGGTCCACCACAATGATTGCATTTCAGTAGACTGAGCCTATTCAGGCAAAGATCTTAAGCCTGTGTTTTAACGGAGAGCATCATTCTGCTACTAGCTACACAAAGGAGGAGGGGAAGTGAAAGAAAGCACACAAAACACTCACTACCTGATCTTTAAAGTCCCTCAACAAACCAACAATTGAGTGACTGCAATTCATTAAAACCTAATTACAAAAAAATCAATAGTGCAATTTGGCCTGACCAATATTCATCATAACACGCCACGGACTTGTTAAAAAACGAAGAAGGAGCCCAACCCTGGGCTTTGTGAACGAGGCTCTAATACTCCTCTGTGCACAATGTCACCAAGCACTTCAGTGAAGCAATTAGCAAGGGCAATTCAATTTCACTAAACAAGGGAGGCGTGGCAAGGAATGGATCCAGTCCTACTCCAATTCCAGATGCTTCTTGCAAAGAGCTGGGGCAGTATCCAATGCACTCGTTCCATTGGTGCAAAGATTTACACTTGTGCAGTGGAACTCCCCCTCTCCTCTCCCAATATGTGCATGCCACAGCCTTCCCAAATCTGCTCCCAAAGGTTGGGGGAGCCCATAGGACAGATTTAGGGAATGTTGGGGAGTGGGGGCAAAAAGTTTTTGTGCAAAAGTGTAAATCATTGTGCTAACAGAACCAATTGCCTACTGTTACATTGGATACAACAGGTATCTTCAATCTTTTCAGACCTACTTTTAACCCAAACATGCATCTAGGGACCCGTTTCTTAACACTTTACCATATTTTTGCATGGTAGCAATGCTCCCATTGTGACCTGCCTTGCATCAGGCCATGACCCCTAGTGGGTCCAAACCCACCTGTTAAAAAGCAGTGGGATACAACACTTCAACCAGCCATCCTACAGGATCCTGGACAAAATGCACCAAATTACTTACTTTACTTTGCCAAACCTTTATTAGGCATTACAAGTACAGGCCATCATAGAAAAAAAATCATAAAACATCCATATATACAATTTTAAAATATGTACAAATAAACAGCCATGTAAAATATATAATGACGAGGATTTTCACTGGGATTTCTTCCTGCTAAATAGTGCAATTCATCACTCTAAGAGACACTGTTGACAAAAGCTCAGCCACCCTTGCAGTTACTTCCGGGTTAATGTCAGACAGATAGAATCTGATATTTTCATTGAATGCACCAAATTAATTAATACTAATTATTACATTTGCACTCCATTTTTTCTCCAGTGCGTTCAAGGACACACACGGTCCTCTCCCTCCCCATTTTAACCCCACAACAAAGCTGCACAAGTAGGTTAGGCAACTGGCCCCAAAGTCATCCAGCATCATAGCTGAGTGGGATTTGAACCCTGGTTTCGCAGGTCCTAGGGCAACACTCAACCCACTATCCCACACTGCCTGAATGCTAGAACATCCCCAACAAATAAGAGCTCTGCTGGATCAATGCCAAGGCCCCTCTAGTCCAGGTACCTGTTCTCACTGTGGCCAGTTAGGAGCCTATGGGAAGCCCATAAGCCACATAATTGCCAGTAACTGGTTTTCAGAGGCATAATGTTCTGTTGGCTGTTCTGATTTGGCTGGTTTAGGATATCTACCATGCTGGTATACCAGATAGTATTTCTCTCTCTCCTGTACTAAAGCATTGGAAAGTGAAATAGAACTGCACAGATATCATTTTCAAACACAGTTATCTTTCTACAAGTCCCTATAGCACGTGATAGCAAATATCCTCTATGCCATAGAAATAATTTTCTATTAAGCTTAATAGCCCTATATGCAGTTGAGTTCCTATCCAATTCTCTGGGATTTTTCCGGGAGGATTCCAAGGGTTTATTTTATAGTGGGCCACTGTACATCCCGTTTTCCACACATCTGTCTCTCATCAACAACCCTGACTCAGCCTATGACACTTCAGAACTCCAGGAGGATACCAGCTCGCTCACTGCCGCGTCTCATAGGCAGGTTTTTATGTCCTCTGATCAATCAAGATAATTTCAATTAAGCTTAATTGTCCTGTTGGGGTTCTTGGCTGCAGACAGCACAGCAGGTGAGGATCACCCAGAAACTCCAATGACTTAATCAGTTTCTTTAATAATGCCTCTTGCGGTTACAGAGAACCAACCCTCTGTTGACTCTCAGTGGCTTTTGCTTCAAGGGCTGGGTATTTTTTTCTGGCTTGCAGACAATCTACACCATTACACAGGATGGTTCTTGAAGTGTGTGTGTGTGTGTGTGTGTGTGTGTGTGTGTGTGTGTGTAACAGGACTTTAAGCCAGAATGCCTGATCAGATTTTTTTTTTTTACAGAGGTATTTTTTAATATAAGGAAGTTTATGCATCCCGCAACTCCCCAAGATCTCTGCTCTACAACTCCCCAAGATCTCTGCTCAGCTGTCCAATATCTTTTTAGCTTCAGGGTGAACCTAGAGCCAACAGAGCGACCATTGTTATTAATATTTATTTATTTGTATCCCTCCTTTCCCTCAGACCAGGACGCAAGGTGGAATACACAAACTAAAACAGCACAGATGAAATACAAAAAGCTAAATATATATATATGAAAAATAACCATTAAAAAGGAATAAACTCTGATAATAAAAACACCACAGCACTATTCAAAGCCATTTCCTAAAAAAAATATTTAAAAAACAGTTCCCAAAGGTATATCAGAATAAAACTGTCATCACTTGCCAGAGGAAGGACAGAAAGGAAGGAACCAGAAAAGGAGTTCTAAAGTCTGGGAGCAGCCACTGAGGAGGCCCTCATTTATGGTGAGAATGTGACAAGTTTACTGGGTTTTGTCAAAGCAATTTCTAATATTATTGGTCACCACTGAACTCAGCTCTGGCCCTTCTGTCACTAGACACTGATCTGGACCTTCCCCTTATGGATAAGGATCTAATTGTCATGCTGGTTACTGCTGCCCATTTGGAAAGACTCCAAAGGACCACTTCTGGTGAGAAGACAAGGGGAAGTTTGGGATCTGACTCTTTCTCAGCATCAAATGCAGGGTGGTACAACACATGGCCTGAGGGCTGACTGCAGCCCTCAGTGCCTTTTCTGGCACCCCAAAGCAATGTTTGACACCCCCCACCACCACAGCCCTCACACTGCCTTCTCAAAGCCCGGTAAGGCTTTGGAAAGGAGTCATGATGCCTCTGGCAGAGTTCTAGAGTCCTCCTGCCTCCTTCCCAAAGCCTAGTAGTGCTTCCCAGCTTTGGGGAAAAGATGAGAGGGTTCCAGGACCAGACCCTCCAAGTGTCCCTATTTTCCATGGACGTCTCTGATTTAGAGAAGCCATCCCAGTTTCTGATTTGATCCTGGAATGTCCCACTTTTCCTTTGGATGTCCCTATTTTCACTGGAGAAAGGTTGGAGGGTATGGAGTTATCCAAACCCTGAACCATCTGGAAGCTGTCCTGTATAGGGAAGGGTTTTTTGTTTTTTAAATGTTTAGTGTTTTATTATGTTTTCATATCCTGCATGTTGGAAGCTGCCCAGAGTGGCTGAGGCAACCCAGTAAGATGTGTGGGGTTTAAATAGTAAAATTACCATTATGGAAATGGAAGTCCCTATTTTCATCAGAGAAATGTTGGAGGGTATGTAGGACCCTGCCAAAAACTCACACGTCCTTCTCAAAGTCTTGCTTATCTGGCTTTGGGAAAGCAGTATGGGGCTGGGTTGTTCAATTTTGGTCTCAATCCTTCTTCCAGCGCAATAACATTCTTTGGGGAATGTTTCTGCTGAACAGATTAGTTCTGTTATCATCTTCTATTTGTCTTTTGCAACTCTGTGACAAACTTTCCTTTTTCTTTTAGCAGTGGGGGACATATGTTTGAAATGCATCACTCAAACTTTCCCCAATTACCTTATTTCGTATTGGTTGTTTTTAATTCTCTCTTCTTCTTTTTTTACATTTTACTAGATGCCTCATACCCAGCTTTGCTCAGGAATTCTAAGAAAACAGAAAAAAAATTGTTGCAGTTTTGTGCAGTCAGTGCCATTTTGAAAGGTTCTGTTCTCCATCTTGATTCAAAATGGCATCCAATCATATCCAAATAGAGATGAAAACCAGCTCCTTGAACTCAGGAACCATCATGCAAAATTTGGTGAATACATCTTTAGAACTGTGAAAATGCATAGCAAACAACTTTCCAAACGATATTGTTTTGTTTGTTTGTTTGTTTGTTTGTTTGTTTGTTTAGTATTATATTTATATACCATCCTTCATTCAAAGATCTCAGGGTGGTTCACAAGGTAAAAATACAGGACAGAAGCACAAGATAAATAGTGGAAGCAAAAGCAAAACAAAACAATCACTCCCTACTCACCCACAAACATAGTAGTTTTCTGTACTCCAGTTTTTATGCTGGTTTATTGTTTAGTAGTGGGTTATCTCCACCGTTAGTCTTACTCAGAGTAGACCTAAATGAATGTGAGGGCCATGACTCACTCAGCTCTACTGAGAGTAGACCCACTGAAATCAATGGATGTAAAAGTAGATACAACCCACTATATTTTGCATTTTTTAAATATATATATTATTGTCTGGTGGAGTTAGCTTTTATTAGAAATTTACTGTAGGTGCTGCATTGTAAAGGAAGTTCCTCAAAAAGCAATGTATATATTTTTAAATAAAATAAAAACAAAATAAGGCTGTGCCAGCTATACTGATGCAGGCACACATCACCTTTAGTTACACTGAGCACATCCACCTTCTCTGCCTCCGCTATAAGTTCCCATTTGCATGTCTCATCAGCACGTTTGATTATCTCTTGCGGGAGCAGCCTAATTCACCTCTAATAGGGAATGGCGACGATGTAAAAATGATCCATGTCAACAAGGAGTTTTATAAGGCAGAGAAGCATTCTTGCACCAGCTGCAATTAGAGCGAGAACTGTATTCTCGATTAATGGTAACTAACAAAGCACATTTAAAAGAAGGAAGTTACAAGGGCGAAGATAACAAAAAACCCATTAGCGGAGCACGTTGCAGTTTCGCCCGTACTCTAAAGAGGGTCAGCTCCTTCGGTGATTCTGGCTGAATAGCTTTGCTAGTTTTCTAGCTGCACACTGACGCCAGCAGTGGAAATGCAACACTGCACTTTTAAACTGGGAAATACTGTACAGAGAATGAAAAGATCCTGAGGGATACTGCTCAGATAAAACTCATGGCTTCAGATAGGCCCACATTTGCCCGGTGGTCAAAATGCCATTTTTTGGAGAACGTCAGTTTCATTGCGGGACGCGGGTGGCGCTGTGGGTTAAACCACAGAGCCCATGACTTGCTGATCAGAAGGTTGGCAGTTCAAATCCCAGTGATGGGGTAAGCTCCCGTTGCTTGGTCCCAGCTCCTGCCAACCTAGCAGTTCAAAAGCACTTCAAAATGCAAGTAGATAAATAGGTACCGCTCCTGCGGGAAGGTAAATGCCATTTCTGTGCGCTGCTCTGGTTCACCAGAAGTGGCTTAGTCATGCGGGCCACATGACCCAGAAACTGTACTCCAGCTCCCTTGGCCAATAAAGCGAGATGAGCACCGCAACCCCAGAGTTGGTCACGACTGGACCTAATGGTCAGGGGTCCCTTTACCTTTACCTTTACAGCTTCATTGCATTTCTCCTTCTTCCTTTGGGTGTCACCCACCAACAGCCCCACATCCAGGTAAACAGGAGGCCTTATCACAGTTCAAGCACAGAATCTGGTCAGACAGAAGCATTCTAGGAGGTCCTGCAGCAGGGCCACTGAGGGGTGTGGTCTATAAAGAGGGGTGTGGCCTAAGCTGAAGCTTGGGGACTGCTCAGAGAAGGCCGCCTTTGGCCTACTTGCTGGAAGTTCCCCACCCCTGACACAGAACTTTGGTCTGATCCGGCAGAGCTCTTGTTAATGTTAATCTGCTACCGCACATTTCTCCATCTGTAACACTAGGGTATACTAATAATGACCTTGAATGAGATTAATGATGCTATGAACTTTGCATGCATAAACAGGTATAGTGCAAATGATGAGTTGGGGCATCGTTGGGATTTATTGCCAACAATGCATTTATTTATCACATTTATATTCTGCGCTTCTTCCAAGGGATTCGGAGCAGGCTTGGCGACAATGATTAGTGCAAGGCCACCCAGGGAGGCTCATAGCTGAGCAGGGATTCAGATACAGGTCTCCATGGCACAAGCTCAACACTTTATCCTCCATGCCGTATAAAGATCTGTTGATGAAGCTTCCAATGGATTCTTGGCAAGCAACATCCCGAGGGGTTCAGCCAATGAGAAAAGCTTCCAGGGATTCTAAGTCCAGTTTTGCAGTAGCCCCACTCACCCTTGCCCTGCCCCAAACAGAAGAATTCTAGGAAGGACCCTTGGATTTCAGAGGCCCAGCACCAGACACCGCCACCAAATGAAGTTAGGCAAGAAGCTACAAAGGTGAGGGCCTTTTTCATGGTAGCCCCTCAGCTATGAAATAGCCTCCCCGATGTTTGGCCGCTTCAGGCAAAGCTGAAAATGTCGCCCCTTGGCCACTGCCACCTCTTTCACCCACATGCCTGTCTCCTCCTCCTCCTCTGTGCCTGGCCACCTCCTCAGCAGATAGCCACGGTTGTGCATGTGAAGGGGGCAGCCATGGCTGTGGAAGCCATACCTGCCGCCTGAGGCAACTGCCTCATATTGCCTCATGGACGAGCCTGCCCTGTTCTCTATGGTGTTTTTGGTGCCAGATGAGTAACTTCAAATTGTGTTTAAATTGCTTCAGGCTATATCAATGCAAGGAAGAGTTCCAATGGTTTTTTTTTTTTTTTTTTTTTGCATATTGTTGTTTTTCATTATGCCACAGAGACAACTAGATATCCCAAGGGGTGATGAGGTGTGGTTTTTCCCCAACCCTGGAAGATCCAGGTGACTTGGCCAGCTGCGCGTGGCTGCAGATTGGGATTGTGCTACTGGAGGCACAGGTGGAGTGGGGAATCTCAGGCGCAACGGTGAAATGTGGCACTTTGGGCCACTCTCTCCAGCCCTTGGGACTCTCCCTAGGCTAGGATACTCATCAGCTCTACTCTGTGCTCCCCTGAAGTGCTTTTGCTGACTGCAATGTGTCCTTGAACTATGATAATGGCTATTGCTTGCCTAGATGGAGAATGGAGAGAATCTCTGTGCATGCATGTGTAGAAAAAAACCTCTGACTGGAACGTAGCTTAATGCGCAAAAGTAAATGCCATGTGCATGGCTCCTCCCACTTTAGCCTCTGTCCCTGCCCAATTTCTGACTCAGGGCACACCCATGTTCCCCTCTGACTCTACCTACCACTAGCATGGAGCCCCAGAGTTCAGAAAAGTGTAGCTCTGTGCGGGGAATAGGGGCCTCCTACTACTCTCAGCGGGACACAGGTGGTGCTGTGGGTTAAACCACTGAGCCTAGGGCTTGCCGATCTGAAGGTCGGCGGTTCGAATCCCCATGATGGGGTGAGCTCTTGTTGCTCGGTCCCTGCTCCTGCCAACCTAGCATTTCAAAAGCACAACAAAGTGCAAGTAGATAAATAGGTAAAGGTAAACGGTAAACGGCGTTTCCGTGCGCTGCTCTGGTTCGACAGAAGCGGCTTAGTCATGCTGGCCACATGACTCGGAAGCTGTACGCCGGCTCCCTCGGCCAATAAAGCCAGATGAGCGCCCCAACCCCAGAGTCGTCCGCGACTGGACCTAATGGTCAGGGGTCCCTTTACCTTTTTACTACTCCCAGCACCATTAATAAACCACAGGTCCTGGAATTATTGAGGGGAAGCCATGACTGTGGTACAACAGTGCTTTAAATGTATGGTGCGAATGTAGCCATAGAGAGTCCTGGGAACTTCAGTTTGTTAAGAGTGTGAGAACTGTAACTCTGCGAGGTCAGCAGCACCTTTAACAAACTACAGTGCCCAGGATTCTTTGGGGGAAGCCGTAACTGTTATAGGGGTATAACAGTTTAAATGCATGGTGTGGACACATACCCTCCAGCATTTCTCCAATGAAAATAGAGACATCCTAAGGAAAAGCGGGCCATTCCAGGATCAAATCAGAAACCAGGACAGTTTCTGTAAATCTGGGACTGTCCCCAGGAAATAGGGACATTTGGAGGGTCTGGTGGATGTGACCAGTTTCTCAGGGGTGGGCCTTATCATTAGTAGTGGCAGTAGCACAGCTTCCAGTTCCCTACTCCTTTTAAGGTTTTGAGCCTCATTTGTTTTTGCAAGTGACATCTGTATTGGTGACTGGGCCGCCATTTCGTATTCTCCAGAATGCTCCAGGCCTAGCTTCATTGCAGTGCATTTTGGGGGAGAAAATGGCAGCCACTGCAAAAACAATAACAGCTGAATAATATTTTGGGGAGATTCTGCAATGCAGCCTTATTTTTCTAGACCAGTGTGAAAGAAAAGCGGGGGGGAGTTGGCTCCACTTTAGTCAAATTGCTTCTAAACTGAAAGATGGCAGAAGACAACGAAGAGGGTGACATTAAGCAAGTTGAGAAACAAAAGGACGCAGGAAACAACACAAGCAGCAAAATGGCATCGCTCTGCATATTTAACGAACCTCTGCAAAGAAACACCCAGGCGAGGCGTTGAGAGTTAAACAGAAAGTGCGGGCATGATGAATGGATATAATACTGTCAATGTAATGGGTTTCCTATTTAAATTTTGCGAGGATTTAATCAGCTGGGCACAGCTGCGCAAGATGCACCATAAACAATGTTGAAAAATATGGAGACATGTACATTTATCTGCTACAAATTAAGCTCACTTAGAGGTGGTCTTAATGGACCATGTAGCAATCATTACGAGCATAAATCCCAAACTGTCTGTTTCCGGTGAATTTGCTTTTTTGGGGCGGAAATAAATAAATAAATTAAGGCCCCATCCTTAGTGGAGTGCAGTAATAAATGGAAATACCCTTAATTTGCTAAGCACTAATAACCCAGCAATTATTCATTATAAACCCCATGCTGGATAATGTGCATTGCTTATGGTGGTATTGTTGATTACTGTACTTTACCTTCACAAAGTATCTCTCTTATTGTCATCTGCACCACAGACGAATGTATTGGAAAGAATTTTGATATTACTCCATGCACTTTCACAGCAAACAAATGCTTTGTTTCTGGGTGTGCTGCTCACAGAGACCCCATGCACTTTAATGGGTGCCATACAACAGGGTTTTAATATATAGGACACCCATTATCCATATCACAATTTTGATGCATTGGGGGGGGGCTGGAGTCCCTTCCTGAAATACATTTTTGGATTAGCATTTAGAGTATTAGTGTTTTTTTCCAGAGCGCTGCTAAAAGCTAGGCACATTTATATGACACAAAGAGACACTGGCCCACCTCATAGGCCACATTCACGGAACATATTGTTATGAGTTTGCGAGAGGGGAGACTATATGCCTGAGTGCCTTCTATTTCCTGATTCAGCATGGATTCAGTTCCTGGAATAGCCAGGCTTCCTAGTGAGGTTATGGCCCTCTATGTATGGGGCATTAAGGTAACAAAGGAAGTAGCTCTGTGCCATAGAGCAAATGGCTGGGTCCCCCTTCCTCAATTCGCTGGTAGTTGGAGAGATGAAGGGCAGAGTTGGGAGTTGGGTGTGTGAGGGAGAAGCAGGATTCAAGCTGAAGGCTGGGCAGCTGAGAAGCAGAGCCATGCCTGATTTCTGCTGGAATCCAAGGCTATGGCTATGGGAGAAGCAAGTCCCTCTTGGGGTGTTAATGCTGTGCGCCCCTCCATCATAGGCTCAGGATGTATAAATGAACCATATATCCTAAAGACAGCACAGTCTCCACTTTCCCTCATTCTGAGGAAACCAAACTTTGTGTAAAACCTGGAACCTCTGGAATATGGCACTGCTTGGAGATTGGGGTGGCGTACAACAATATTTAAAGCACTATGATATTACTTTTAAAAGTCATGACTTCCCCCCAATAATTCTGGGAGCTGTTGCTAGGGGACCTCCCTCCCCCACAGAGCTACAATGCACAGAACGATTTAACTATCAATCCCTCTTAGCAGGGAACTCTGGGAATGTGAACCTCACTGGTGTCGTAGTCAACTTCACCACACTGCGGCCATGTTCACACCATACATTTCAAATACTATGATACCACTTTAAATAGCCACGGCTTTCTCCAAGTAATTATAGGAGTTGTAGTTTATTAAGGGTGCCAAGTGTTGTTTGGGGACCTCTATTTCCCTCGCAGAGCTACAATTCCCAGAGTTCCCTGTGGAGAAGGATTGATTGTTAAACCACTCTAAGAATTGTAGCTGTGTCAGGGGAATAGAGGGTCTCCTAACATCTCTCAGCAGCACTGTTAAAAAACAACAGCTCCCAGAATTCTTTGGGGAAAGCCATAACTGTTTAAAGTGGTATCATAGTGGTTTAAATGCATTGTGTGAATGTGGTTCTACTTGCTGAAGTTAATGGACATGGCCCGCTTAGGTTCATTAATTTCCATGCGTCTACTCTAAGGAAGACTACTGCCGGATACAACTCACTGGCTGCTCCAGGCTTAGAATATTCTATCAACAGACTTGACTGCCTCTTTAAGTCATTGAGGAGTCAGCATTGATGTTGCCTTGTTAACTGTAGATCAGCGGGTGCCTCCAGTTCCATGTCATTCAGAGAGGGAAAAACACAGTAAATATGGACAAGGAAACACAAAGAAAGGCCTAGCTGGAGCCTTCATTCACTCGGCTGCAGGAGCTCCAAACAACAGTGAGAACGTCTGTGTTGGTGGCCGTGTCTTGGCGTGTTTAAAAATGGAGGATACCTCAGTGGTGCGCAGAACGCAATGAGCTCTGTTTCTCTCTCCTGCCTGGCTCTTTGTCCCTTGGAGCAAATAACTTCCTTTACAACTAGAATTCCAAAAATGCATTTGTTTGCGCTCTCTCTCTCTCTCCTTCACACTCTCACACATACAGAAATGCACAAATCTACTGTGGTCACCTCTCGCGACTTTGTTGACTGGCTAAAAGGGGTATTATAGAAACACAACAGAGGCCTTTGACTTCATCAGGCTCTCAGCAGCTGTTCTTTCTTGTCCTGCGTCATCATAAAAATAAAAATAAAATCTGGCAATGCTCCGTGGGGAGCTTTTTTGTGTGTGGTACCTGTTGTTGAAAAGACTATGGTCCACATCTTTCATGCCTTCCGTGTCTTTCTTTTTTTAATGATCGCTTGCAGTTCAAACAATGTCACTTCATGACTCATATTAACATGAAAAAAGCAGGCTCCTTTGCTCGAATACTTCCGAGGAGGTTTAGGTCAAACAGGGTCTATCTAATCTGGCTCAGGTCTATCTAATCTGGCATCCTGCACTCACAGTTGGCCAACCAAATAAGAAGATCCTGCTGGATCAGGCCAGTGGCCCATCTAGTTAAGCATCCTCTTCTCACAGTGGCGTCTTACCCAGATCCATACCCTCCAACATTCCTGTGATGAAAATCAGGATGGGCATCTTTTCGTGCTCTGCTCTGTTATAAACTAGATGACTTACGTGAGACTGTGGCACCACTGCAAGTGCCAGCACTGGCTGCAAGCGCTGTCTTATCCTCCCCAAGGTCAGCAGTCACAGCGCTGGAGTGGGGGGAAACAGGACATTTCAGTATCACATCAGAAGCCAGGGTGGCTTCTGTAATTCCAGGATGTCTGCAGCAGCGCACTGGAGCTAGAGCAAGCAGCAATGTCTTCCCAGGCTTTGTTAGCCAAGTAGTGCACTTTAGGTTCTTCCAGGCCCCATTCCTAATCCTCAGGTCTTTTAGATTGTTTTGGGCGAATGGTATTGTCTAATCTCTCATCTCAAAAGCTGTGCCTTGCCCGTACTGGACAGGGCAGGGTTAAACCAGCCACTAAAGAATAAACAAAAGAACAAGAAGACACTAAAATGCTTGCTGGATAAGACAAATGTTCCACTTTGATTTACTAGAGATACATGAACAGATGTAGGAGCCCTAATGGCCTTCTGTGGAGCATAAAAGCAAAATGTCTCTTGCTCTGGCAGTATTTAAACGAACTGAAGTACTGTTACAAACACGCGGGAGGGAGGGGGGAACCCTTCTATTAAACCCTTGTCAAAGTACAACTCATAAAACATGTAGGTGAAACTTGCATTGTTTGTATCTGATTTGCCCGGGCTCAAATCTTATATGTCCTTCAGTTAGGGATGGAGGAGAAAGGGAAGTCAGTTTGCATTTATAGGGGAGCTTACCTGATTTGCACTTTCAGAAACGGTTCACAAACCGAAACGAAACCATCCTTCGAAATTTGCACTTTTTGCAATGTAGTTCTCCAGCCAAGTATTGGTCTGTATGCAGCTAAGTTTTACTCAGAGTAGCCCCACTGAAATGACTGAACATGACTACGACAAGTCCATTAATTTCAATGGGTCTACTCTGAGTAAAACCTAATTCAGTTCCACCCATTGTGTACAAAAATGCAGAATCATAAAGGGGCATAAGATACACCATCATCATCATCACATTAGTGATTCCTGCATTGCAGGGTGTTGGGCTAGACTTTGGAATCTCTTCCAACAATTTTATGATGATGATGATGTTGTTGTTGTTGTTTGTCCACCAGCAGGTCCCAGCGCAGGATACAACAATTTAAAATTCAGAATTTTAAAAAGTTAAAACAGATTACAGTCTCAGGAAAAGGATGGCCCCTGAAAACACACATCTCAGGTGTCAAATGCCAAGGTAAAGATATGTGTCCCCCAGCACCTCCCGAGGTTCATCTATGTTAGAAAATAGCCATACACAAAACAAAAATGCATTATATAAGGAGAAGCCGCTTTGCAAAAATGTGCATATTGTGCAGATTTGCATACCAAGATATGTCTGTTAGGAGAAATTTGCACTAAAACGAGTCTGGATATCAGTTGCTAGAAAGCAAAGGATGGGAGAATGATCTTGTGTTCAAATCCTGCTTGCGGGTTTCCCACAGGCATCTGGTTGGCCACAGTGAGGACAGGATGCTAAACTTTCTGATGGCAAGACCTCTCTGACAGTGGAATGGACTCTCAAGAGATAGACTCTCCTTCACTGAAGGTTTTTAAGCAGAGGTTGAGTGGCCATCTGTCAGTGATGCTTTAGTTGAAATTCCTGCATTGCAGCGGGTTGGACTAGAGGACCCTCAGCGTCGCTTCCAACTCTACGATTCTATGTTTCTGTGATTGTATGACTAGATGGGCCACTGGCTTGATCCAGCAGGCTCTTCATATGATCTTATGTTTACTGTTAGAAGGAACAAGGAGGAGCTATTTATGTATATGCAAGCAGTAGAAAAATCCTGTGCAATTTGTGCTTCTTAATTCAATGCTTCCAGCTTCTCATCGAGCACCCAAGCACCATGTCATAGAAAAACTAAATATATGCAATTCTTGTAATTGCACTTTCAATTAAAGTTTATCAGAATTAAAGTTTCTCAGAATTTACACATCCAGATATATTTTTTTGTAGTGGTGGCGGCAGGGAGGGGAGGTGGAAATCTGAAGTTAATGGAACATATACATCAATGGAAGTGGTTATTAGATTTGGATCGAAATACTTCCTGTGTCACAGTCTGGTAGCTTTGTATATCAACCCAATTAGACACTGCATATGCTAAATGTCTCTTTCAAGAAATTTAGCAATTTACCCTTAGATGGCTATTAAAACTTTGATATTCTGTGAGAAATTGAAGGAGAAAAATTAAGCAGGGGGAAAACCCCCAACCATACCATTTACTTTCAAACTATCTCATTTAATTGTTCCGTTGTTAAATTCATCAATTAATTGAACAGTTTACTCAGCTATAATTAGGAATATATCTAGCCTTGCCAAACATAATGAGATTTAAATTAAGAAGTAAGGGAGAAAATCTTGAAATGTAGGACACGATCCTGCCAAAGATAGGCACTCTGTGGTCCCATTGATTTTAGCGGGAGAGATTTAAGCATGTGGTAAAGAGTGCAAACCTATACATTTCTACTCAGAAGTAGATCTCACTGGATTCCCTGGCGATGATTACACCCAGATGCCTATAACATTGCAGCCTAACTCTCCTAGTGAAATCAGTGGCACTTCAAGGTAATTGACTTTGGCTGGATTGTGTCCATTATATTCCCCACAGCATGTATCTATGGAGGAGAATGCTATCAACAGCTGCTAGCCATGAAAACTATGTTCTGCCTCCACAGTTGGAGGCAGTAAATGCTTCTGAATATCTGTTTCTTGAAGCCACCAGAGAGAGGGGGGCTCTTGTTCTCGGTCCTGTTTGCAGGTTTCCCACAGCCATATGATTACCACTATGAGAACAGGGTGCTGGACTAGATGAGCCACTGGCCTGATCTAGCAGGCTCTCCTCCTTCTCCTTCTCCTTCTCCTTCTCCTTCTCCTTCTCCTTCTCCTTCTCCTTCTCCTTCTCCTTCTCCTTCTTCTCCTCCTCCTCCTCCTCCTCCTTTTCCTTCTCCTCCCTCTCCCTCCCTGTTTCTCTCTCTGTTGTCTCTCTATCTCCAGCTGTTGTGGCTTTCTTCAAAGAATTCTGGGAACTGTAGTTTGATAGGGATGCTAAGAATCCTCCTTTATCTCCTTCACAGTTACTGGAATTCCCTGGGGATAATAGATGCCTGTTATACTTTTGGAACTGTAGATCAACCTTCCCAAACCTGGCATCCTCCAGATGTTGCTGGACTACAACTCTAATCATCCCTGAAAGAAAGGCAAACAACCTTGAGAAGAAGTGTTATAGCATTTCTACATGTGGCACAGAGTAGGAACCCCATCAAAGAAAAGGAAATCCGTATCCAGCCTCTGCTGAATTGGTAGTTTCCAAATTCTCTGACAGTTCATCAATTACCCTAGTGCTCCAGCAGCACATTATGGCATTGCTTCTGCTCTAGTAAAAGTCCCAGAGCGGTACTGCCCTGCACCACCCCCCTCCACCACACCAATGTTGTTGGAAACAGAAAGGCTGAATGCATTTATTTGATGTTCAAATGTTAGTATTGTCATAGATGTCTAGGAACAGGCATGAATCCAGAGAGTGCCTTCATCTCTCAAAAGCAACACAGAAGCAATCTAAAATTATAGGCGATACGGATGGTTCTTCAGCACCCCAGTCTTTCAAACCAGAGAGGAAATAAAGTAAATAAAGGGTTTAAGACGTACAAATATCTCTCTGTGTCACTCACTCCTCTCTAGCACATGCTAATATCAAAAAGCAAATATCAGTAACTCTGGGGGGAATTATATGAGAAAATGTCCCAATACGGTGTAACATAATTAAGTCGTCTAACTGAAGTCCATTTGCTGAAGTGATGGGAAAGGAGACCGATTAATAATACCCTCCTCCTGCAAAAAAAAATTCAGATAGGGAGCTCTATAGCTGGTTTATACACAGTTACCTTCCCCCTTACTCCATCCCAACATTTTGGACCAGTTTCCAGCAAAGCAAGGAGCAAGACTTGTTCCCTTTTGAACACTTATTTTCATTTGAAAGCATGGCTTATAACTATAAAATTCATTTGTTTGGTTTATATTTATCCATTTCATATTTGGAGTGCCTGAATTAATGTGTATGTTGGAAACAGAACTCGTGGATTATTCTTAGTTTAAATGTTGTTTGGCAATGGAGTTGTTGTTTTTCCATTCTAATTGCAAATATAAATGTGGGGAGAATGTGTGTGTGTGTGTTGCAGTTTTCTTTTTCATTCTCAGCCAGTTTCTCTCTCTCTCTCTCTCTCTCTCTCTCTCTATATATATATATATATATACACACACACACAGATACACACACATACACACACACACACACACACACACACACATATATATACACACACATGAGATCAAGGGTGGGGAACTTGTGACTTCAGTTGTTATTGGACTCCAAATCCCATCTTCCCCCAACTAGCATGGACAGTAGTTGGGTGTTGGGTGTGATGGGAGTTGCGGTCCAACTACATTTGGAGAGCAATGATGTAAGAGGATTAAGTATGGTGCCTAAAATTACTGAACTGCCTCGCTGTCTTTGCTCCACCCAAGACATCATAAGAACACAAGAGGAGCCTGCTGGATCAGGCCAATGGCCCAACTACTCTAG
Organism: Podarcis muralis; assembly: GCF_964188315.1. Classification (NCBI taxonomy): domain Eukaryota; kingdom Metazoa; phylum Chordata; class Lepidosauria; order Squamata; family Lacertidae; genus Podarcis; species Podarcis muralis. Next base: position 34,528,376 of record NC_135661.1, on the reverse strand, counting down.
AATTCTTTTCTCACAGTGGCCAACTAGATGCCTGTGGGAAAACCTGCAAGGAGGGACTTGCGCACAAGACCACTGCCTCCTCTTGGGGTTTTCAACAGCTGGTATTCAGAAGCATTACTTCCTCCAACCAGGGAGGGAAGCAGAGCATAGCCACCATGGCTGGTATCCACCAATAGCTTTCTCCTCCATGAATTTGCCCAGCCCTCCAAGTTGGTGGCGAGCGAGTTCCATAGTTTAACAATGTGCTGTGTGGAGAATTCCTTTCTTTTATCCATCCTGATCATCACCTAGCAATGAACTCCTAAACTGGCCCCTGCTGCATACATAGAATCATAGAACTGTAGAGTTGGAAGGGGCCCATAACTCATCTAATCCAGCCCCCTGCAATGTGAGAATCACAGCTCTAGAATCCTGAAAACTTTGTTTCACACGCCACACCTAGGAACCAAGGCATCTACTTCACCATTGTGTGTATTTGTGGTTCCATGTTTGCCTCTTTAGGTGATACTTCCACAGGGACCACAGCAGAATTCCTCAGTGTCCTGCAGGTGTTACCTCCAGGTGTTGTTCTGTAAAGAATTAGGGGGGGGGGTGATCGAAGGGTTTACTAATTCTCCCCTGGTCTCCTCGCTGGCCCAAATAGGACTAATTTAGCCAGCTAGCCCTGGTGATCATCTAATGTTTATTGGATGGATTTTCCCCCTAAATTGATTTTTGAATTCTGAATTTATTGTTATTCATGTTTTATACTGTATTTTATGCTGTTTTTGTTGCATCAATTAAATGTTTTAAATTTGTTGTTAGCCGCCCTGAGCCTGGTTTTCTGAACCGGGAAGGGCGGGGTATAAATAAAAATTTATTATTATTATTTATTATTATAATCCTGGGCACACTTCCTTGATAGCAAGTCTCACTGAACTCAGTGCAACCTACTTCTCAGAAAATGTGTCGTGGTTCAGTTGATTAATTTGCTGTGAAATCAACAGAAACCTGCAGCCTGAGCCCTTCTTTACGAGAAAATGCCCATTTCACGATGTTTCTATTTATTGCATCTCGTGCCTCTGCTGTGGAAAAAACTGGCAGGTTTAGCGGGTGGAGGGGGTTTGAAAAATACTGTTTCGTGCTGGGAAGTGTACATGTTATCTGCCACCCGAGACATATTTCTATATCTCAGTAAAATGTACAAGTCTGCCTTTTTAGAATAACTCCCATGTTTAATAGGAATGGGGTGGCGGGGGGAGCCTTGACTCTGACACAAACTAGAAAGCCTAAGAATTTCACAGTGAAAGCCAATGCTCTATCCATAATTCATATGTTTTTGTGTGGAGTTTTCCTTGCACAACAGCAGGGGCTTGAAGGATCGAGGGTGAGCCTTCCCCTGTCAGGCTTCACTTTCCTCAGCTGTGGGTGTTATTAATGTTTTAGTTGCATTCATTCCAAGGGAAAGTCGGGCACCTTCCTCGTGGGAAGACTGACAGCTATTCTCAATATCCAGGTGCGTGGGGATAAGAGTAGCCCTAAACAGTGAACAAAACCTTTGCACAAAAGCAGGGTGTGACACAAGAATTGGGCATGTAGAGGTGGTTGACTCATTGATGAATTAAGCTCTAATTCTGCCTACACACTATGCATTTAAAGCACATAGTTTACCCCTCATAGACACTCCTGAGAACTGTAGTAAAGGTAAAGGGACCCCTGACCATTAAGTCCAGTCATGGACGACTCTGGGGTTGCAGCACTCATCTTACTTTACTGGCCGAGGGAGCCGGCATTTGTCCACAGATGGCTTCCGGGTCATGTGGCCAGCATAACTAAGCCACTTCTGGCGAACCAGAGCAGCGCACAGAAATGCCATTTACCTTCCCGTTGGAGTGGTACCTATTTATCTACTTGCACTTTGACATGCTTTCAAACTGCTAGGTTGGCAGTTGACTTCTAATGAAATTACAACTCTTAATGAACTACAGCTTCCAGGGAGTAATGTTGTTTAAATGTGTTGTATGTACACAGGCTAAGGCTGCTAAATCTTGGAATAAAGTCCTATATAGCTTCTTATAAGGTCTTAGATAGTAGTTTATAAACCTGCCTTCATTTTGCTACTGTAACTGCTACTTCAAAACCTAGAGTGTGTAAGTAAATACTACTTTTACTTCTTCACAAAACAATGTTTTCTGGGGAGAAAGAGGGTAATACCAAGGAAAATCCAGTCTGCATTAAAGCATCCTGGATTATTGATTATTATCAACCATGTTTTAGCTTCCAAATTTAAGCTGCAAAGGATGATACTCTGCTGATCTCATTCACGTGAGCAAGGAAGGACAATAACTAAACAATATATTCTCTCCTAGTGTCTAAATCCATTCTTTTAAAAAAATACTTTACAACAGGGGAAATTGCCTTGCCAAAAGTTTATATCTGGCAAAATTGCATTTCAAAATGCTCACTGCAAGAGAAATTCACACAAAAATGCTAATGAATTTTCATGAGAACTGTTGTTGTTGTTTTAATTGCAAACTGATATGGAAATGTGGAGAAATGAATTTAAGATTGGAAAAATGAGAACCTGAAATAAACAAAAATGGATAGATTCACCCATTCCTAGAAGAGACCTCAGGTTAGAGATCTGGGCAGGGTTCAGCTCTGGCAGCTTAAGGCTAGAGTCCACTGGTTTTTAGTAGCTTGCAGGTGGAGCCAAGCAGTTTTCGGCAGCTTCAGCCTGTGCCCAGTCCATATATTTTTGGCAGTTTAGAGAATGGATCCCAATGATTTTTTTGTTTCTTTAGTTTATCAACCTGTTCCAAATCCACTTTACAGAATGTCCAGCAAGAGTCCAACTTAGCAATCATTCCAAACTCTTGATATTCCAGTCCTTCAGAAACTATGGCCAGCTGGCTTAGGGGTGCAAGCAGGCTCTTGTCTTTCTCTTCCTTCTTTGCCAGCTGGCATTGGTCAAAGCTCCTTTTTCCACAATGATAAGTGGGGACATGCTGACTTTGCCACCCCCAGGTCATCTGTCTGGCCAAAGTCATCCCATACGCAAGAATTCCTGGACCTTGGATATAAAGTATGCCTGCAAAATGCAGAACGACTTCTCTCTTTTTACATTTAAGCTGCATCTCAAATATAAATGGGACCTATAATAAAATGATCTTGTGTGGAGTGCTCCTGTTTAGGATTCAAGCCACCCCTGGTCTCTGCCGGAAGCAGGGATTTATTGACTCTGCTGGTTCTTTCTCTAAGCCACTCCCTTTCCTCACAGGCTCACCACTGAACTGAACAATTACTTCAGACTCAATTTTGCCTTCTCACTCTGCTCTTGCACATCACAATTCTGCAAACTATAGTGCTCTGTTTCTTCCTGGTTTGCTGAAGGTTGGGGGACCTTTGGCTCTCCATATGTTGCTGAACTGCAACTCCCATCAGCCCCAGCAGTTGGGGCCAAGAGCCAGGGAAGATGGGAATTGTAGTTCAGCATCATCTGGAGGGCCCAGGGCTCCCCAGACCTATCATACACCATTCCAAGCCATTCTGCTTTGCTGCAAGCAATGGTTGCCTTTTAAAGGTAAAGGTAAAGGTACCCCTGCCCGTACGGGCCAGTCTTGCCAGACTCTAGGGTTGTGCGCCCATCTCACTCAAGAGGCCGGGGGCCAGCGCTGTCCGAAGACACTTCCGGGTCACGTGGCCAGCGTGACAAGCTGCATCTGGCGAGCCAGCGCAGCACACGGAACACCGTTTACCTTCCCGCTGGTAAGCGGTCCCTATTTATCTACTTGCACCCGGGGGTGCTTTCGAACTGCTAGGTTGGCAGGCGCTGGGACCGAGCAGCGGTAGCGCATCCCGCCGCGGGGATTCGAACCGCCGACCTTTCGATCGGCAAGCCCTAGGCGCTGAGGCTTTTACCCACAGCGCCACCCACGTCCCACTTTTAGCCAACCTCAAATCACCCAGGGGAGCAGCTCCAGTGCCTGCATTCTCTCCCTTTCCAACTTCCTGCTCATGTGTGTTTTCAGGGGGTGAACCAAAAGCAACCAGCTGTGGGAAACAGTTGCCTCCAACTCCTCACAACACCTCTAGCCCTAAACCAGGCATGGCCAAACTTGACCCTGTTTTGGGACTACAACTCCCATCATTCCTAGCTAACAGGACCAGTGGTCAGGGATGATGGGAACTGTAGTTCCAAAACAGATGGAGTTTTCGACCAATGCCAGCTGGCCAAGAAGGCAGGAGAAAGACAAGAGCCTGCTTGCATTTTGGCCATGCCTGCCCTAAATAGTTAGAGACTAGGTTAGCTAAGGGGGCATCTTCTCCCTAATCAAGCCAGTTCTGTTCTCACATTCTGCAAATCCATTCAGACATTTTTATTCCAACAGGGTGTTAGATTAAGGGAGGCTGTTGTTCTCATGATTGCCTCCTTCAAGGAGAAACTATCCATCTCAAACAGTGGAGTTGATCATACCCTGGGCAAAACTGGCCATGTATAGTTTGACCAATATGACCAAGAGAGATGGGCCAGGGTCAAGTGCACATGGTTGCCCGTGGATGTCTGTTAAAAGCCATCTGTATTGAAGACAGATCTACTGCAAAACTTTCCATAGTTAATATTCTCAAAAATCCTGAACTTGAAATGGACTCTCTGTTTGGCTCTCTGAAATGGTTCTGGGCGACATCCCTGAATCTTATGAGCAAATTTATGTGCGTGTGCATTTTAAGGGCCCTTTAAAAATGTTATGGAAAGGTACATGATTGTGCCGAGCCTTTGTGCCGCAGACTGTACATCTGGCAGATTCTATGGCATTTAAGCCTCATTAAATTTTGAATTTTGTGTCATCTGCCCTTGGCTTAAAATAGTCCTGCGTCTTTCTTATCTTTAAAAGGTCCTTGTTAACACATAACAATTTTTTTGTCTCCTGTCCGTTCCTTTCCCATTTCCACAGATGTCTCTGCATTCTAGCCTGTGTCCTCCTTTTATTAATTAATAGGTTCAGAACTTCTAGTCCATGCAAATCTCCAAGACCTAAAATGGTCAACCACATTTTCGTAGCTCATCCATTCTGTCCCCCTGCCAAAACTAACAAAGCTACTACCCAGGGTGGCTATGCTCTGCCTCTACATTTGGAGGCAGCAATGCTTCTGAATACCTGTCACTGGAAACCAAAGGAGAAGACTTTCTGAGGTCCTCAGGTCCTGCTTGCTGGTTTCCCACAGCATCTGTTCAGCCACTGTGAGAACAGGATGCTGGACTAGATGGGCCATTGACCTGATACAGCTGGGCTCTTCCTATGTCTACATGTTCTCAGAACTTTGCAGAAGGTTCAAGGTGATATCAGAATCTCAACCAAATCATGAAGGTCCAAGCAACCCTGACACTGAATTGCAAATACTGCCACCCCGGCTCATGAAGAAGAAGAAGAAGAAGAAGAAGAAGAAGAAGAAGAAGAAGAAGAAGAAGAAGAAGCAAAGGCAGCCACAGAGGCTGAGCTCTTTGAGTGGAAGACCAGCACAGGGAGGAAAGCTGTGTAAACAATTCCCCTCTGACCATTGCACCCTCTCCCATGGTAGTGCCCTCGTGATGGCTATTCAGGGCTAAAGTGCCTCTGATGCTAGAGGTAATATATAGCCATCATGACTAGTAGCCACACTGATAGCCTTCTTCTCTATGGATGGAGAATATGTTGCCCTCCAGATGTTACTGAACTACAACTCCCATCATCCCTTTCCATTGGTCATGCTGGCTAGGGCTGACAGGATGTGGAGTCCAGCAATATCTAGAGGGCTGCAGGATCCCCATCACTGCTATAAACAAAGAGAGTCTTTTACAGGGGGCAGGGGGTCTGTTTCTCTGCTATGTCATGTGGCCATTAGCATTCTCCCATTCTAGAATTGATTGAAACCAAAACATTTCATTAGAGAAAATGTTCTCCTAAGATTCTGCGGAAAGATTATGCTAAAAATGACAGAGAAGAGAAGTAAAATTTACAGTTGCAGCAAATGAACAGTGTCTAATGCCTAACAGGATAAATCACACCCAGGAGAATTCATTTACATCCTATTAAAGTTGACATGTTAATATCAAAGCATTAAAATATGTAAATAGCATAAGCATGCACCAAATCCTAATTACTGATTTACATTATCAACTCATTTACTCTTTATGATATTTTATGAATAGGGAGCTGTGTCAGCAAACAATTATGGAGTGCCTCCTACAACTTGATGGAACACCCCCCCCCCCTTTTCTCTCTTTGGAAAATTTTCTTCCAGTTGCAAAGGGAAGAGAAATACCCTGCTCCCTTGCATATTGAATGATAAATCCCCTTTTCACATCAACAGCACAATCCTATAGGTGTCTGTTGGAAAGAAATTCCATTAAGGCAAAGCCTGAAATCCTAGATTCACATACCTGAGAGTAAAGCCTACTAAATTTAATGGGACTTACTTCTGAGAAGGACAGATCGTGAAGCTGAGGCTCCAGTACTTTGGCCACCTCATGAGAAGAGAAGACTCCCTGGAGAAGACACTGATGCTGGGAAAGATGGAGGGCACAAGGAGAAGGGGGCGACAGAGGACGAGATGGTTGGATAGTGTTTATCGAGGTTACCAGCATGAGTTTGACCAAACTGCGGGAAGTAGTGGAGGACAGAGGTGCCTGGCGTGCTCTGGTCCATGGGGTCACGAAGAGTCGGACACGACTAAACGACTAAACAACAACAACAACACTACTGAGTAGACATGTATAGGATAGTGCTGTGAGGAAACTTCACTGCCCTTTTTAAAAAAAACATTCTTGGAGGGCAAATCAATTGTGCCTACAAACAGGATGGGAAGGTGGAAGACTTTTGTGAGAACGTGCAAGGTTCCTCCTACAAGTGTGGAAGCACACTTGAATAATCATATTACCACATGGTGTTGTATAGCACATGACCTCTCAAATTCAGTAGCATGATCCGTGAAAACCACTGCAGCACAAAACTCCAGCAATCTTCCAGGTTAACAAGGTCACAAACAGATTTTGTTCAGGAAGCAATTAAGCATGGAAACAAGTGCTAAACCTCTGCAAGATTCTGCTAGTTTTCAGAACTAACTTTTTATATTATATGAAAAATCAGGGGGAAAACACATAAATTACTGGGTAAGGAAATGTTGGGGAAACAGAATCAAACACTGTCTTGATGCAGCCGCTATTGGCTATGAGCAAAGAGGTTCAAGTTAATATCACAGAGAGGAGAGGGAAGCTGCTTCCTTTCATAAGACCATGCTTTCTTTGAGCCCTAAAGTCTTTATGACAGGAAGAGAAAGTGTCATAAAATCTCTACTGCCAAAGCAACATAAAACGTTGCATTCAATATGTTGAGGGTTTGCTTGTACTTTGAAGACACTGAGCACTAGATGGTGGGCTTAAAAAACAAAGAAAGAAAGAAACCCAAAATGTTATCTTACATTTGCATCAAAGAAAGGGGGGATTTCTTTGGAATGCACTACGGTTTGCTTGGCTGAAGCTGATGATTTGTTACAAGTAACACCATGCCACTTATGTGTGGGAGCTGCCTTCCTTTATGTCAGAAAGGATCTTACAAAGACCGCTTCTCAAAGAGTTACGGTGTGACTTGGATGAGAGGGTGTTTTTGTCAAACAGCAAATGTAGCTGTACCCCAGTGGGTGGGAGATTCTGTGTGCTGAGGTGGAGGTCCTTGAGAATGCAATCATCGGATGTCCCAGTATGAACCCTCCTGCTGGGCACCTCCTGGGCTCTTGTGCCAGTCAGAATGGAGCCACCCATCAGATTTTGCCCTTCTCAGAATGTTGCCATGCAGTTCTTGATCCAAAAGATGTAGCAAAATGTAGTTTGAAAGGTGCAACTGGAAAGGAAATACCATGCTGGGTCAATGTATCTTAAAGGTAAAGGGACCCCTGACCATTAGGTCCAGTCGTGACCGATTCTGGGGTTGCGGTGCTCATCTCGCTTTATTGGCCGAGGGAGCTGGCGTACAGCTTCCGGGTCATGTGGCCAGCATGACTAAGCCGCTTCTGGTGAACCAGAGCAGCGCATGGAAACGCCGTCTACCTTCCCACCGGAGTGGTACCTATTTATCTACTTGCACTTTGACGTGCTTTTGAACTGCTAGGTTGGCAGGAGCAGGGACCGAGCAACGTCCCCAAATGTATCTTAGGTTTAAACAAATAACATTGGTTTAGTTTTTATAGATCTATGGCCGAGTTTAAAAGCTTGGAAGCTGGACTTGGAAGCTGCAGTTCAGTGTGGACAAGTGTAAAGTGTTGCACGTTGGGACAATAAAATTTAAATTTCACAGAGATGCTCGTGGGGTCTGAACTTGCTATGGCAGGTCAGGAACAAGACTGGGTTGTAGCATTGTTAAAGGTATGGCATATGTTGGGATGGAGACTTGTAGCCCTTCAGAGATTGTTGGACTCTGGCATGGCCAATGATCAGGGATGCTGAGAGTTGTAGCACACCAACATCTGGAGGACCAGAAGCTCCCCACCCCTGTTATACGGAGACAAATGCCAAGTTCCCTTAAATAAGCAGCACATAAGCAGATACATCCAACAGTATATCTCATGGAATAAAAACATTTATGCATTAATGCTTATAAAACTATGCTGCAGAAATATAGTGCCGCATGGGGCTTGACTCTTTTATTAAATGTTGTTTTAATTGCTTTCAGAAGTAATCTGCAAAGAAAATAACAGAGTGGGGAAAGATAAGGAAAAAATGTACAAATATATACAGTGTTCTATTTTGGTAAACCGATTACAAAAAGGAATGGAATTACGGGGGTGGGGGCAGAAACGAGTACAAAATAAAATCTTGACTCTTTAATGCATATTATACATGTGATATATACATAATATATGTAATTGTTTTGCATAGTTTAATCAGGCTTTGAATAAAAGGCAATGCATGAACGGTTCAGATTTAAGCTGGTGCTCAGTGCAAGAACCAGTCCGATGCAGGCAAAGCCTGAGTGGAATAGAAGTGCCAATTTCCCTGTACAAACCCCTTTAAAACAGATTCTTCCTCCATCCCTAGCCGCCATTCTTTACCAGGAGACAGGTAAGTCCCTTAAATAAATGACACTTCCACCTTTGAGTAGGGGTGAATTTGCAACACCCCAACTCCCCCTGAAAGAAGACTCAGAATGGTTTTTCCCTGGCAAAGAGTCAGGGAAGGGTCAGGTGAGCCATCAGGAGAATTGGGGAGGGATGAGATCAGGCTTTATCACCTGGCTCCATCCCTAACACTCCACTCTTCTCTTGACAGCACCTTCCTTCCCTATGCAGTGGGGTTTGCTAACTGCCTGTTTGGGGGCTGAGTAGGAATATTTTTGGGAGCCCTTGAATGGCCTTGAGACTCTTCTTTCTTAGTGTTGGAAGTCCTGTCTTTCGGGTGGCATTTTTGATTGGTTTAAGTGGCTTTCATTCTGGGCAGGAAAGACAAGTTAAGATGTGGTGGAGTGAATACCTGTGGCATTACAAGGTTAAGGACAGCCTTAGTCATCCTACACTGCCTTGATGTTGGATCCTTTGGGCTTCCCTTGAAGTTTGGCAGGTGCACTAAGGCGAACGCCAACCCAGTGGAACCACGGGGCACTTAGCAGGTTCACATCCCCAAGGTTCTTGTAGAAAGGGGGAAGAATTCCTTCCAGTCCTCTGCTGTGGGGCCACAGGTGGAGCCGATAAACATGCTCAGGAGTGGGGAGGGGCCAGATCCCACATTCAGACTATATTTTGTTTTGGCTAATTATGTTTATTTGATTGTTTGCAGGTCTTCTCTGTTGCTGCAATTGAGTAAATGTAACTTTCCCCACTGCACTGATGGTTCCTTGTGTCTCCTTTAAGGGTGTGCTGGCAAGAGGTCACAAAAATGCGGTCCAAGGGAACCTGACAAACGTAATGACGTAATGCTGGGCACACCGTTCCATGAGCTCATGTTCCTGAACAGATGGTCCTGGCAACATTGGTTTTAACTGGTGCACGGTTGAGACAATCATGCTTAAGCGATCTCTGGTTGCCTGGGGAGCAAGCCGGATAGTGTAGAGCAAAATGCCTGCACCTCCTGCCCGCATCATCTGCTACTCCCAGGGTTTTCATTTCCTTCACTGCCACTTGCTTTATCGTACGACTCAGTGGCCAGCCAGCCTGTGCCCTTGGTTCAAGAAGCTTAACTCCAAAAGAGGGAGACTGAGATGATGATGCACACTTCATATCAGTTTGCAATCTCTCCATGATAGATGCACGGGCTTCTTCCTTGCAGACAACTCCACGGTCAAGTGCGAAGCAGGTATATTAGCAGACAGTTATACTTGATCACTAGCAAGGCAAAATCCATCAGCCATGATGAACAGACACATTTTGGGGGTTTAGCTAATCGAATGACAAGGGCTGTTTTGTATACCAGAGGCTTCAAGCAGCCTTTCTTTCTCTTGCTTTGTAACTAGCATTAAAAAACAATAACCCTACATTAGTGATGCCAGAGGATTTTGTTCCATCCATATTTTGTATGAACTACCCTGATTCACACTTCCCAGAGTAATACACAGATTATAATCCATCTAGTATCCCATTATTTACAGTTTTCTGAGCTTTGCAATAGGTTTTGGTGCCAAAAAAGGTAGCAAAATGCATATAAAGATGCATACGTTCGGTTAAAAGTCATTCAAAAATGTATATTTTAGTGTGTCATTCATACAAAAATGTGTCGGGGGGATACATACAAAAATAATGCAGGTTTCCATGCTATTGCATGTTGGTACAGAAATGGGATGGGATGGATTTGTGAATGAACACATGTGAAACTGTCAGAGACCAAAAAAACCCCAGACAATTCTGTCCATCTCTAGCCAGAATACACATTCGCATTACAAATGCCTCTTCTTAACCTTTTCTTCTGCATCAGACCTCAGTCAGCAGAGCATGAGACTCTTGATCTCAGAGTTGTGGGTTCCAGCCCCACGTTGGGCAAAAGATTCCTGCGTTGCAGTAGATTGAACTAGATGACCCTTGGATCCCTTTCAACTCTACAATTCTATGATTCTATGGAACATGACATTTTAAATTCGGCTCTGGATCCATTCCAGTCCGGCTTCCGTGCTGGTCATGAGACTGAGACAGCTCTGGTCGCCCTAACAGATGATCTCCGCAGGCAGCTGGATAGAGGCAGGTCGGGGCTGCTGATTCTTCTAGACCTGTCAGCAGCCTTCAACATGGTCGATCACGAACTCCTGGACCACCGTCTTGCCGACGTGGGGATCCAGGGCACAGTCCTTCAATGGCTGCGCTCGTTTCTCTCTGGTCGGGGACAGAGGGTGGCACTTGGGGGGGAATTGTCCTTGCGCCACTCCTTGGTGTGTGGAGCGCCTCAGGGTGCGATACTCTCCCCAATGCTTTTTAACATCTTTATGCGCCCCCTCGCCCAGCTTGTCCGGAGTTTTGGGCTGGGTTGCCATCAGTATGCCAATGACACCCAACTCTATCTGTTGATGGATGGCCATCCTGACTCGGCCCCAGACACACTGACCAGATGTCTGGAAGCTGTGGCTGGATGGTTACGTGGGAGCCGGTTGAAGTTAAATCCTTCGAAGACAGAGGTCCTCTGGCTGGGACGGGACGATATGGGATTGAGGGGGCAACTCCCATCTCTTGCGGGGGTGCAATTAGTGCCAGCACCGTCCGTTAAGAGTTTGGGTGTAAGCTTCGATACCTCCCTCTCTATGGAGGCACAGATTACAGCTATAACAAAGGCGGCATTTTTCCATCTCCGCCAAGCTAAGCAGTTGGCCCCTTATCTCTCTCGCCCTGACCTAGCCACTGTGATGCACGCGACGGTCACCTCCAGACTGGGTTATTGTAACTCGCTCTGCATGGGGCTGCCCTTGTGACTGACCCAGAAACTCCAGCGGGTGCAGAATGCCGCGGCGAGACTCCTTATGGGGTCTTCGCTGCGAGATCACATTCATCTGGTACTATACCAGCTGCACTGGCTCCTGGTGGAGTACAGGATCAGGTTTAAGATGCTGGTTTTAACCTTTAAAGCCCTATACAGCCTAGGACCCTCATACCTACGGGACCGCCTCTCCTGGTATGCCCCACAGAGGAACCTACGGTCTGCAAATAAAAACATCCTGAAGGTCCCAGGCCACAGAGAGGTTAGGCTGGCCTCAACCAGAGCCAGGGCTTTCTCGGCTGCGGCTCCAGTCTGGTGGAACACTCTGTCACAAGAGACTAGGGCCCTGCGGGACTTGACATCTTTCTGCAGGGCCTGCAAGACAGAGTTGTTCCACCAGGCCTTTGGTCAGGGCGCAGCCTGACTCCCTTCTCTGGCAACCTGCACAGAATTATGCTTAACGGTTGCCATCAATTTGATTTTAATTAATTTTTATAATGAAATGTTTTTAGAATGTTGGATTATTTGATTGTTTGATTATTTGATTGTTGTTAGCCGCCCTGAGCCCGGCTTCAGCTGGGGAGGGTGGGATATAAATAAAAATTATTATTATTATTATTATTATTATTATTATTATTATTATTATTATTATTATTAAATTTTGCTTTATGTTTCTATCACATCCTTCCTTTCTTTATTTTGACCATTTCTAAATTGCTATCTATCTATCTAAACCAGGCATAGGCAAACTCAGCCCTCCAGATGTTTTGGAACTACAATTCCCATCATCCCTGGCCACTGGTCCTGTTAGCTAGGGATGATGGGAGTTGTAGTCCCAAAACAGCTGGAGGGCCGAGTTTGCCTATGCCTGATCTAAACCTAAGTGGTGTACAGAACAACAAAAAAGTTACAAAAATGCTTAACAAAAGACAAGAAATACCCAATAATTATAATTATGCACAATAGGCTGGACTTTAAGTGCACACTGAATTCAATGTCTCCTCCATCCTTAGTCCTGGCTTATCTCAGACTGCTACTTAGGGCTCAGTCCTGACATCCCAGCTTTGGGCAACATGGCTCCTGGTTCTCCCTCTGGAGCAACTGACAGGGAATAAGATCATGCAACTCAGTGTTCTAAGAATTTTTATGGCTGTGAATGTCACTTCCACTTGGTTCCACTGAAACCCCACCTAGTGGCATCGCCTGACATATTTATGGAAACAGATTGCTTATTATTACATAATAGCCTTACAAATCATGCACAGGCTCCATTAGCGAAATGTGAAAGAGCAGCGGACGTTGTTGGTGTCAATGCGACCACGCTGGGAAGATTTCACCGCATGAAAGATGGTCTAATTAGCAAGGTGGTGGGCGATTTTAAGATAGGCTCAAGAGGGTAAGGGACGTTTTGCATGTTTTGCACAATTCTGATGGCCAACCTCAGTGGGGGTGTGAGTTTGTGGAAATGATCAAGCAGCCACATGTCCTCAGATATCTGGCCATGAAGTCACAGTGCAAAGAATGTAAGCATGCGTGGTGTGGTGGTTAAGAGCAGTAGTCTCGTAATCTGGTGAACCGGGTTCGCTTCCCCTCTCCTCCACATGCAGCTGCCGGGTGACTTTGGTCTAGTCACACTTCTCTGAAATCTCTCAGCCTCACTCACCTCACAGAGTGTTCGTTGTGGGGAAGGAAGGAAAAGCTGCTCTGAGACTCCTTAAAGGGAGTGAAAGGTGGGATATCAAGTCCAAACTCCTCCTCCTCCTCCTCTTCTTCTTCTTCTTAGCAGAGCCCTGCAGGATCAGGCCAATGGCCCATCCTATCCAGCATCCTGTTCTCACAGTGACCAGCCACATTTGGACCCTGGGCCTGGGATTCCCCATCCCTTGGACAGCAGAATAACGTCATGATTACTCACTTTGCAAGAGCATCCCAAAGCCTTTTGGTTTCGTATTAAGACCATCTGGTGCACGGGTTCCAAGAGGAAGACGCATTTCCATTATTATCAGCATCAACATTCTCTCTTCAGAAGTCAGGCCTGAGTAATTATTCTGCTCATTTCAACTTCCACTTTGATTTTCTCTGTCACTTAACCGATTCCGTTTTGTCATTTCGCAGCTGCTACAGCCCATCTAATCTCAATCAATTAAGCTCCCCTTTAGAAGCGCCCGCTTCCTCCAGCACAGGCAAAGCGAGGCAAATTGATAATATTATTGTTCAGATAATGCAGACAAATGGGCCTTGCCACACACAAAAATGAGGCATGTCGTTATCAGAGTGGCTTGTATTAATAATCATAATCCCAGTCATTTGTTGCTTATCGAAACAGAAGGCGTGGATCACTTAAAGGCTTGCGTGGGGAGAAAGCTCTGGGTCTTAAGGAGACACAAGCAATTGTTCTGCTCAATATGAAAGTGAGAAGTGCCACCAAATGCTTCCGGCTTGAGTGAGACATCAGAGGAATGCAAGGAAAGCACACACACACACAAGGAGAGCTTTGAGAAGGCCATTCCTGATCTAAGAACATACAAAGAGCCCACTGACTTAGGCCAATGGCCCTCCTAGTCCAGCATCCTGTTCCCATGGCGGCTGACCAGATGCCAGTGGGAAACCTGCAAGCAGGATTCGAGCACAATAGCACTCTCCCTTCCTGTGGCTTCTAGCTACTGGGTTTCAGAAGCATTGCTGCCTCCAAGCATGGAGGCAAAGCATTGCCGTAGTCACAAATTTGCACAACTCTCTTTTTAAAGCCTTCATATCCATGCTTTTCCCTGATCTGCCTTGGCGCACCCCAGTTTCTCCCATACAAATGTCAGACGAGCTCCAATGTCTGTCGGGCAAAAGTCAGAGAGATTTCTGTGGCAGCAGGAAAGGGGCAAGCAAATATTGGATCTCCCTCTCTGAGGTCAGACTTCCTATGGGCCTTTGGGACATCAGCTCAAGGACCATAGGATTGCAGAGTTAACATTCTAAGAATGTAAGAAGAGCCCATTTAGTCCAGCATCCTGTTCTCACAGTTGGCCAACCAGACGCCTGTGGGGACATTGCAAGGGGGACACTGCTCTTTCCTTCTTCAAAGGAGTTGCTCAAAGTGGCTTAGAAATATGAAAGCAAGCAATAACCCCCACCCCACTGAGAGATCCCACTATACAGTGGTACCTCGGGTTACAGACACTTCAGGTTACAGAAATAGTACCTTGGATTAAGAACTTTGTTTCAGGATGAGAACAGAAATTGCGCAGCAGCAGCGCGGCAGCAGTGGGAGGCCCCATTAGCTAAAGTGGTGCTTCAGGTTAAGAACAGTTTCAGGTTAAGAATGGACCTCCAGAGCAAATTAAGTTCTTAACCCAAGGTACCACTGTAAGAAAAACTAAAATACCTGTTATCAAATGAAAATAAATGGCACCAAGTAAAGGAAGAACAGCACTCATAATCAATACATGATTGTATCATAGCCTCATAGTGCTTTAATATGATATATCATAGTCATAGTGTGAATATTATATCTAAACACACACACACACACACACATGGTATGCATTTCTGAGCAGAATTGCTAGAGAGATTTTTGGTTCCTGGTGGAGCATCTCAAGAGGCCTAAAAGAGTAAGAGTAATAAGGTCTTGCAAGTCCAACACCCACCCACACAGGGGGAGAGAGAGAGAGAGAGAGAGAGAGAGAGAGAGAGAGAGAGAGAGAGTGAGTGAGTCAAGGAGTTTGGTAGGTGCAGAGCCTAGCTCTGTGTACTTTAATAATAGTGGCACTCTTACCCGAGGGTCTGTATTTATTAGTTCTTTAATACAACACAGCTCTGTCAATCCATAACCCAGTGTCAGATAGCACTTTCTCAAACTGCAGGCACAGGAGGAAATCTACCCCTAATAAAGAAAACTCTTTCACACACACCCCCACCACTTGTGTCTTCTTTTCTCTATCTTGTCTCCAAGGTATTGCAATGCCACCTGCGATCAAAGATCAACAAGGAACTTTTCTTTTTACCAGTGTCATTTTCTAGATGAGTAGTCAAAATCAGCCCGGTTCCTTCAGGAAAGCCTTCTTCATATCACCCATAGCTTTGACTTCATCACCACCGTTGGTCCTGCCCCACCACCCATGAAGAAGTTTTGCAGCATTGGGGGGCTTTTTAAGTTGAGAGAAAAGGAAAGTCAGAGGTGACATGATAGAAGTCTATAAAATTTTGCATGGTATGGAGAAAGTGGGTAGAGAAACCGTTGTTTTCCTCTTTCTCGCAGCGCTAGATCTCATGGACATCAAGTGAAGTATAAACTATGGAATTTGCTCACCCCAACTTCAAAGTAGTGATGGCCACCAACTTGGGTGGCTTTAAAGGAGGATTAGGCTATCCTAGCCACAGTGGCTATCTTCTATCTCAACTGTTGGAGGCAGTATACCTCTGAATCCCATTTGCTGGGAATCCCAAATGGGGAGAGCTGTTGTTGCACTCACATCCTGCTTTTGAGCTTCCCCTAGGCATCTGATGGGCAACCATGAGAACAAGATGCTGGACTAGATGGATCATTGGCCTGACCCAGCAGGCTCTTCTTGTGTTCTTCCACCAGTCTTAGAGCTGCCAAGATTTATTTCCAACCTAGTGAGTGCAATGGGAGAGGATTTTTTTTAAAGACAACCAGCCACAAAAAGCTATATAAAAATGCAGAAAGCTACACACACACACACACACACACACACACACACACACAATGCTGAACTGGAAGGGCCATTGGTCTGAGCCAGCAGGGCTCTTCTCATATGCTTATGTTATTATTGGCCACACTGGCTGAGACTGATAGGAGTTGTAGTCCATCAATATCTGGAGGTCTGCAGGTTCCCCAAGCCTGATGTAGTTCCTTGCTTGCCCTCTAGAAATTAAAACTCCCAAATTCTAGATACACTGAGCTATCTTAGCAGCAGGATCAATCGCCCCTTTCTTCAGCAGAGATAACCACACCCAGGCACCACTTCCCTGCATCTCTGCTTGCAGAAAACAGCAAGGGAATCCAATGCCTTCAAGCTTGAACAAATAGCTTTGCTATGCTGTGAAAGCTCGAATCCCTTGCCACTTAAAGCAAAGCCACAAGGTATGTGAAATCCAAATAATAAGGGCATGAAGACATGAGATGTTGCTGCTGTAGTCAGATTTTAGTCACTTGATACACTGCGCAGAAGCAAAAGCAGGTCATGGAGTATCATGCTAAGGCCATTATACGTGATGTTATGTGCACCAGCAGTGGTTGTCGTTTTTCATGCACATATATGGTATTTTGCATTGAATACATAAGAGCCGTGCTGGATTATGTCCCCAAATCCATCAAGCCTTGCATCCAGCTTCCAACTGTGGCAAGCCAGATGCAACCAGCAAGTTTGGAAGCAGAGTGTGGTGGCAATAGCTCTTCCCTGCTGTTGCTTCATAACAATTGGAATTCCTGCCCATACATTAAGATCTTCTACTGAGGCCTCTCTCCAACAACCATCACTTGCCGAAGTGCATTTTGCTTGCATGAAGAAAAGGGCATTTTCTGTGGTGGTGCACAAACTTTTGTGTATCCTTCATAGCATGTCAGACTAGGATATGGGAAACTAGGGTTCAAATCTCCAAGAAAGCATGAAACTCACAGGGTGATCTTGGCCCAGTCAACAATTTTTCACCTAACCTACCTCACAGGGTTGTTGTGAAGATAATATTTATTCATTTGTGTATTTATTTATTTATTTATTTATTCATTCATTCATTCATTCATTCATTCATTTCATGAAAATTATACATGGTTGTGTGTTTTTTTAAAAAAACCCTCAAAGTCTTTTACAAAAAGATAAAAACAAATAAACAAGAAAAAATACAATATTTACAAGTAGTTAAAATACTAAAACAGATTAAAACTCACACCAGAATTCCTAAGCATCTGGGTATGCTTGTCTAAACAAGAACGTTTTCAGCAGGTGCTGAAAAGAATACAGTTATAGCAATAAGCAGGGAGTTCCAAAGGCTAGGTGCTGCCACACTAAATGATTGAGTTCTTATCAATGTGGAACCAATATGAGAGCCATCTAAACCAACTTGAGCTTCTTGGGAGAAAGGTGAGACATAAATGAATAAGGCCTTGGTCAGTCCCATACTGTCCTGGCTTTTCTCCAAATCATCCCTGCTTCCCCCTTCTAAAGCAGCTAAAGATCAGGTGGAAAGAGGACATCCCCATTCTCCAACCCAGATTTCCACAGTTCAGCCCCCCCCCATTTATTCTTCCCCTCCTCCCCCTCCTCCATCTGAGCATGCCAATCCAAGTGTGATCCCTACATTGCTGCATGCTCATGATACTTACCTTTAGACTGAGCAAGTTGCTTGTTTGGAGCTCTCCAAGGTGTTGAAATCCCAGTCTGACTTGCCTGGTAACCACACTGTGTGTCATGAGCTTCTGCCTGAGCTTGGCACTCACCAGAGACACTGCTCCTGCCTTAATTGGGACCAAGCTGCTGTTGAAATCTTGATGCCCCCTCCCACTAGCATGTAGAACTTAGACTCAGATAATTAGAGCACATCTGTCAGGGTGCAACCCCTGCCCATACCATGAAGTCTCCTCTGATAAAGAACAAGGGGAGGAAAACCTCCAGCAGACAGTAGATCAGAGGAGCCATCAGATCAAATCATCTCTGCCTCAGGACTGGTCGTCCCCACATTTAGATTTCAGATCCCTTCCCCCATCATCTCCCCCAGGGCAACTGGAATAGAGGAAACAATGGACATAAGACCATAAGAAGAGCTCTACTGGATTGGGCTGATGGCCCACCTAGTCCTGCATCCTATTCTCACAGTGACCAACCACATGCCTGAGGGAAACCTGCAAACAGGATCTGAGCGCAAGAGCCCTCTCCCCGCCTGTGGTTTCCAGCAACTGTATTCAGAAGCATTGCTATCTTCAACTGTGTAGGCAGAGCATAGCCATCAGGACTAGTAGCCATCAATAGGCTACTATTGTCTAATTCTAATTTGTCTAATTCTCTTTTAAAAGCCAGCTAAGTTGGTGGCCATCACTGCCTCCTGTGGGTGTGAGGTCTGTTTAATTCTGTGAAGGATTTTTTTATCTGACCTGAGCCAGTGTGGTGTAGTGGTTAAGAGCGGTAGTCTCGTAATCTGGGGAACCGGGTTCGATTCACCGCTCCTCCACATGCAGCTGCTGGGTGACCTTGGGCTAGTCACACTTCTCTGAAGTCTCTCAGCCCCACTCACCTCACAGAGTGTTTGTTGTGGGGGAGGAAGGGAAAGGAGAATGTTAGCCGCTTTGAGACTCCTTAAAGGGAGTGAAAGGCGGGATATCAAATCCAAACTCTTCTTCTTCTTCTTCTTCAACTATTTAACCTCATTGGGTGTCCATGAGGATTAAGAGAACTGGAGAAAAGCTTTTCTCTAAACCACTTTTTCCCATGTGGTTCATAATTTTTTCTATCGTGCCACAGCTTACTCACCTTTTTGTCTGAACTAAAAAGGTAAAGGGACCCCTGACCATTAGGTCCAGTCGTGAGCGACTCTGGGGTTGCGGCGCTCATCTTGCTTTATTGGCCAAGGGAGCTGGCGTACAGCTTCTGGGTCATGTGACCAGCATGACTAAGCCGCTTCTGGTGAACCAGAGCAGCACACGGAAATGCCATTTACCTTCCTGCCGGAGCGGTACCTATTTATCTACTTGCACTTTGACATGCTTTTGAACTGCTGTGTTGGCAGGAGCAGGGAATGAGCAACGGGAGCTCACCCCGTCACGGGGATTCGAACCGCCGACCTTCTGATCGGCAAGCCCTAGGCTCTGTGGTTTAACCCACAGCACCACCCGTGTCCCTTTGTCTGAACTAGAAAGTCCCAAACTCTGCAACTTTTCCTATAAGGAAGATGCTCCACTCCCTTGATCATTCTGCATGCCTTTTTTTTTTTTTTTTTTTTTGGAGTATGAGGGAACCTTAGCACCACCACTGAAGTGGGAGGAGAGGGAAATGCATAGAAACCCCTGCTTGTATCCAGTATGTTGTGGAGAGCCAGAAAGCACTTGTGTCCCAACCTCCTATATAATTTCCCAGCCTCAGCTGCGTCATCAAGGTAAGCTTTTTATATATATATCATCTCATTTAGCTGCTAGAGTCATACCTGAAAGTTCTTCTTCTTGTTGTTGTTGTTTAAAAAAAAGAATCCTAAGAGATGGGTAGAGTATTTTCAACTTCCCTCCCTGAAATTATGTTCAGAAGGAGAAAAATGGTGAGCATTTTTTTAAAAAAAAATATTGGCAATTTTTGGTGTTGACCTGAAAGCTGTAGATGAAGAGAAGATCAAAATCTTTGAAAGATCAAACATTTTGAACACGGCAAAATTTGCAAAAAATAAAATAAATCTCTCCACCTTTTAAAAATCATGCTTTTGTTTCTGTTCAGGAGGTATTACAGAACGGGGAGCATCAGACAGTTTAGAAGAAGGCATATCAAAGGGATTTATATAGAAACAAGCAGATTTAATGTAGACACAAAGGGGAGCTTACAAAGCAAAGGGGGATGGGGAAACCATGGGTGATCTATGATATACGTAACTCATCTCTTCCTCTGTGCCACTGAAATTATCCTTAGATTTGTGTGCAGCGGTAACTTCCTATATGCTATCAAAGCTGTTGCATAGCTATTTATACAGTGGTACCTCAGGTTAAGAACTTAATTCGTTCTGGAGGTCTGTTCTTAACCTGAAACTGTTCTTAACCTGAAGCACCACTTTAGCTAATGGGGCCTTCTGCTGCCGCCGCCACCACCACTGCACGATTTCTGTTCTCATTCTGAAGCAAAGTTCTTAACCTGAGGTAATATTTCTGGGTTAGCGGAGTCTGTAACCTGAAGCGTATGTAACCCGAGGTACCACTGTACATTACTATGGGAAACACTCATGGTCCAGAAGGGGAAAGGGATGTTAGACTCGATAGGCCTCTGGGCTAATCCAATAGGGCTCTTCTTATGTTCTCCCATCCACTTGGAGTGCTGTGGTTGGTTGGTACCAGTGCTAGGGTTACAGGAGGGCAGCCCCCTAACCTTTGTGATGCTGCCCCTGAGCTTATGTTTTCAGAAGTCTGTGGGAGGTCATGGTTCAGCTAAAGTAGAGGCAGCGAGAATCAGGAATCTCCCCCCCCCATCCTCATGCCACCTTCCCAAAGTTAGCTAAACGAGGCACTGAGCTTTGGGGGCGGGGGGGAGGCACAAGGTCCCTGGCAGAGTCTTAGAGCCCTCCCGTCTCCTTCCCAAAGCTGGGCAAGTGGTAACTAGACTTTGGGAAGGAGGTGGGAGACTCTAGGACCCTGTCAGAGAAGAAGAAGAAGAAGAAGAAGAAGAAGAAGAAGAAGAAGAAGAAGAAGAAGAAGAGTTGTTGTTGTTGTTGTTGTTGTTGTTGTTGTTGTTGTTGTTGTTGTTTGGATTTGATATCCCGCTTTATCACTACCCGAAGGAGTCTCAAAGTGGCTAACATTCTCCTTTCCCTTCCTCCCCCACAACAAACACTCTGTGAGGTGAGTGAGGCTGAGAGACTTCAGAGAAGTGTGACTAGCTGAAGGCCACCCAGCAACTGCATGTGGAGGAGCGGAGACGCGAACCCTGTTCACCAGTTTACGAGTCTACCGCTCTTAACCACTACACCACACTGGCTCTCATGCCTCCTTTCCAAAGCCCAGCGCTTAGTAGGTTTTGGGAAGGAGGCAGGAAGGCGCCTCTTGACTCCGCACCCTGTGTGGGGGAACCGGTCATGCTACCCTAAATCTACCTTTGTCAGGAGATAAGTATTCTGGAAGTAGGATTAAGGATTAAGAACTGAAGATTCTGAATTTAGGAATGAGGGCTCCTTACACCACCATTGCAATCTGAGCACTGATTGATAACCATTGCCAGGTTGATCACAAACCAAATGTTCCTCATGCTCTGCTCCTTTGTTTTCTGGTATGTTTATTACATCTAGGTCAGCTCTACCATGCAAACAGCAGCCTGTTCTTCACTAGGATAGACCAAGGATGTCTGTGGGAAATGATTCCACCTGTGATGTGTTGGTGAGCCTCTGGCTCACGAGCCTAAACAGGCCCTCCAGGCTTCCCATTGGGGCTGTGTCAGGATTTTGCCTAGAGCACAGCCAGATGTTCATCACCTGACATCATATGTTGCCTCCTGCAGCTCTGCAGCTTCTCCTTGCACCCCCTGCCCCCAATGTGCCTCATTTCTTTGTCATCTCTGACCGAGCTGGCACAAGTCACTTTGGTGCCTGAGGCAGAGAACAAGATGGCTCCTATAGAGAAGCCAATTGGTTTGTTAGATTTGCTATTCTTAAGAGCAGAACAAAAGGCCAAAAGAGCTTGAGGCCCAGTCTTTAAATATTCAAAATGGCACCAATGCCAATATTGATCTGTTTTGTCTCATTATACATTTGCTTGTCTGTTTACTCCCGTGTTTTTGCTGATAGCATTTCAGTGGACTATGGCTGACCCAGTTATAAATGCATCATCTCTTATTAGGTTTGGCTCAGTCCTGCTGAAATCAATAGGGTGTAAACACATTGAATGCTTGTTGGATCGTGCCCACGACGGAAAGGCAATTTACCAGAGTCTGGTACCTGAAAATTGGGGCATTACCTAGCAAGGCCAGGGCTGATGTCAAGGGCTGGCTTTATTGGGTACCTGACAAGGTCCATACCCAACAAGGGGGCCCACTGCCAACCCTTGGAACCCCGTGGTTCTTGCTGTTTCTCCTCCTTGCAGTTGCAACTGCCTTCTCTGAGTAAACAGTGAGGGTGAATGGGATACTGCTCTACCAACCTCAGTCAGCTCCTACTAGGCTGAGGGTGGCAGCACTACCTGCCACCTTCTTAGTCTCACGGTTGCCCTAGTAGAACTCAGCAGGAAGTGAGTGGGGTGAAACTTGAATGACTCTGGCTCTGCCTGTCATTGGTTTTGGCTCCACCTACTATTTGGGCAACCTGCCTCCTTATATACCAGTCCAAATGGGCACCAGTCATCACTGGAAGCAATGAAAAAGAATAGCTGTTTTTGTATGCCTTGCCCTCTTTCTCTAAGAGATTGTGCCAATTAGGTCCAGAAGCAGCAGCAAACAGACAGGTGTCAGCCGCCACAGTGTGAGGAGAAGCAAGTGTCTCTGAAGGTATCTGGCCAAAAGCTTTCCAAAGCCTGGAACCAGCACTGGATATCAGAAGTGCAACAGCAGATGTCATGCAGTGTGCCATTTAAGGGTTAATTCTGTTGGTGTTAAAGTCAACCATCCAGGAGGGGGACAGGTAGAAGTGTTGCTTAGCAACCAGGCAGAGTTGCATGATGTTTGCTGAGGTAGCATGTGCCCTGATTGACTGTGTAGTTCTGAAGGAAGTTTTCCTCCATACGTTTTGGTTGAACGTCTCTGCTATGTACAAGGCCTGAAGTAAGAAAAACAAAATGGGAAACTTATCCCTCAATGCAAGAGGGCTTGGGTCCCCACCTCCATCTTCTCTGTTTGCCTGTGAAGCCCCTTTGTCTCTCCCCACACAACAACATAAATATTAGGGACTGATTTGCTCTCTTGGATTGTAGGGCAGGATACTGAAGGCAGAAGAACAAGGGAAGGTACCCCCACTCCCACCCCCAGAACATCCTGGGCCATCTCCAATTTAATTTAAAAAGTGAGTTTCCTACAGCTCTCCCATCTCTAATTTCAGCTGATGCTCCCTTTCGAAAAGAATTTGATTTTTAAACAGGATACAAAGGCCATGTCCGAAGAACCCCAGCTGTTTCACAATGGAATAGATTTATAACTTCCCAGCAATAAGCTGGGAAGCTGGTGTAGCAGACCGACTGCTGAAATAAAACATCTTTCATTTTCATATGGCAGAAGAAGGAGAACAGATCAATAGCCCAAAAGGAATTTACTTTGGGTTGGTTTAATAAGGAAAATCATTTCGTGGATGTTCAGATATTATCTGCCGTTTTATTTTTAACTGGGGTGTGTGTGTGTGTGCAGTTCAATCACATAAGAAGGAAAGTGCCTGGGTGTTTGATTTGATACAAATCAATATTTAAAGTTCTAGTTATTTTGTGGAAAAGTAAACTTATTGGCTTAAGATGTACACTTCTCTATGTACTGCAGAGCTGGTCCATCCACCTCTGTATTGTCAACAGCAGCTGTGGGCCCCTGTGGCTCTAACTTCAACACCCATCAGCTCCAGTAAACTTGGCCAATGGCCAGGGAGGATGGGAACATAACATAATAATTTAAGAAGAGCCTGCTGGATCAGGCCAATGGCCCATCTAATCCAGCATCCCATTCTTACAGTGGCCAATCAGATGCCTGTGGGAAACCCACAAGCAGGACTTGGACACAATAGCTCTCCCCGCCTTCTTGTGATTTCCAGCAACTGGTATTCACACACATTACTGCCTCTGATGATGGAGGCAAGAGAATAGCCATCTTGGCTAGTAACCATTGATAACCTTGTCCACCATGGATTTGCCCAATCCTCTTTTAAAGCCATCCAAGTTTGTGACCATCACTGCCTCTTCAGAGAGTGAGTACCATATTTAACTGTGTTCTGCATGAAGAAGGACTTTCTTTTATCTGTCCTGAAAAAGTTGTAGGGAGTTGTAGCTCCCCAGATGTGGTAGTAGAGTCTAAGGTTCCTCACACATTGTCTCCACTGAGTGGCAATTCCCAGACAAACAGAAGCAGTCTGAGCAGAAGAACATTGGTGTCTTTTTAGTGTCAGTGAAACTTTCTTCTAAGTGCCTTTTGGTTCAAAAGCATACACTCTGAGCCTTCACCGTTTTCCAGTTTAGTTGCAGATGGTGGCCCACTTCAAGACAGCATAAACTGGCTTGGAAGTACACAACAGGACTTTTTACTCAGTTTCCCAAACTAAGCCACACATACGAATGTGCAAACATGCGCTGTCATGGCATGCAGCACCAGAAGTTTGTGCTGTTGCTGTCATCTTAGAACAGTTTTAACATCCCCTTTTGACCTCGCTTGGGAATTTCTGCTCAGGAAACAGAATAAAAAGCCCAGACATGTGGTGTCCAGTTCTCTATCTCTATCATCTCTATCTCTATCTATCTCTATCTATCTCTATCAGCTCTGTCTGTCTCTGTTTCTGTCTCTGTCCCTGTAGTCCATCTAGTCCTGCACTCTGTGATCTCACAGTAGCCAGTCAGATGCCCATGGAGAGCCTGCAAACGGCAGAGCTCTCTCCGTTTGCAGTTCCCAGCAATTTGTGTTCAGAGACATACTGACTTTTCATACTGTTCAGAGACATACTGGCTTCCAACAGTGGAAAGAGAACTTAGCCATCATGGTGGCCTCCAAGGAAGATGCTAACATTGTCCTATGACACTGTGGAAAGAAACTCAGTTTTGTGTGCTCCTGCCCCATGTGGTGAGCCACAAGAACTACAGTCTGTGTCTTCCATCCTAGCTACCGAAGGATCCTTGGGCTCTGAACTGGACCTGCTCATCTAGGCAACCCGCTTGGCCCTTCTTAGACAGCGCTATAAAGGGTTTCCTGTGTGGGCTGGGATTCTGCCTAGAGGACACTGGCCTCCCTGGCTCTGACATGTTTTGCTTTGCCCCTTGATTCTGGCTCCTGGCTTTGTCCCCTCGGCTGTCTCTTGGCTTGACCTTGTAGCTTGGCTCTCCAGCTCTGGCCCCCCAAGGCAGAACTCCTGGCTCCCTTCTGACAGCTCTCTACAGCTTAACCCTGATGAAAAAGACAGGAAGGCTCTTTTGAAAGAGAGCCTTCCTTTAGTTAGTCCTGATGATACAAAGTGGCTTAAGAGTCTAAGGATTGCAGTGCTTAAGGATAGCAATTGGATGTGACACACTGGGACTGAACATCCGATCTTCCTCAGATTTGCCTTCAGTAACTCTGTGGCTGTTGCCAGCCCTCCCTAGATTTATAAACACTGTGAGCAAAAACCTGCTTCTCCATTGACAATTGCATCACTCAGGTGTAATGCGTATTTTAATTCTAGCTAATCTTCTGTACTTCTGACTGAAGAGGAGGTAGTGCAATAAATCAAAACATGACAAAAGCAGCCGGTAGCAACCAAGGCTTGTCACGGTAATCAGCTTTATTAACAGTGACTCATATTGTAAAACCTCTACTCGTTTGATGGAGTCCCTGGATTTCTGCTGTTCTCCCTTGAAATTGCTACGCTCAGGGACAGAGAACTTGAGGATCCTTATTTCTAAATGATGTCATGATGGTGCTTTTATTTAAATTATTTGTTTCAGTGTGGCCTATTTCCAGGTTTACATTATCATTATTATTATCAGGGTTTCTTTTCAGCCAGAACTCACTGGAACTCAGTTCTGGTAGCTCTCAGATGGGTGTCATTGCCGTTATAAGAGAAAAAGGGTGAGATTATGGTGAGTTCCGGCACCTCTCTTTTTTTAGAAAAATAGCACTGTTGTTGTTGTTGTTGTTGTTGTTGTTGTGCTGCTGCTTCTTCTTCTTCTTCTTCTTCTTCTTCTTCTTCTTCTTCTTCTTCTTCTTCTTCTTCTTCTTCTTCTATTATATAGGTAAAGGTAAAGGGACCCCTGACCATTAGGTCCAGTCATGACCGACTCTGGTTGCAGCACTCATCTCGCTTTATTGGCCGAGGGAGCCGGCGTACAGCTTCCGTGTCATGTGGCTAGCATGACTAAGCCGCTTCTGGTGAACCAGAGAAGCACGGAAACACTGTTTACCTTCCCAGCGGAGCGGTACCTATTTATCTACATGCTTTTATTTGACGTGCTTTTGAACTGCTAGGTTGGCAGGAGCAGGGACCGAGCAACGGGAGCTCACCCCATCGCAGGGATTCAAACCACTGACCTTCTGATTGGCAAGTCCTAGGCTCTGTGGTTTAACCCATAGCGACACCGCGTCCCCTTCTATTATATACCACCCATTAACTGAGGATCACAGGGTGGTTTACAATATAAAAACACAAAAATGCACAACATAATAACTAGCAAAGCAATACTACCCCACCCTGTTTAAAAGGCCATAGATTGTTTAATAGGCCAAAGGCCTGGAAGAAGATAAATGTTTTCACCTGGCGCCTAAAGATATGTAATGAAGGCATAAATAAAACCAACACTTTGTATTGAGGGCAGCAGTCTTTGTTGATGTTGAGACACCATGCGGCATTTTGAATCAAGGTGGTATACCGAAATATGACTTTCCCATGACTTTACCCAATTCTTAGCATGATGGTCCAAACTCACACACTACAGTAGCCATTTTTTAAAAATCACATTTTGAGAGGGGCTGTTTCTAAAAATTCCTGGGCAGCGCCTGGCACTGTCGACTAGCAATTGTATATTTCATTGTGACTTGCCCTGACGCCTTTTGATGAAGGGTGAGTAAGAAATCTTATAGGATAAAATAAAACCACCCCCACTGTTGTTGTCATCATCATCATCTATGTATACTGCCCTGATTTCCATGAAGGAAGGAGAGGATAAAAATGTAATACATAAATATTTCTGTCACCCTCTACAAGACAACCAACAGAACTCCCGGTATTCCCCTTCAGTTATCTATTGATCATTTGCCTGATGCTTCATTTATTTTTTAATGTTGAGGAGAACGACCCCTACTAGCACTGAGGGTTTGAGGTTTACAACGATTTTAAAAGACATGGAATCAAATGTTATTAGCTTTCCACGTCTCCACAGCTACAGATTCAGAAACATATTCCAGTTGCTGGAGGGAATAATTCACAATGAATAATTTATCTGAACCACCTCGCCTGTGATTATTATTATTATTTTTTCCTTCTTTGAGAAATCTGTAAATAAAGCAAGGTCTCTGTAAATTTTATCCCTTGTTTTATGTTCATTTATTTCTTTGCTGTTTTTGTTTTATAAACCATTGTTGAGATTTTTAAACCGCTTTTTTTTTGCATAGACAGACCCAAAGCAGGATGCAGTATAAAGCCACTGAAAGGGATTCATAAAAACAACAAGAAAAGGAAAGAAAAATAAATAAATAAAAGCCAATAAATAAATGAAACAACGGATCGGAAACAAGCACGTTGGCAGAATTGGCTTTAGAAAACACGCACAAGACACAAAATGAATGTCTTCTAACCTGCTTCCTATTTAATGTGTTTTCTATGTTTATATGGGTATGTGTCAAGCGCTGGGGCTTGCGTTGCATTCCTCAAGACTCATTGTCCAAGCCATGCTGGCTAAGTGGGATGCCTTGAATGAGTAACATTTCACTGTCCCTGCAGTTTCACCCAAAGCTTTTCAAAAGCTGCCCACCCTTCAAAAAGTATGCCTTATACAACTGATAACTGGCCCTGAAAATGCAGCAAGGCGAACAGCTCATTACCATGTTACGAAGCTGTTTTCTGATTGCTCCCATCTTGGTGGAAGCTGCCTTATACTAAGTCAGACTATTGGTCCATCTAGTTCAGTAATGCCAACCAGTGGAGGACTTTGGGCTCTCAGATTTCAATGGTGCCCTGTGCGACACTAAAATTCAGGGGGCCACCCCACTCCATTCTACAGCATTGTTTTGGTGCCCCCTGCAGGACAGTGCCCTGTGCAACCACACTGGTTGTGCTACCCTAAAACCGCCTCTGAGCCAACTCTGACAGGCAGCAGCACCTGAGGCTTTCAGGTTATTGTAGTTAAGCCTTATATAAATGCTTTGTTTCAGTTAAAATGGTAAATAAGCATAGTGCAGGATGCCCACACTTAGGAACCTAAGAAGCTGTCTTGTATCGAGTCAGACCACCAGTCCATTTAGCTCCGTACTGTCTGCACTGACTGGCAGCCGTTTCAGACAGAGGGCATTCCTAGCCCTAACTAGTGGAGTCCTTGTCGCCAAAAGCAGGGAGAGAAATCATTTTAAGCCAACAGAAGCGTGTGATGAAGCACTTTATTTTTCCAATAATTGACTAGATTATTAAGCCACAGAGATGGTTATCATTATGTGAAGCACTGTTACTTATTCAAGGGATCGTGACCTGCTTCCTTCTTGGTAGGTGTGAGTTAAGAACTCCTGCAAATGACTGTAATATCACCTGAAATGTCACCAATGTGGTGAGGGCAATTAAGCATTCCATCCCCCTTCTTTCCCCCCCACTGTTCATCTGAAGCCTGACAGCTCAGCCAACAGGGCAGCTGGGTGCGCAGAATTCGCTCTGCACTCTCTGACAGTTTTCCCTCCGTGGTGTTCTCTTTCCCTGGCTCCCTTCGTCAGGTAAGAGCCTTTGAATCCAATGTCAGATAACGCTTTTGAGAATGAGGAGGAGCTGGCCCCTGGTACAAGCAGCTTATGAAGTCTCATTAAGGGAGGAGGGAGAAAAGTGTCTTTTGCGTGCTGTTCTGTTTGGCCGGCATTATAATGGTGCTTTTGCCACAAAGTGCAGAGAAATGTTATTCTAATGAACGCCAGGGAGCCACTTGGCACTCGCCAGTGGGATTAATGAGGCGAAGGTGTTCGTGAAGGCATTGGGACACATTGCGTGGTTCTGGGTGACCTTTGCATTTGAAGGTTTCTACTGTATGAGAGGCTTAATGGGGAGGGGGAATCACACGGCTTATGCTCACACAGACTTGCACACATATAGAGTTTAGCATAAGGAGCTCATCCTGTTGGTTTAGCTTCTGTGATGTCACAGATCTACCAGATATCCTGGGTGTGCTTTCTTCCTAGATGGATCTCACCTATGTAGCATAAAAATGACATTGTTACACAAATATATGTTTGTGTGTGACACTTTTTCTCCAGACATCCCTTCCAGTCCAAATCCGTCATCAATTTTATTGAAGAAAATATCCAGTTAAATTGGATTAAAAACTAGCTGGGAATTCTGGCCTGAATTTTCAGTTACCACTTGCTGGTCCTTGCAGGTCCACTGGTCTCAGGCCAAGACATGGCTTTTGAACTGGCTAAAAATGATACAGAACTGTCATGTCATTGCCTCTGCTGCATAGGTCAGCAGCTCATTATCCCTGACTGCCATTGGTTTGGCTTCTCTGATGTCACAGAGAACAAATCTTTGTGCTCCCCATAATGTGGCATATAAAAATGGCAAGAACCTTTCCCCCTTTGGGCCAAATTGGATAAAAATCATAGGCACAGGAGGCTTTCCAGAGTGGATTAAGCCTGCCAATTTGCAGACAAATAGATCTAGGGTTTTGCAGGGGGATGAAGTCAAAGGAATTCACTTTACTCCATGATCATTGATGAGGAGGACAGTGGTGGTTTGCCTCATGAACTTTCTTACTTTAAAGTAATTAAGAGGTGACCAGGTGGTGTGCAATATTGGTTTGTTTTTTGAAAGCTTCTCATTGGCATTTCTTTGTGTCCTCTGATAGGACTTATAATAGGAGGCTGTCTAGAATACTGCCTGTGGAGTTCTGAAGAGCTCTGAGATGGTGGTTGCTGTTGTTGTTTTGCTGTTGCTAAAGAATTGCAATGTCTTTAAAAATAACTCAAAGCTTCTAATATTTGTTTATAAACCTCCATTGTTGTGCTGTAAGGAAAAAAACCAATGCAGAGCTTTGACATGCTCTGCAGGCAACATTTGGGACAGCCTCACTTCTTGCAACGCCCATGGACCTAGGGAATTATAGAGGTATAAGGGAAACAAAGAGCTGTAAAGCATAGAAAAGGACAGAAGTAACAGAGTGACAGAATACTTTGTGGCTGGGGTTCTGATCTGACATGGGAGAGTATTGTTACTGCACTTTGACTGAGGAGGGAGGGAAAGCCCCCAAATTACTGTGTTTTGCCTCATTATTCAGTCCCCATGCAGAGTCAAAATACACCCCTTTTAGATAGCTCTCGACTACATGGCATGTCACTGTCTTCTCTCCTTCCAAGATGAATGTCCACTCACTATATATATCAGAGTGTTTAAGATTATGTGTTAAAATTTTAAGACCAAAAGGGAAGGGGAGAAGAGTGAATGAAAGGAGAGGCGAAACCTCTGCATAGGGTCTCAGGCAATGTTTGAAAGACAAAATGAGAGAGGATTGATTAGTTACTTTCTTCACACTAGGTAGTGATCAAAATGATGAACGATCAAAGGAGCTAACTGCAGCGGGGCAGGATGCTGTAAAGGCAAGACTTCATAGACACACAGCTGTTTTTTCTATGAGCTAAGCGGGTGGGAGGGGGGGTTAACACCTCAACACATTAGTCTGGCATCTGAGAACGAGCGGAATGGGACAGATGTTAAGAACAGCACTGATTCCGTCCTGTAACTCTGAAATGCCACTCTAAATTTTGAGCTGAGAAAGACAGAACTGTACTTTTCTCCTGAATGATTCTGGGACCTATGGCATGCAAACTGGATGCTCTGACACTGAGCTATGGTCCCTACCCTGAAAATAAAACAAGAGTCCATCCCTCACATTTCTGAGCAAAAGTCTGCTTCAAAGACGGGCATAGGAAGTTGCCCATCAGACCTATTGGTCCATCTGCCTCATGCTTGCCTGCACTAGCTGGCAGTGGCTCTCCAGAATTTCAGGCAGGCTTATCTCCCAGCCCTACTAAGGGTTGGACCTGAGACCTTCTGCATGCAAAGCAGGTGTTCTCCCACTGAGCCAATGGCCCTTCCCCATGGAGACATTGGGTGCGGTTTCAATACTATTTTCATTTTAAAGAGCAACTGCAGACCAGTCCGGGGAGCTGAGTGTTTAAGTTGACCTCAATCACAATTCCTTAACAAGTGTTTCTAACCAATCTAACTGGTTTCTTGGACTAGGTGTAATTTCACAATGCAATCCACAACCATTTGGTTCCTCTCCTTTTTTTTTTTTTTTTTTTTTTTTGGACTAAAAGGAGAATCTTGATGGTGATGACGCTTTCCAGAAAATCATTGCTACTTTGTAGTGTTGTTCTAGGTGGTGGGTTTTTTTAAAAAAGGATGACAACTGTCCTTGTTTTCCAGTGAGAACAATCTCACCTTGAACTCCTGGATTTGTTTGGACCTGAAGCACATAAGGAAACCTTGAAAGAAAGCGAATTACAGAAACACTGAGACTCGATAAAAGGTGACCTCCACTCTTTGAGTTCTACGCAATTCTTCCAAGGGTACAGCAAGAGAGAAACAGAGAGGTTTGTCTCCTTCAATAAGGCTCCAAAGAAAGATCACTAATTCATTGGTGGAGAGAGAGAGAAAGCTACAGACAGCAGAATATGTAAAGAGAGAATAAATGTGTAGGACCAGCGGAAGCATCCTTCCATTAAAGCAATGGTTCCTAAACTTTTTCAGCCCACCCCTTTGGTTCCATAAACTCATCCCTAGTGCCCCCCACCCTGTGAAAAGCATTATTCAGAATAGTGGTCTGAATGACCCAATAAGGAAGATAATAACACAATAAAATTCAGAACAATTAATTGCACATTTATTCAAAGTCCAGTTAAAACTATTTAGTTTAATGAGCTCCACAAAGTTGATGATTTTGATCCAGTGATGTCTGATAGTTATTTACAGTATCCAGCGCCCCCCCCCTCCACCAACATATATATTCTGCCTTTAAGGAGCTGAACGTAGCATACATAGATTTGCTGTACTTGACGCTGGCTTCATTTATGCCGGATAACCTTATTTATTGATTTATTCCATAAAATTTATACACCAGTTGTTTTGAAAACAAAACAAAATCTGACAGCAGTTCATAAAAAGAAAAAACAATAGAATTATCAGTAAGAAAAATCAGCAAGAATAATTCAAGACTTTCAAAAAGTTAAGATAGCAATAGACTAAAACCAGATTACAACTCGCATCAGCTTGTCAGAAGAAAAATGTTTTTTAGCAGGCCCTGAAAAGAGTACAAGGAAGGCAACTGCCTCATGTCAACAGGCAGGAAGTTCCAAAGTGTAGGCTCTGCCACACTAAAAGATCAATTTCTTGCAAATGCAGAATGGGCATTGTGTGGCATCTGTAGCAGCACTAGTTCCTCCCATCAAAGTAATCAAGTGGTTGTACATGGGCTAAGGTAACCTCACCATCTAATTGTGCATAGCATTGTTTTGCATTGCTGCTATTATTATTATTATTATTATTATTATTATTATTATTATTTTCAATGTTTCTTGTAAGCCACCTTTGCCTCCTGGCAGATGGTATATAAATCGTGGTGATACATAAATTTTATTTTATTTTTATCCTGCTGTTCGGTTAAAAAGTTGCTCACAGGCATTAAAATTCAACGCACAGCACTGCTGGCAGTCAGCCGCTGCACATAAATAAAACGAAGACACGAGTCCTGCCCTGAGGCGTACAGATTTCCTCTAAAACAAAAACAACTCCTAAACAAGACACACTGGAGTAGTAGAGTAAAAAGGTAAAGGAAGGGATTCGGTTTGATAGGGCAGAACAAAGAGATGAGTTACTAACAGCATTAGCAGCCCTCGCTTCCATAGGCACATAGGGTTTTAGTACTTGTGTACAAATCAGGTATGAATGAATGCACATGGATAGAAGGCCTATCCAGGCTTTTGGGTAAAGCAGGAAGGGCCAGGAGTGCATGCATTCTGACTGAAGGGAGGCTTCTGAACACATTAAAGCCAAATGCACTTTGAACCTCCCTTTAGACCTCTGTGTTCACTGCATGGGGGAGGGTGTGGTATGTTTTGAACCCCATCTGCACTCTACATTTCCAGTACCACTCTACATTTCCATAAACCAGTATCAGACCCCTTTAAGCAGCCATGGCTTCCTGTAAAGACTCCTGGAAATTGTTTGTTAAAGGTGCTGGGAGTTGTTAGGAGACAGCTGTTGCCCTAACAGAGTTGCAGTTCCTAGAGTTCTGTGGGGAAGGGGGGCTGTTTGTCCAAAAACCACTTTGGGAATGGTAGCTCTGGGAGGGAAATAGGGGTCTCCTAACAACTCCCAGCACCCTTAACAAGCTACAGTTCCCAGGATTCTTTGGGGGAAGCCATGACTGCTTAGAATGGTATGAGAGCACTCTCAGCGTATGGTGTAAGGAATTCTGTTTCCCTGACTCAACAGAAGGCAAATTCCTATGCCCTTATTTAAAGCAGCACTTTGTTCAGAATCATGAGGACTAGAATATTATTTTATTTTTAGGAGAAGGACCATAGGTCAGTAGCAGAGGATCTGCTTTGCATGCATGGTGAATTACCCAGTTAAAGAGATGAGTGAAGGTCCCTGTGCTTAGATGGGACTTGATCATTCCACACTGACCCAGAGAGATGACGTGCAAATGAAAAGCCTTGGGCTTTTTTAAATTCTGATGTTAAACACTCACACATGCATGCACCTTGCACCAGCATTACGGGGTGCGAGTGGTTGCACCATCTTGGCTTGCAAGTTTACGGCCTTCACGAGCATCCATCTGCCATCCTCACTCTTTCCCCCTCGCACGATATCCCTCTTATTTTTGTTCAAAGGCTGCCGATGAATTTTCACGGAACTGCACAATAATTAACAGGGTGTCTCTGAGTTGCTCTGTGAAGCATAGGACCTCCAGGGAAGGGAAGAAAATTACAGTAAGGAAATTAAAATAACTTTGCAGTGCTGAGTTGGTGGGAGCTTAAGGGAAGCCTGCCGTGGCATTTGCTCCCCTCTTGCCTCTGGAGATCCTGAGGGGCAAAGCGACCAAGGGGCAAATGCGGGAGAGGAAAGCTGGAGAAAAGGGTAAAGGGGGGGAAGCCACCATAAAATAAAATCACATAGCTGAATGCTTTACTAGAAGCTGGCATTTCAGCTCTAAATATATACAAGGGGTGGGGGGGGGGAGGATTTAGGAACTCAGGACAATTCAAAGGCAGAATGTGATGCATGTTTGAGGCTTCTTTTCACGCAGTTTCCACGTTACAAGGAAGTGCTTCTTCACACAGTGCACAGTTAAACTTTGGAACTCTGTGCCTCAGTGATAGCCACCAACTTGGATGGCTTCAAAAGATGATTGGACAAATTCATGGAGGAGAAGGCTCTCAATGGTTGGTAGCCAGAGGCACCAGCTTCTCCAGAGGATGGGGAGTGGGGGGACGACACAATGTTGCGCGGAGCCAGGGGGCAGAGCTGAATGCCTTCTGAAATTTCAGGGGCCAGTTAAAATTGGGATGTGCGTCTTTCAGTGCTGCATTCCTGTGTGAGCCAGCTGGGGCTTCCCCCTCCCCAGCTCCTTGTCTCCGTTACCAGCAGCAGTTCCCTCCGCGAGTGCCAGACCAGCACCAGCAACTCCCTTCCCCTCCCCTCCCTGGGCTCTGGCACCTTCTTTTCACACGATATGCACACATCTTTTGGTGCCGAGCTCTCGCGGGAGCAAGCTGAAGTGCGAGAGAGCTCAGCACCGAATAATAATTTTATAATAATAATAATTTATTATTTATACCCCAGCCACTCTGGGCGGCTTCCAACAGAACACTAAAATACAATAACCTATTAAACGTTAAAAGCTTCCCTAAACAGGGCTGCCTTCAGATGTCTTCTAAAAGTTTGGTAGTTGTTTTTCTCTTTGACATTTGGTGGGAGGGCGTTCCACAGGGTGGGTGCCACTACCGAGAAGGCCCTCTGCCTGGTTCCCTGTAACTTGGCTTCTCACAGTGAGGGAACTGCCAGAAGGCCCTCAGCGCTGGACTTCAGTGTCCAAGTAAAACAATGGGGGTGGAGACGCTCCTTCAGATTTAGTGGACCGAGGCCATTTAGGGCTTTAAAGGTCAGCACCAACACTTTGAATTGTGCTCGGAAACATACTGGGAGCCAGTGTAGGTCTTTCAAGACCAGTGTTATATGGTCTCAGCGGCCACTCCCAGTCACCAGTCTAGCTGCCACGTTTTGGATTAGTTGTAGTTTCCAGGTCACCTTCAAAGGTAGCCCCACATAGAGCACATTGCAGTAGTCCAAGCAAGAGATAACAGGACATCTAATCAGAAGCCAGTACAGCTTCTGCAATTCTGGGATGTCCCAGTCAGATTGGAACTGTTAATAGGTATGATCTTGTTGGCCATTGTGATAACAGGATGCTGAACTAAATGGACCTGATCCAGCAGCCTGTTCTTAAATCAGACCCATTGAGTTCAGCTGGCTTACTTCTGAGAAAACATGCTTAGGGTTGCTCTTAGAAGCCTTGCTAAATAAAAGTTTTGGCAGGGTATATTGCGGCAGTCTGTGTCCTGCCAGGAAAATACAGAATGAAGAGACGTCAATGACACATCTTATTCATAGTGAGGACTGTCTCCTGCTCTCACCCTGCCCAAGACCCATCTAAGAACCCAAGAACGTTAGGAGAGTCTCCGGGATCAGGCCGATTGCCCATCTAGTCCAGCATCCTGTTCTCACAGTGGCCATGCAGATGCCTGAGCTTCTTTCCAGACTGACTTGGGCTGTGGCAGGCAGAGCACAGCTGTCATGGCTGGAAGCCATCAAGAGCCTTCTGCTCCATAAATTTGTCTAATCCTCTTTTAAAGCCATCCAAGTATATGGCCATGAATGCATCCTATGACAGTGAGTTCCACAGTTTAACGATGTGCTGCATGAAGAAGTGCCTTCTGTTATCTGTCCTGAATCTTCTGGCATTCACCTTCATCAGACATCCATGAGTACTAGTGTGGACTCTCGACTTCAGACCTAAATGGAGAGAGCTTAACTCTCCATCAGAAAACTTGTGAGGAAATTGACAGAAATCCACACCGTGGAAGGGCTTCAGCGCAGCAGTGCAATAAAAGGGAATCGCCAGATACGGAAGCTTCGGAACAAAAACACCTCGTAGCTATTATTTTCATCACTCTCTGACTTATTCCCCCCCCCCCTACTTCTCACCCAGCACTTCAGAGAAATGTCTCCCGTCTCTGGGATATGAGGAATGGGTTAATCAAAATCAATTAACGAAATCCTATTTCTCAAACCTTTCCCTGTGTGGTTTCAAGGTTCTGTGTTTATTGGAGATTTTCTGGCTTTCTTTTCTTCCTTGGTACAGACGCAAACTGAAGTAAGGACTTAAAGGACAAGACGGGGAGAGCACATAAGAAGGGAGGGGGAATGAACTATCTCAGTAGAAGAGGGGAGGACAGAGAGGAGATGGAGCAATCCCTTCTTCAGGCAATTTATGTATGTAAATAAGGCATTTTAATACTGTGTTTCAGGCAAAGAAAGGGAAAAAATCTCACAAAGCAATTTACAGAAAATCAGTAAAATGATGGTAATGCTCACTGGTCCAAGATTTCTCCAAACAACTCTTCCATCCCAGGGATAGCAAAAGTGGTACCCTCCAGATATCCCTGGAGTACAATTCTCTTCAGCCTCAACCAGCATGACCAATGGTTAGAGATGAGAGGAACTGAAGTCCAACAGCTTCTGGAGGGCACCACATGGACTACTTCTGCTCTACCACTTGAGTCTACTGAGCACCTATGTGTACCAGGAGTCGCCAAGTTTTCCGGGCTATTGGAGACATTTGGGCCCCAACTTCATGAAACAGTTAAAGCAGTATAATGCCACTTCAAATAGTCATGTCTTCCCCCAAAGACTTCTGGAAAGTGTAGTTTGTTAAGGGTTCTGAGGCGTTATTAGGTGGCCCCTTTTCTCCTCACAGAGTTACAGCTGTAGGGTTCTTTAACAGCCAATCCTTCTTCCTAGGGAACCCTGGGAAGGGGAATAGGAGTCTCCTAACAACTCTCAGCCTCCTTAATAAACTAATAAACTTAATAAACTACAGCTCCCAGAATTCTTTAGGGGAGGCCATGACTGTTTAAAGTGGTACCAAAGTGCTCTAAGGCCTAGGAATGTTGAGAATGGTGGAATCTACACACATATAAAACTGTTTTGAAAGTGCTGTGGTTTTTTTAAAGCATTTTTAAAAATACATTGAATTTTCCATAAGGCTCACCATCAGCATCTAGTGTCACATTGTATAATTGCACTTAAAACACACTTAAAACATTTTATTTGCAGCTGTAAAGCTGAGTCCAAAGTGCTGTAGAGATCAGTCACAAAATGGTTGCCACATCTGAAAGAGTATAGAGAGGAACAGGACCATGAATGGAAGAAAATGTTTAGGGGTACTCTCATTTTCCGACTCATATTGAAATACTGCCCCTCAATGAAGCCAAGCTTAAATTCACAAAATGTTTAGGGGTATGCGTACCCCTTTGTACCCCCAGAAAAAGCTCTCTCTCTCTCTCTCTCTCTCTCTCTCTCTCTCTCTATATATATATATATATATATATATATATGTTGTTGTTGTTGTTTAGTCGTTTAGTCGTGTCCGACTCTTCGTGACCCCATGGACCAGAGCACGCCAGGCACTCCTGTCTTCCACTGCCTCCCGCAGTTTGATCAAACTCATGCTGGTAGCTTCGAGAACACTGTCCAACCATCTCGTCCTCTGTCGTCCCCTTCTCCTTGTGCCCTCCATCTTTCCCAACATCAGGGTCTTTCCAGGGAGTCTTCTCTTCTCATGAGGTGGCCAAAGTATTGGAGCCTCAGCTTCACTATCTGTCCTTCCAGTGAGCACTCAGGGCTAATTTCCTTAAGAATGGATGCGTTTGATCTTCTTGCAGTCCATGGGACTCTCAAGAGTCTCCTCCAGCACCATAATTCAAAAGCATCAATTCTTCAGCGATCAGCCTTCTTTATGGTCCAGCTCTCACTTCCATACATTACTGCTGGGAAAACCATGGCTTTTACTATACGGACCTTTGTTGGCAAGGTGATGTCTCTGCTTTTTAAGATGCTGTCTATGTTTGCCATCGCCTTTCTCCCAAGGAGCAGGCGTCTTTTAATTTCGTGACTGCTGTCACCATCTGCAGTGATCATGGAACCCAAGAAAGTAAAATCTCTCACTGCCTCCATTTCTTCCCCTTCTATTTGCCAGGAGGTGATGGGCCCAGTGGCCATGATCTTCGTTTTTTTGATGTTGAGCTTCAGACCATATTTTGCGCTCTCCTCTTTCACCCTCATTAAAAGGTTCTTTAATTCCTCCTCACTTTCTGCCATCAAGGTTGTGTCATCTGCATATCTGAGGTTGTTGATATTTCTTCCGGCAATCTTAATTCCGACTTAGGATTCATCCAGCCCAGCCTTTCGCATGATGAACTCTGCATATAAGTTAAATAAGCAGGGAGACAATATACAGCCTTGCCGTACTCCTTTCCCAATTTTGAACCAATCAGTTGTTCCATATCCAGTTCTAACTGTGGCTTCTTGTCCCACATTCTCAGGAGACAGATGAGGTGATCAGGCACTCCCATTTCTTTAAGAACTTGCCATAGTTTGCTGTGGTCAACACAGTCAAAGGCTTTTGCATAGTCAATGAAGCAAAAGTAGATGTCTTTCTGGAACTCTCTAGCTTTCTCCATAATCCAGTGCATGTTTGCAATTTGGTCTCTGGTTCCTCTGCCTCTTCTAAATCCAGCTTGCACTTCTGGGAGTTCTCAGTCCATATACTGCTTGAGCCTTCCTTGTAGAATTTTAAGCATAACCTTGCTAGCGTGTGAAATGAGTGCAATTGTGCGGTAGTTGGAGCATTCTTTGCCACTGCCCTTCTTTGGGATTGGGATGTAGACTGATCTTCTCCAATCCTCTGGCCACTGCTGAGTTTTCCAAACTTGCTGGCAGATTGAGTGTAGCACCTTAACAGCATCATCTTTTAAAAATTTAAGTAGTTCAGCTGGAATACCATCACTTCCACTGTCCTTGTTATTTGCAGTGCTTTCTAAGGCCCATTTGACTTCACTCTCCAGGATGTCTGGCTCAAGGTCAGCAACCACACTACCTAGGGTGTACGAGCCATCCATATCTTTCTGGTATAATTCCTCTGTGTATTCTTGCCACCTCTTCTTGATGTCTTCTGCTTCTGTTAGGTCCTTACCACTTTTGTCCTTTATTATGGTAATCTTTGTACGAAATGTCCCTTTCATATCTCCAATTTTCTTGAACAGATCTCTGGTTCTTCCCATTCTGTTGTTTTCCTCTATTTCTTTGCATTGCTCATTTAAGAAGGCCTTCTTGTCTCTCCTCTGCTATTTTTTGGAAATCTGCATTCAATTTCCTGTATCTTTCACTATCTCCCTCGCATTTTGCTTGCCTTCTCTCCTCTGCTATTTGTAAGGCCTCATTGGACAGCCACTTTGCTTTCTTGCATTTCCTTTTCATTGGGATGGTTTTCGTTGCTGCCTCCTGTATAATGTTGCGAGCCTCCATCCATAGTTCTTCAGGCACTCTGTCCACCAAATTTAAATCATTAAACCTGTTCCTCACTTCCACTGTGTATTCATAAGGTATTTGACTTAGATTGTATCTTACCGGCCCAGTGGTTTTTCCTACTTTCTTCAGTTTAAGCTTGAATTTTGCTATAAGAAGCTGATGATCTGAGCCACAGTCCGCTCCAGGTCTTGTTTTGTCCATGGAGTTTTCTTGGCAGGGATACTGGAGTGGCTTGCCGGTTCCTGCTCCAGGTGGATCATGTTTGGTAAAAACTCTCCATTATGACCTGTCCATCTTGGGTGGCCCTGCACGGCATAGCTCAGAGCTTCTCTCTCTCTCTCTCTCTCTCTCTCTCTATATATATATAAGCATGGCTATGGGAGGGGGGAGAGACCAAACATGCTGTAGGACCTCCTCTTTCAGGAAAAACCATCCTGCTATTATCAAGTCTGTGTTGGCACAGAACAATACCACACACCTCAACTTGCCTCAAGGAAGACTGGCATCGCTTCTTCTCCCCTTGTCTATGTGGTATCCTCAGTGCATGGGGAGGCCACCAATCTAGAGGAATTAGACACATTCACAGAGGGGATAAGGCTACCAGAGGCCACTGCCTACAATGGCTGTATTCTACCTTCATGGCCAGAAATCACAGGATTCACAAGACAGAGAAACCAGTAGGAGAACACTTCAATCTCCCAGGACATTCTATATAAGATCTCAAAGTAGCTGTCTTATTACAAAAGAATTTCAGAAATAGACTGGAAAGAGAAGTTGCTGAATTGCAGCTTATTACCAAACTTAAAATGATGGCAAGACCTGGTCTGAATAGAGACACTGGATTCTTATCTCATCATACATGATAAAGCTATTTTTAGCCATCTCACCCCTTGCTTTTTCCTGTAAGACCAATTGCAGTCGTTAACAATTGTTAACAGGTTTACCACACCTATCAGCCAATCACCCATTCCCACCACCCTTCTGAGTAATACCCCATCCCACCCTCTCACTATATATCAGGGTCTGGTGATTTCTGTTTCAGTGTATCTGAAGAAGTGTGCATGCACACAAAAGCTCATACCAATAACAAACTTGGTTGGTCTCTAAGGTGCTACTGGAAGGAATTTTTTTATTTTGTTGCCAGAGGCACTATGCCTCTGAACAACAATTTCTGGAAATCACAGGTCAGGAGAGGGCCCAGGGCCTGATTGTGGGCTTCCTATCATAGGCATCTGGTTGGCCAATATGAGAACAGAATGCTGGACTAGATGCACCTTAGTTTGATGTAATAGGACTTGCAGGGCTTCTTACATTCTTTTTCAGTATCTTTGTCACCAACCCAGAACTGAGCAACTGTTTAGCCTAGATGCCTAGTCAGAATCAGCATAGAATTTTCCATGGAGGTTGTGGACTCTCCTTCACTGGAGGTTTTTGGAGTCTTCATTTGCATTGCAGGTGGTTGGACTAGAAGGTCTCTTCCAACTCTACAATTCTATGATTCTATGAAAGCCTCTGTATAAAGGTACATAGTACTGGAGACTTAGCATGGGTAGAAAAACAGGTATTTGTGGGCACACTGGCACCCACACACAGAACTCTGGCAAGGACGGTATAGTGTGATGCAGTGGTTAGAGTGTCAGACCTAGGAGACCAAGGTTCACATCCCCATTTGGCCATGAAGCTTGCTAGGAGACCTTGGAGTCAGTTTTTGCCTCTCAGCCTAACCTAGCTGAGGTTTCCTTGGAGAAAAAGACAGGACACGAATACAATAAATAAAACAAAATAAATGCTGGAACATGCTGTGAGTTGGGAGGCAGTGTGTGGGAGAGCTGACCAGCATCACAGGGTCCTGAACTGAGTAAGGCTTGATGAAATAATTGTACAATTCACTTTGTGGATAAGATTAGGAAAACAGAACTTATTCTGAATTTTAAACATTTAAATATCAGATAAAACAACTCAGGCTTAAGCAATGAAGATATAGCCAGCCAAATATAAGAAGCCTGAGATTTCTTCGCTCTGTCATTGTGGGGGTCTCTGCAGCATTTGAAATTGGAAATCCTAATACCGCTTTGTATAAAATGTCAAGTGCTAAAGTGGAGGCCAACCACAGACAGAGGTTTGGACCCTTTGTGACACAGAGGGAATACTAATAGTTTACATGCCTGCAGAATGTGCTCTTTGAAATGGCAGCCCCTCTCCCTTTTCAATCACAAATATTGTGTGTGTCAATATTGTGTGTGTGTGTGTGTGTGTGTGTACTCTCTCTCTCTCTCTCTCTCTCTCTCACACACACACACACACACACACACGGACATTCCCAGCCAAATAGAAGGACAAACTTCCTAAGAATCAAATTTGTTGTTGTTTAGTTGTTTAGTCGTGTCCGACTCTCTGTGACCCCATGGACCAGAGCACATCGGGCTCTCCTGTCTTCCACTAGCTTGCATAAATATAAAGTAGGACTAAACTGAACTGCAGAAGGGGAGCTGGTTGTAATTGTACTTTGAATGCTTTGAAATGCCACGTGTGCATTTGATATATTAGGCAGACTGAGCCCATGCCCTTCAAAATTCCATATGTGAAAACAGGGGCTGCATTCACACCAAACATTTTCATACAGACCTCTGGTAGCATTTGTAATGTTCACCGGATGTTGTTGGACTTTCATCAGCCCCGGTCAGCATGGTCAATGGTTGAGAATAATAGGAGGTGGAGTCCAGCAGCACTTTTAAGGTACCACATCGGCTACCCTGATACGGTACCCAAAGTCTAAGGGCACAGGCTGAATGGGAAGTTGACTCCCTTCCTCAGATGAGACTGAACCTGCTACTATACTGATATACACAGTTTGTACTTCTCCTTAATTTTACAAGTGATGGATTAAAAGCCTACTTAATCTGGCTTCTAAATGCTTGCATGTTAGAACACCTGCCTTTTCTCCATCCCGCAAATTGCTTTCTTTTGGTAATGAATCCTAATGATCAGTTTGCATCCTGCTTTGTAATACAAAGCCATCCCGATCTATCTTTATTCTCCCTGCTTTGATATATTAGAACTGCTTCCTCCCAGAAGCAATCAAGGTTGATAAAACGCCGCCGCTCAATTCACAAACATAAAGCACACTTGCGTGCGAGCCAGAGAGGTCCCGTTTTCCTATCGTATCAGCAAACCCGAATCAATTGCTGCAACATCACCATGAATTGACATTGTCAGGAAATCCATGTTGGCATTCAAGGGTTTTTTCAGAATGAACTCCCTGATTTAACAGCATTCAGAGCCAAATGGAGACATCCATACCGTCAGTAGCTGTGGAGTTCAAAACAGGAGTGATGGAGGTCATGGGCTGGAGTACTCATTGTCCTGGCCCTCACTGCTGGATGAAAAACTCAAACTCTCAGTTCTGTTAATGCCTGTAAGGCTATGATCAGATTGGCACATAGGCCAGGCATGGGTTACAAGGGGCAGCAGGTACATAAGAGCTAAGTGCAAGCTAAGACATTGATCCAACAAGTGACATGCCCCCTGGACACTCAGTTTGCTTGGTCCCTCTGCTGTGTCCAGTTCTCCACTCCCCAGACAACTGGTCTTCTTCCCTGGTCTCAGACACTCCTTGGGATCCCAGTTTTACCTAGGACATTCCCTTGAGTCATCCAGCTCCAATTCCCCAAGCTTCCCCCATTTCTCCTTGAGAGAATGACCATCTCCTCCATGACATCTCTATGGGGCTTATGACCCTAGTGGCCCTTTAGATATTTCTGGACCACGTTGCCCACAAACCCTGACTCTTTGCCATGCTGGCAGGGCCAGGTGTGAGTTACTCATTTATTGTTTATTTATTGCCCACCCTTTACCCTAAGGTCCCAGGGAGGGTTACAACATTAAAGCACAAAGTTAAGAACATTTGAGCGCAACTTACAATCTTAAAAGTAAGGTGGGTACTCAAAACATGCACCTCAAGTGTCAAAAGTCAAAGAAGAGCATCTTCAGCGTCCTCCAGCAGCTCTATAATGAATGTGCCAGACACCCCACTGTGGGGAAGGAGTTCCACAGCTTAGATGATCCTACATCCTTGTCAGATGCAACTTGCCAAGTGGGGCAGAACCGCTACACTAGCTTCCTGGCAGGTGGATTGCTGCTGGTTACCATCAGGGAAAGGGGCAAGGCGGTGGAAAGGCTAGTGTGGTGCAAGTGCACTGGCAGGAACACAGGATTAGCCATGCTCGTGTGTTTGCACTGCAACAACCTCCCTGCCAACTCTCCCTCCCAGGAAGCAACTGCAACCCATCTGCTGGGAAGGTGGCATAGCAACTCTGCTCCGCCCAGCAAGCCATTCTGATCCCTGGTTGTTCTTTGTTTGTGACCCCTGGCTTGTTCTTTAGCTAGGATTTATTCTTCAGTGCTGCTTACCAGTTTGCTCCCAAGTCCTGCTTCCTGGTTCCTCCTTTGGTTCTCACAAGGGATGTCTAAAATCTGTCCATTTCAGTTTCTCATCCTCCT
Organism: Podarcis muralis; assembly: GCF_964188315.1. Classification (NCBI taxonomy): domain Eukaryota; kingdom Metazoa; phylum Chordata; class Lepidosauria; order Squamata; family Lacertidae; genus Podarcis; species Podarcis muralis. Next base: position 34,483,798 of record NC_135661.1, on the reverse strand, counting down.
CACCACAACTCTTATGTTCAGTTCTCCATATTTCCATGTCGGTGTGCAATTTTATTTGATTTTTTAAAAAAGAAGTCCTCGTGAAAACTCAGCAACCTTTTAGTGTTAATTTATCCTTATGTGCACATCTTTCTGCACAATTTTACCTAATATACACATTTTTGCAAAGTTATTTCCCCCTTATACAATGCATTTCCCTATGCCATTTCTACTAAGGGGTGGGTGGGTGTTTATGCATGTCACATTACTTGGCTGGAGAACTACATTGCAAAATTCAGGAAAATGTGAATTTCAAAGGATGACCTTTTTTTGTTGGTGTATTGTTTCAGAAAGTGTGAATAAGTTCACCTGTCAATGTGACCTGGATCAAATTTCTGCCCAACTCGTACTTCTGACTTATTCTCTCATCCTGACCACTAGCTTGTTTTAGTGGCTCCTGCTTTTACTTGCTTGTTTGTTTATTATTCCATTGTATCCCGCCTTTTTGCCAAAGTGGTGTAAATGATTCTCCTCCCCATTTTATCCTCACAACCTGTGAGATAGGTAGGTCTGGCTGAGAAACTGTGACTGGCCCAAGGTCACCCAACCAGCTTAGTGGCTAGAGATTTTAAACCCTGGTCTCCCCGGTCCTAATCCAACACTGACCACGGCACATTGGACCATGGCCTACAGCCCATCCCTGGCACTAGTTCATTGCTACTGCCTGTCCTAAAAGCTCCTGAATGCACTATTCTGGTCAATTTGCTGCTGAGGGAGGCCACCAGGCTTATTCTCTTCATTGCCAGGCTATCATTTTCTGCAGCCAATGGGCCCTTGCCATTCATCGATCCATTATTAATTTGCTTACACAAAGAGCAGTGAAGACACAAATAAAATATTTTTTTATTTTTTGGGCAAAAAGAACAGGCTATCACATTACCCTCACACAGCAATATGCTATATAAGTGCGTCTCAGTGGGGATTTGAACCAGAGAAACACAAAATGTAAAATCAATGGCTTCTAGCAAAGAATTACCATCATACGCTGGAGCTAAATTGCCACATTTTAAGAACACTATAGTAGATGAACTGCACAAATGACTATAGCCACGAGGCAGTGGAGGTTTGGGATCAGTTTCCCTTCTCCTAGATGGGCTACCTTCAAAGGCTGATGAGCCTTATGTGCCTCTCACTTCCCTCTACAGCACGGGCAGAAACAGCCTTCTTGATAATTGTACCCACTATTGCTCTCGTCTGCTCAATCCACCAGAGCCTGTCTTCACATGCAGGGGAAGTCCCTAGCTCACTGAGGGTTTTAGGCCCATTGGCTACCCTCACCTGGTTTAGCTGGCCAATGAAAGCCATTTCCCAGGGTGTAGCTGCTGCTGTGTACTGGCCGCTTCTCGGAGCCACATGTGAGAACTGAGTGCAGGGTGAGAACCAAAGGTGGATAAACTATCCCAGAACAACACGACCCCCCCCCCCCCGAGGTACTACAGAGGAAAGATATGAAGTTGAACAGAGGATGATTGATGGGTTGAGATTAGACATTTGGTGTGTGTGTGTGTGTGTGTGTGTGTGTGTGTGTGACTGTGATTGTGTTTCTAACTGTTTCTAACATTGCACTTTAATTGCTGTAATCCATCTTTGGACCTTAGGATGAAGGGAAAGTGAAGAAGAAGAAGAAGAAGAAGAAGAAGAAGAAGAAGAAGAAGAAGAAGAAGAAGAAGAAAAAGACCCAAATCACCACTGAGAACAGAGCCTGGGTTGGGTTTCGAGCTGAGAGTTATTACAATCTTCCAGAAGGCAGAATCAATTTTATCTTTACAGAGGTACCATTGAAAACTATTTTGGAGATCTATGCCATGTCTGTATGTAAGGATCATGGAACCATCCAAGGCCTACATTGATTTTGTTCCAGAGCCTTAAAACACGCACACAGCCATGAAAGAAGTGTGTGACTTTCAAGGGAATTTGCTAATGATATGCATCCTAAACCTTGGGGAATCAGGATGAAGGTCAACACAGCATAACTGTCTGATTGACATTTTCAGTAGGTACCGGCAAACTGGAGGATGAATTAAATTACATATTATGCAAGTGTAGCAAAACACCTTCATTGCCAGCCTTTTGATTGAATTGTAGAAGACCGTCCTTTCAGCCTTAATAAGGAGAGCCATTGTGTTCAGAGCCTCCATGAAATGTTCGTCATGGAGGAGATGTCAAAATGTTTGGGTTGGTCATTCCACCAGAGGCATGAAAAACAGGGAGTGCCAATAAATTAAATTAATAAATACTGGTGGATCAGGATCTAGTCCAGCATCAACGTCTCACAGAGGCCAACCTGATGGCTTTGGGAAGCCCACAAGATGGACTCATTTGACTCTGGTTCCTTATGTGTCTCTAATTTCATATCCTTTTGTTGATATTATTCATTTTATCTGGAATTTTATTTTTGTGTGTTGCGAAAGAAGGGCAGGGTGTGCAAATGATCACAATCCAGAAGGAAATGAAAACTAATAAGGGCTGTATCCAATGCAGCACTAAGTTAATACATCCCATCAGTTGAAGGATTTTCATCTGCGCTGTGTCACTTCCTTCCTCTCTCCTCCCTGCTTTGTGCCTCTTAAACTAGTTCTAGTGGTTCCCCCCTATTGTTTCAGAGGTTTCCCAACCTGTAGTAGATTTTGGGAGGATGCAGTGCAAACACGGAGTGAAGAAAGGAAGGGTGAGCCATTGCACAAGTGTAAATTCTTGTGCTGGCAGGATGCGTGAGTTGAATACCACCCTAAAGCTTTTATTTTTAGAGCAAATGGAAAAGAGAGTATCTGATGTTCAATCTCAATAATTATTTTGGTGTTGCCAACACAGGACATTTTTGATGTAAAGATATATAATTTTGCATGCATATAATATAGCAACTCATTTCATTGTTTAAAGAAGGTGTGGCCAAAATGGTGCACCCTGGATGTTGTTGGGCTCCCATTAGTCTTAACTAGTATGGTCAATGGGAAGGAAATATGGGATATGGAGTCCGACAACTTCTGAAGGCCACCAGGTTGGGTATCCATGGTTTATAGCATTAGTCGCCCACTGTGTCTACTCACTGAGCTGAACAGAAATGTAGATGGCCTTGAGACATAACCAGATGTGGTTTAAAATATGAAGTAGGGCAGATGCCCCATGTGTTGCCATCAATCGCATTTTATGATGGCTTTTCTCCTGTGCGAAGCAAGCAACTTAAAGGAAGCAAGGCATTTCTTTATAAGCTGTTCCTTTGAACAACAACCAGAATAATCACGAGGAACATGAGGACATGGATGGCTGGGTGAGCCAACTATAAATCTAGCAGTGAAATGTGGCAAAACGATGCATTAACTGATGTCTTCATCGTTAACGTGCTTAAAATTCTGCTGCAATAGGTAGTGAAAATCATCTGCTCTTCACCATCTGGCACTTGCTCTAGGATCTAAAAAATGCATCCTAACAGGAAGTGATATACAGTTGCTAGACAATGGCAGTGATCCCTGTTGGAGGGTGAGATATTTGGTGGCGTAACTGTTATGGCTTTGGCAGAAATTAGAGAGGGAGGAGAAATTCAATTCAGTTCTTATTTAAAGGCAAACTTATCTAGGGTGGTGTTCAACTAAGCTTTACTCAGAGAGGACCCATTGAAATGAACGAACCTGACTGAGATACGGCCACTCATTTCAGCTGGCGAACTAAGACAGCGGCATCCTATGAAATTTGCACTTCTCTGAGTTTTGTGGTGCAGTTCTCTGGCCAAGCAATGTGTACAAAAATGGTGGATCAATGTTTCTCTGCTTGTATGTATTGCTTCCCTTCCACTGGGACTACTGATCATGTAGAGTTCACAATTTTGTGAAAGCCTACTCTTCTGTAGGCTTCTTCGTGTGCAGGTACCCCTACTAACATGCAGATATCCGTGGGCAGGTCCAATGGCATGCCTGACAACAGGTCGACAGCATACCCCACCCCATCTCTGGGTAATTGGGTGAATAATTCACATCTTAAGGCTACCTAAAGGACCAGTGAAGTCCATTCAGAGACAAGAAGAGAGGGCAATGCAAACAAATAAAGAAATCATCCTTGGCCTCAGGGGCAAAAAAGAAGTTTTTGATGCTGCTGAAAATATTCCCAAGAAATAGGGCCCACTTTGAGCACCATCTCCCAAAATTTTGAGGGGGTCTCAGATAGGCCCCACAAACTATGAAATTTAGTCTTCCTTTAGTCTTCTCTGATGCACCACACAATGCTGAGAAGGCAAGTGAGCCCATTGTTCAGCTCAGAGGCCCAGCAACTTTCTGACCTTGCCACACTATAATCCCATATCTAAATCAATCTCATTCCACCTGCAAAAGGAACCTTTTATTTATTTTTCTTCCTCCTTCTTTATCATTATCATACCACGTGTGCCCAACTCCAGTGTTTTATCTCCAGTGGTTTCCCAAAAGCAACTCTACATTTCTTTCTTGCTGATTAGATTTGTTGCACTTCTCTCCCAATCCTTTTTTCTTTTAACTACTTTAGTTCTCTGCAGTGAAATAAAATCTATAAATTCCATCTTCCAGGCAGCGGGGGGAGGTAGGGAATCCATTCCCAACTGCTATCCTCCAGCGTTATTCTCACATTTTGTATTCTTGCAAAAAAAGGAAAGAAAAGAAAGAAAGAAACCACGCTCTGCTCTGACCTCCTTCCCTCTCTCTGGATGCCAGCACGAGTTACGTGTGGCGTGCCTTTCTCTTTAAAGAAGATATATCAAACTCCCAGCTTCCCCAGTGTCCCTTCCTTGGCCACTGGTAACCAAGGAAACCAGATACTATGGTAACTAAGGGATGAAAAACAAGACATTCAATATTCCTTAATCTCCACCCTGGGTTGAAAGTCCTCATCTCTTACTTTCCCCAGGTGCTAAAGCATCAACAATAAAATTTGTAGCTTCGAGGGCCTCATCTTGATTCATGCAGGGTACTTAACTAGGTAAATGTTGGGCTTCTATTTTTCTAAATCTCCAAGGGATCCGCTCTCTGCCTGGCCATTTGGGGCTTAAGATGTGCAGACTTTCAGAACAAAAGAGAAAGAAGGGAGTGGACCGGGAGTTGCTTATAGCTTGCAGTAGGGCACTGGAGTTGAGTTTAGAAGCTCAGGAGGGCAATATGGTCTATGAATCTCTTCATGGGGGCGGTTTGATGGGGATAGAATGGAGGAAACTGATAAACTTTTCTCCTTTAACACTAGAACTCCTGGACCTCCAATGAAGCTGGATGTTGGAAAATTCAGGACAAATGAAGCCTATGTGCTTCTTCATGTAGAACATAGTTAAACTATAGAACTCATTCCCACAGGAGGCAGTGATGGCCACCAACTTGTATGACTTTCAGATATGATTGGATAAGGTCTTGGAGGAGGAAGCTAGCCACAATGACTATGCTCTGCTTCCACAGCTGGAGGCAGTATGCTTCTGAATACCACAGTACCGAAGGCCTATCTCAAGAGTGGGGAACATGTGGCCCTTCAGATGTGGTTAGACGGGAACTCCCATCAGTCTCAGCCAACTGTCAGGGGCTGGACTGAGGAGGAATGGGAGCCGCCACCCCCCCCCCTCCTGAGCCTTCCCAAGGACAGGAGGACAGTATTGATTTAGAACAGTGGTTTGCAGAGGGGCATAGTCAAGCTAGGAAATACTGGGTGAGGAACATCTAGAAGATGACACAGGAGGGCACAGGAGAGAGAGACAACTGGCAGATTCAGTGTCCTTGGACAGCACTCCTGACCCCACCCCCCTCACCTAGGACTAGGCAGGCTCTGAGAGTGATAGAACAGAAAGCGCATAGGCAACAATTCCAGGTTACCTGACGCAGGAGTGACATAGATTAAGGGGGATGGATGGGGGTGAACATTAACTGGGAGCAACACCACTTTTTTAGGGATATGCATTCCTTTGTATTTCGCTGTGATTATTAAAAAAACTCTGGTAAGAGCACTCCTTTCGTTTGATCTTCTTAATCACTGCCACTGGGGGAAGGATCCAATTCCCCAAAGCCTGACACCAACATGGCCAATGCTCAGGAATGATGGGAATTGTAGTCCAGCAACATTGGAGAATCAGAGGTTCACCTAGTCCAACATCCTGTTCCCCACAATGGCCAACCAGAGGCCAATTGGAAGCCTATAAACAAGACATAAGGGGAAGTGAACTTCTCTCACTTCTATTCCCCAGCAATTGTTGTTCAGAAGCATGTCAGAGGTAACAATGAGCCATTCTAACTAGTAGCCGTTGATAGTGAATTGCATAGTTTAACAAAGGGTGCCAGCAATCATCTGGAGATTCTTGTATTGAAAACGTATTTCTTTTCTTTTCTTTTCTTTTCTTTTCTATGAGGCTGAGATTAGCCAAAGTGGATACAATTTAGCAGCAATTGAGAGGATAAAGTTTCTGATTTGGCAGTCAGCAAACATAACACTCCCCCACCACCGCCACCGCCCCCCCCAAATACATACACATAATCCAAGTTTAAAATGAACATTGTGAGACCTCACTGGTGAAGACTTAGCAAGAGCCCACGGAAGAAGTTAATCAAAAATAAAATGTCAATGCACACAGCATAAAACCTCCTTTGTCTGTAGCTTAAGAGATTTTGCAGAGGTGGTCCTGCTTAAAAAAAATAATAACCACAAAGAATTTGAAGATTCTGATAAGAAAATACATTAGCAGGCACTTTGTTTTCTGAAGTGAAAAGGAAGCTTTGAGTTTGCACCACTCAGTTGGCGTCACTCTTCCAGGGAAGGATGCAGAAGTTCAACTGTAATATTTCCAAACAATGGAAGGCAAAAAAAGGAGTACTTATTAGACTAAGGAGCTGCTCTGTCATTACCTGAGAGAAGGAAATCACACCATCCGCTGCCTTCTGTGTTTGACAGCATGCCTCCATCAGACAATGAAGAGTCCTAGGAAAGGAGCTACGTCAGTGGTTTACAAGGGGGAAATCGCCAACTTATTTTACAAGGAGAGACGGCTTGAGTCATGGATGAAATAAAAGGTATCCCAGTCGGAACTTAAAACAGGTTGTTCTTTCATGCATCTGTTTGAAAGCCGTATCATATTCTATAGGGCTATTTTGGTATATCATGTAGCCATCATGATTACTCTGTTTAGAGATAAAATGTCAGACATTATTTGCCACCACTCCGAACATCTAAATCTGACTATTATTATTATTTCACAACATTTATATACAACTTGATTGCAATGAAACCTCAAAAACAATAAAATTACAAGTAAAAACCAGTATTTAACACATTCAAAAGCAATTGAAATCAACAATAAGCAAAACCAGATTAAAACTCAACATGTCTAGATAGGCTCACCTAACCAAAAATGTTTTTAGCGGGTGCCAGAAAGAGTATTGTGAAGGCGCTCATCTGATGTCAACAGGCAGGGAGTTCCAAAGTGTGGGTGATTGAATTCTTAGAAGAGCAGTTCCGCAGAGCTAATCGGTTGGCCATATGAGGTATCAAACCGCTGGTTCATATATGGAATTTGCCCCAGTAATGTCCATCTGGCAGTGGATATCTAGGGCTATCCTTTCTTAGCCCTGGAAATGCATGGGATTGAATCAATGACCCTCAGTATGCAGGACATTTGCTTTACCACAATGGGCTCATCTGCACATCCACTTGTTCTGAGTCCAGAAAGCATGATTCTGAGCAGTATTCCACTTAACCTGTGCTTTCTAGGCGCAGTTTTCCCCTAGCCTCATTCCTTTCCTGGGAACAGTCTTTACTGCTAAATCAGTCAATCCGGAGTAAACCCGAGTTGCCATTTGCTCTGATTGAGTCCTAAAGTTTGTTTGTTTTTTCCCAGGACAAGAAGAAGTGTGGAGAAGCCCAAAGCAGAGATGCTTTAGTGGGCAGCGCAAACCCACGGGGTAATCAGTCTTACAGAAACCTGCTGGCATTCTAATTGTAGCTGAGGGTCTAATATATTTTATATCCTGAAATTCTGGGAACTGTAGTGAGACCCCTATTCCCCTCATAGAGCTACCATTTCCAGAGTTCCCTGTGAGGAAGAATTGAATGTTAAACTACCCTGGAAATTAAAGCTCTGTGGGGGGAATCCCCTGACGAAACATCAAGAATTTCCTGAGTGGTAAGAGCAGTTTGACAGTGGAATGGGTTCCCTCAGAAGGTGGTGAACTCTCCTTCAGTGGAGGTTTTTAAAACAAAGGTTGGATGGCCATCTGCCATTGATTCCTTCTCTGCGATTCCTGCCTTGATGACCCTTGGGTCCCTTCCAACTCTACAATTCCATGATTCTAACATCTGGAGGGGTCACAGGTGCCTTCTTCCTGCTTTAGCCAATTCCCCATCTCTTGGCCTCAGTTGCTCAAGTCTGTGATATGGGGATAAGGACAAACAGCCTGTTAAAAGCACTGTGAAAATCAGCAAGGTGAAAGCCTAAAGAGCATTTTGTGCTCAGACAGGGCTGTATAAATGATAAACAATGCCTCTCAAGAGTTCTTCACAAGAGGACAGATCTGTACTAAGCTTTCTGGTAAAACAGAGAAAGAGAGCAGACTCCAGCTACTTTAATTGGCTTTCCAAAGTCCTACCTGCATATCAAACATCCGTGGAGTTGAGGCTGGATTTATTCCTTAAGTGAATTTACGGGTCACCTTTGTAATCATAGATGCCTTTATAGACTTACAAGAAGCAAAAAAACCCCACACATATTATTTCCTCTTTATTGCCTATTGATGATGATCTTCAGGTTACAGTGAATTTACCTGCTTTATGTCTGCCCAAAAAGCTCTTTTTATTGCAAATTCTAAATAAAGCCTTTCCTTGATTCCCAGAAATCTGTGGCAAGGTAGGCTAGCAGCAAGAAGCAGGCGATGTAACAACTTGCGTTCAGATAAGAGAGAAATGAGAGTTGTTCCACGGTGCTGCTGAATATTATGTCATCGGTATTGTTTAATTATAGCCCCAGAGGCATGGAAACGTTCTTTTGAACCCTGCCCTTGCCGCTTGTTTAATTAAGGGTTGTATGTGCCTCCCAGTGTATGCGAAGTGCCATACGCTTTAGTCTTCACCCTCGATAAAGACGCCTCAACTAATGTGCTTTGAATGCGGTGCAGCACTTAGCTCTGTTAATTCTCGAGAAATGGAATCATTAATGGTCAGAGACGTGTGCTTCGCTTGCTAGCTAGCTTGCTCAAAATCAACATATGCGAGGCTTCCCCCATTATGCTTTTGTGGAAGAGTCATGCTTGGCATGCGAAAGGTCCTCGCTTCAGTCTGCCCAGGTACACCTGCACAAGGACTCTACCTGAAACCCTGGAGAGAACCCTGCCAGCCAGTGTTCATAAGAAAACGTGAAGAGCTTGCTGGACCCTAATATTACTGTTCAGATAACGCAGACAAATGGGCCTCGCCACACACAAAAATGAGGCATGTCGTTATCAGAGTGGCTTGCATTAATAATCATAATCCCAGTCATTTGTTGCTTATCGAAACAGAAGGCGTGGATCACTTAAAGGCTTGCGTGGGGAGAAAGCTCTGGGTCTTAAGGAGACACAAGCAATTGTTCTGCTCAGTATGAAAGTGAGAAGTGCCACCAAATGCTTCCGGCTTGAGTGAGACATCAGAGGAATGCAGGGAAAAAGCACACACACACACACACACAAGGAGAGCTTTGAGAAGGCCATTCCTGATCTAAGAACATACAAAGAGCCCTCTAAATCAGGCCAATGGCCCATCTAGTCCAGCATCCTGTTCCCATGCTGGCTGACCAGATGCCTGTGGGAAGCCTGCAAACAGGATTCGAGCACAAGAGCTTCCAGCTACTGGGTTTCAGAAGCACTGAAGCCTCCAAGCGTGGAGGCAGAGCATAGCCTTCAACCCTCCTTATCATAAGCAAAACAGCTGTTTTGTTGCACTCCTAAACTTTCTTTGGAAACTTAGACCAAGATCCATCCAAATCAGTCTCCTAACTGATTTTGGCAGTTGTTAGACCAGTCGCTGGCTGCTCTGTTTCTCAATTCAGCGTCCATCCTTGATACCTTAGATACCATTTCTCCAGCAATTCATCATATCTCCTGTAAACGGCTTTATACAAGAGCAGGTAAGGGAATGATGACTTATGACCACCACTGTCCCCAAGGGTCACTGTGTGACAGGTGGATGCATTGTGTGGCTGGCAATAAACGCACTGGGCCTTCTTCTTTTTAATCTCCTCCGTAAATTTCCAAGCCAATTTGTAAAGCAAGAAGGCGATGACTTATAAATAATGACAGAAAACAGTTTTCATGATTTTCATAGATTGCAGGATAAGTAAAAACGTCTGGCAGAGAAGAATGAGTATTGGCAACTTCATTGGAGCCATACAGCAAGAGAATAAATTGAAGCCATAAAGGACTTTAGCAAAGTTCAGCCATTGATCACTGGAAAAAGTCATTATGAAGAAAGCAGTGTGTGTTTTAAACACACACAAAAAACCCTGTCACCTTTCTTTTCCTTTATCTGAACTTTCCCCTTGCTCTCCACCCTTTTGACAAAAAGTATTTTTGCCCATCCCTATTAAACATCCTAATACTTTCAAATCAGGAGCTGTTAATAAAAGCGGACACACGCACACATCCTTCCTCCTTTCCTGCTATTTAATTCTCTGTCACTTTTCAGCTAGCAAGTTCCCAGAGTCTTCATAAATAACCCAATTTAAAATACAATAGAACGGTAACTTAATCTATCATTAAAAGACCTCTAAAATCAACAACTGGCTAATCAAATTGCAGAAGGTCAAAAATTCCCACTGCACTCATTACAACCACATAGAATAACCGCTTGGTGTTGTGTCTAGCCCTGACCTGCTAGCAGCCATGGAGTTCTCCGAGGACAAGTCAGATTAATTCAAAAACAGGGCAGAACGGACTTATGAATGAAGAGCTAGGCAAGAGCCCACAAAGTTGATGGGCTTTGCCATTAGAACGGTGTGTGTGCACCATGTCATGTGATTGATTCTGTGGGGTGGGGCTTACCTGCCCACTCCCCAATATTTTATTCAAGTTAGCACACCTGTCTCCACATCATACAGTTAAAGTGCCTGGCTTCCCCCCCCAAAATCCTGGGAACTGCAGTTTGTTAAGGAAATGTAGTTCCTTGAACTAATGTTCCCAGGATTCCTTGGGGGAAGCAATGGGCCTTAACTGAGCCTTAAATATATGGTGTGGATATGACCCAGCTGCTGACTGATCAAGACTTAATGCATCCATCAGTTAAGAATAAAGCAGAACACACACCATCTATATCTGTCTCTAGCCAGCAGACAGTCCTAGTTATAAAGTTCAAGGTTTCTCCATTAGCAAAGTAAGCTTTGGAGATGTTTCTACAAGGTGATGCATCAATATAATTATTCTCAGGCTGTGGCATTCAAGCTACATTGCTAGAGCTCGGAAGGTTTTTAATTGCCAGCTTATTTTGGGGTTCCTCAATGAGAAGAGCAATTGTGATGGACAAGCTTACCTGAAAAAGAGAAAGAAAATGATCCACCAGTCTCAATCTTCCGATATACAGCCACTGGAAAAGGTTGGGTGAATTAGGGTTGTGCGGCAGTTCACATAGGATGGTTATATGAGGCTCATCCAGCCTGCACAATCTGAGCAGGCACACAGGAACGTAAGAACAGGAGAGCATAAGGAGAGCCGTGCTGGATCAGGCTAATGGCACACCTAGTCCAGCATCCTGTTCTCACAGGCTAAATGCCTGTGGGAAACCCGCAAGCAGGATTTGAGCACAAACAACTCTCCTCTCCTGTGGTTCCCAATAACTGATATTCAGAAGTATTGCTGCCTCCAGCTGTGGAGGGCAGAGCATAGCCATTGTGGCTTGTAGCCACCATGAATTTTTCCAGTTGTCTTTTAAAGCCATCCAAATTGGTGACCATCTCTGCCTCCTGCAGAAGCAAGTTCTGTAGTTCAGTGAGGCTCTTTGTGAAGATGTCCCCTAGCAGATATGCACAGATGTTTACATGGAAAGAGTAGCAAATTTCAAGGTATGCTGTTCTAAGGCTCTCCTAGTGGGGAGCCCACTGTCAATGACAAGTGGTTATTTACCAGACCTGTTATTCTTGACTTAATCGGGGAAATTAATATCCAGGTGGATAAATGAGTACAGGAAGACCATTTTTGTTTGTTTCCACCTTCCATTTGCAAACCGTTCAGCACAGCGTTCAGATTTAAATGCCACGCTTCCCTGGGCTAAACCCACACATCTAGCTAGCTTTGATCAGCAGTGCTCTCTAGCAGAGAGCGGACTCCTCGTCTTCCCCGCTGACAGACAGGGGTTGCAAAAAGCACCCGTTTCTTTTCTGTGCCTGTAAGTACTGTTTTAAATGCTCATGTCGCCCTTTGCCGTTTTTAAATGCTCATAACGGCCTTTGGCAGCTTCAAGTATAATCTTCTTGTCAGACCGACTGGAGAGGCAATAACCGTGATTAGGAGGTGAGACGTCAAAGGCACCCGTCTGTTATTTAAAGCATCTCACCAAGAGGAATCCGACGAAAGGAAAGGAGGAGCTGCTCAACCAAGCCAGTTGCAGTCTGCCAAACCACAAATTCTGTGGAGAAATCAGAAGGACCAGCACAATGATGAAAGGGCTGGAGGAACTTCCCTTACAAAGGCAGGGACCGAGGTGCAGTGATCAGGGGTCATAGATTGCTTCCTTTTTCTGCAGCAGGGTCCCAGCAGTGCCCCTGTCCCTGCCATGCTGGAGCTACCCAATCAGCACAGAACGGGAGCTTTTTAGACACTGTGCTGATCAGAGGCAATCAGACCAGAAGGAGTTGAGTCAGCCATTAAGGATGGGCTCCTAGGGTAACTCTGGAGAAGGTACATGGAAAGGACACAGAAGAGTTGTTCCTCTGTATGCACCAAAGCTGAGCATTTAGGAACATTGTAACACAAGCTTTAGGAGAATTGGGTGCAAGTTCCGTAATGTACAATGGAACTTCTCAACGAAAAGACAATGAATGTGGCTCCAAAAGAAGAAGAAGAAGAAGAAGAAGAAGAAGAAGAAGAAGAAGAAGAAGAAGAAGAAGAAGAAGAGGAGGAGGAGGAGGAGGAGGAGGAGGAGGAGGAGGAGTTGTTTGGATTTGATATCCTGCTTTATCACTACCCTAAGGAGTCTCAAAGCGGCTAACAATCTCCTTTCCCTTCTTCTCCCACAACAAACACTCTGTGAGGTGAGTGGAGCTGAGAGACTTCAAAGAAGTGTGACTAGCCCAAGGTGACCCAGCAGCTGCATGTGGAGGAGCGGGGAAGCGAACCTGGTTCACCAGATGACAAGGCTACCGCTCTTAACCACTACCCTACACTGCAAGGTAGTCCAAATGATTTGCCTGTGTACATGGACAGAAAATAATAGATCTAACTGAAAGGCAACACGTGGAGATCTGCACTGCTTGTTGCAATGCAACCCCAATTCATGGAGGAATGGCTGCCAGTGGGCCCTGCAACAAAATGGTGCAGCATGGAGGGTTGCTGCTCAAGTTTCCATCCATTCCATTCCATTTTGTTAGAGGGGTTTTTTTCACTGGTGGCAGATGACAGACGCTATGACACCACAAGACCGGTGTGAAACCAAATCAAATAAAGGTTTTATTACAAAACAACAAACAGCAAAGCTTGTGGGTGTTTTTTCTGCAGGCAAAGTTCAAACTGCAGCTTTTCTCCTTTTGTAGTCATGACCAGCTGCAACCAATCTGCCCAAAGCTCCCATAAACAGTTCTTAAAGGTACCAACACCTTTACTGTTTCTATGCAGAATGATTCCCAACACATTTCTCCTCCCACTCAGTTTCATACACACACAAACACAGCAGACAGACGGAATTGCGTGACCCACTGCATAAAATGAGTCCTCATTAGACAGTTTGGGGGGGAGTCCCCCTCCCTTTTTAGAACACCCCCCTCCCTAAAGATTTTTTGTACTTTGTTGGGGTTCCCCCAATCCTATTAATCCCAATTTTTTTTGCTGCATAAGGAGCAGCAGGCTTCCTGAACCCTAGAATAGAAGGAACAACTGTAAGAATGGCTGTGAGCAACCTCCTGCTTCAGATACCATGTACCATTGAATACCACCAGCTGGGAGAAACAATGGAAGTTAGCTCTTTTTTTTTTACAAAATCTCAAATTAAAAAATGAAGTTTTTGAGCTATTTTAAAGGAAATTTGGCAAAATCTAGACTTCTGACATGGGTTTTCTCAGACAGTCCAGTGATTTCCGCCCAGGTGCTGCTCCTGACTACCATATTCCGGCTATTTCCGGGAAATTCCAGGCGTATGGCAACCCCACAAAAGGCTGCTCTTAGGGGCTTTCGAATCCGGAGAAATGATGATGTAAGAAAAATGCATTTGCTGCTTGGTATTTGGCCAAAGTTTCTTCCATTGCAGCACCTGCAGATAGAGCATGCTGAGCAAATGCTTAAACCAATCCCATAAAAATCAATAGGTTCATTTATTTATTTATTTTTAAACAAACCTAACTTTGGCTGGATGGTGCCCTGTGTGTTTAAACTTTCACTATCTCGCTTGACCAACTAAATAAGACCCTAAAGGTTCTCTCTTGAAGGTCAGATGTAATAACCAGCCTGTCAATCATCCTAGCATTTTTAAACAAATAATATCGATTTGAGACACTGGTGTGATGCTGTATAACGTGCAGACATGGCTGTCGACGTTATGGGGGAGGGGGGGAGTTGATATGTTTGATTAGAGAAAAACTATTGCTGAAATTTATTAATAACCATAATCAGAGAACGCCTTTTGGACTTTTCGTGTAAAAGGGAAAAGGAATTCATCTGAGACCTTTGGGTTGGCAGCACCAACACTCCAGAACCCCCTGTCCACTGGGATCAGCCTTCTTTGTGTTCTTTATTGTTTAGACAGGTCTACCCATAAAGATGCAGAATGCTGAGGTGTGCTTTAGTTGGTTTTTAGTTGATCATTAATTTTAATTCTTTTAAATTGTTTTTTTTTTTAAAAAATAACTGCTTAAACAAACAATCTTGCTGTTCTTTTTTCATAAAACCACTTTGAGAGGTGTGTGTGTGTGTGTGTGTGTGTGTGTGTGTGTGTGTTTTAAAAGAATCCATCAAATAGTATATACTTTTTATAAGTTAAATAAATAAATAAATAAATAAAAGAATTCTGGGATTCTCCAGGGTTGGGGGCATTTAAATATGCTTTAAATATCCCAGTACGTTTCTGAGCACAATTCAAAGTGTTGGTGCTGACCTTTAAAGCCCTAAACGGCCTACCCGGACACTGAGGTCCAGCGCTGAGGGCCTTCTGGCGGTTCCCTCACTGCGAGAAGCAAAGCTACAGGGAACCAGGCAAAGGACCTTTTCGGTAGTGGCGCCCGCCCTGTGGAACGCCCTCTCGCCAGATGTCAAAGAGAAAAACAACTACCAGACTTTTAGAGGACATCTGAAGGCAGCCCTGTTTAGGGAAACTTTTAATGTTTAATAGGTTATTGTATTTTAATATTCTGTTGGAAACTGCCCAGAGTGGCTGGGGAAACCCAGCCAGATGGGCGGGGTATAAATAATAAATTATTATTATTTAAATATGCCTTAAATGTACAGTGTGTTGGCAGCCAACTTTTTTTAAAGAGCCTACAGAAGTGGAACCATAAACATTCCCATTGCCTGTTTCCTTGTCCCCTTTCTGTCCTTTTATGTATTTATGAGTTTCTTCTAAACAAATATTCTAAGCAATGTAGGAAAGGGGGAAAGTTTATATATATATATTTAAGTAACGAATAATAACAGGCTTGTAAACAAAAAAAGCAAAAGGTAATAAAACACAGATTAAAAATGAAATACATGGAAATGACAACATAGACAGAACAGGGGGAAGACAGATATTTTTTTAAAAAAACCAAATGCTCACAGTAAGCATTTGTTCATCAGAATATGTCATTCACCTGGCAAAGGCATATCAAATTAAAAGATGTCTTAATATGATAGGTGGTCACAATACAGGCAGACTAACTTATATGGGAATATATCCCATAAAACAGATACCAGCCACAGCTAAATTTCTGTAAGCCCTTCGTTTAAATGGGAGGGGAAGATTGGGGCTGTGACCAAATGTCACCCCCCCCAGGCCTGTCTACCCAGCATTCAGAACTCTACTTAGATTGCTCACCAAGCCACACCCCCTCTCCCTAGGCCACTCCCATAAGCTGCCCTGCTCTGAGCCCTTTTCTAGTGTTTCTGTTTGGTTGGAATGTGTCTTGGAACTATGACAATGCCTTTTGCTTTCCTGTATGGAAAGGGGTGCCTGTGTGCATTGAAACCTCTTGTACACGGCTGGAATATAGCTACTATACAAAATAAGAATTGCATCATCTGGTCTACCCTCTTTTGGCTATGATTCCACCTGCCTTTGGCATCTGGTTCCTGGAAGTCTAGCTACAAGGGAATGCAACCCTTGGGCTGAAAAAGGTTCCCCATTACCGATTTAAACACCGGCGCATGATTTATGCATCCTGTTTAGAACTGGTCTGATTTCAGCCTGTGCATCTCCCCTAATACATATTTCCCTAAGGATGTCATCACGCTCCAGTTCATGTGGCTGCCAGCAGGTGGCACTGTGAGCTACAGTGTGGTGACGAACTGGGTTTTCAGAGCTTCTGGGCCATCTTAGCAGTGCCAGAAGGCAAGGAGGTGGGAATCAAAGATGCAGACAGGCATGCGGCTGGCCAAAGCCAGCCAGTGCAGGGTGGGGGGTGGGTTTGAAAGGTGGCTTGGTTGAGCTCAAGGTGGAAGCGGGTAGCGAGCATTGGCATGCAAAGCAAGCAGGGGTGCAGCTGTGTGTGTGTGTGTGTGTGTCTGTGTGTGCACATGCACGCGAAACCTTAATTCTCTACAAGCTCCAAAGTCCTCTTATTTAGAAGAGGAAATTCCCGGCACGATAATGAGCCAAAATGTGACAAAGCATCAATCAAAGAAGCTGATGGCTTCTGACCCCTTTCTAGGTTTGGTTTCATAACTTTCATATCTTTGAAGTTATGAAAAGAAGACAAGATGTGACAGGTGCTGTGCTTGGAGAAACCACTTAGTCAATTTAATTCCAGCCACCTGTGAGTAACTCTGCCGAACTACTTCAGCACATTTGAAAGTTTTTCACCCCTCTAGTAATTCCATCCTTACAATGCGCCTGCCATCAGTGCTCACTCGTTGGCTGCTCCATCAAGTGAAACATTTTAGGTTTTGAAATCTCCGGCATTTAAATGGCTGGGAGATTCCTTAAATCTTAAGCCTACCATAGAGTAAACTGTGGTTTAATTGTATTTATTTATTGTTGCGTGGGACCCCTGACCATTAGGTCCAGTCGTGCCCGACTCTGGGGTTGCAGCGCTCATCTCACTTTATTGGCCGAGGGAGCCGGCGTACAGCTTCCAGGTCATGTGGCCAGCATGACTAAGCCGCTTCTGGCGAACCAGAGGAGCACACGGAAATGCTGTTTACCTTCCCGCCGGAGCGGTACCTATTTAACTTGCACTTTGACGTGCTTTTGAACTGCTAGGTTGGCAGGAGCAGGGACCGAGCAACGGGAGCTCACCCCGTCGCAGGGATTCGAACCGCAACCTTCTGATCAGCAAGTCCTAGGCTCTGTGGTTTAACCCACAGTGCCACCTAGCAGTTTGAAAGCACGTCAAAGTGCAAGTAGATAAATAGGCACCGCTCCGGTGGGAAGGTAAACGGCATTTCCGTGCACTGCTCTGGTTCGCTAGAAGCGGCTTAGTCATGCTGGCCACATGACCTGGAAGCTGTACACCAGCTCCCTCAGCCAATAAAGTGAGATGAGCGCCGCAACCCCAGCGTCGGTCACGACCGGACCTAATGGTCAGGGGTCCCTTTACCTTTATTGTTGCGTGCAGGGCATTTCCCCCCCCCCCCAGCTGGAACTCAGTTCTGCCACCTCTCAGGTGGGGGCCATTGCCATTCAAAGAGGACAAATGAGATGTTCATGGTGAGTTCCAGCATCTCTTTTTCTAGAAAAATATAGCACTGGTTTGCATGAATATGATACTTTTCCTGGAAGGAGCTCAAGATGGCAGACGTGTGTCTCCCTGCTCCCATTTCCTTCTCACAACATTCGCTGTGATTGTCAGACACAGCTCTTCTCTAAGTGCCCCCTCCAAGGGAGGTCCAGAGGGTGACAACACAAGAAAAGGCCTTTTCAGTGGTGGCTCCTTGTTCTGCCCAGGGAGGCCTGCTTGGCACCATCTTTACTTTTAGGCACCAAACAGAGCACTTCCTTAGCATGAAGGGATTCAGGAATCTGTGGCCTATTTGTGTGGGTCAGGATCTGTATAGCTGAGTTTTGCTGGTGGTTTGCTATACTTGTTTTTAGTGTGCTTTTGTTTTCGTAAACTGCTGTGGGTTACTTTTCTTTGGAAAACAACGAACAAATATTGTTGTTGTTGTTTAGTCGTTTAGTCGTGTCTGACTCTTCATGACCCCATGGACCAGAGCACGCCAGGCACTCCTGTCTTCCATTGCCTCCCCCAGTTTGGTCAAACTCATGCTGGTAGCTTCGAGAACATTGTCCAACCATCTCGTCCTCTGTCGTCCCCTTCTCCTTGTGCCCTCCATCTTTCCCAGCATCAGGGTCTTTTCCAGGGAGTCTTCTCATGAGGTGGCCAAAGTATTGGAGTCTCAGCTTCAGGATCTGTCCTTCTGTAGCACCCTGCTTGTGGTTAACGCTTAGCTGGAATGAAATATTCAACGCAGCAATAGAGAAATTAAAATAATTATTTATTTGTCAGACAAATAAATGAGAGGCACAGTGGTATATGGTTACCAAGCTCTGGCCTGGCCTCCTGCCATTATGGCCAGCACTTATATTCCCTTAATCCAGCCCCCTTTGCTCCTCCTTGGCTGCATCTGTCCAATCAGCCTGGTTGGATTTCCTATTGGCTGCCTGCTATATCCAATCACAAAAGATACACCCACATCCTCCTGTCCTTATATGGAGCACAAAGAGCTATATATTGTTACATCTATAAATGACAAATAAGTAGTAATATATCTTACATGTGTCTCAACAAGGAATATTAATTACCAGCTCACCTCTTGCCCTCTTCGCCCTATTGCCTTCTAAAACAAATGGTTAATCTTAAATTTTTATCTTAAACATATGTCAAGGATCTTGAGTTTCACATCAACATTGAAAGATCTCCTTCATTTGAGAGTTTCTAAACAAATGTCTGACAGCCATATATCAGGACTGCTTGGATGGCTGCTTGGATGGCGTCTTCTTGTCTGACAGGGGGCTGGGCTCAATGGCCCCTGTGGTCTATTCCAACTCTAGGACTCTATGAAATAAGAATCTAACATCTAAATTTGTTACTTTCTAAATCCTTTGCATAGTTACATTTAAGCCAATATATTTAAGCTAATATATTTCATACATTATCATAGGTAACCTTTTAAAAGAATAAAGCTTCTCAAAGTAGAAGTAGAAAAGGGAACTCAGTAAAAAAACAGCTTTTAAAAGGAACCCCTTCAGTTTACCCCCCCCCCTTCAGCCATCTGCTCTCCTCTTTAGCTGTTCCCAATATTTATTGCTCTCTTAACTCTCTCAGTTTAAGAAAGAAACAGTTTTAAAAGACTTCCCAAAATTGCTTTAAGAAGACTTCCCAAAAAGCCTCTCTTTCTGCCAGCTAGATGCTTCTCCATTGCTCTTGGCCTTAGAAAATACAGCTCAAGGTTTAAGAGAGGCTCATGGTATCATTTTTACTCATTCCTAATTATGTTTATCTCTGCCTTTGTTATCTTCTGTAACATGTAGGTCAATGTCCTGCTCTCAGTCTGTAATTTCAGCTTTTACGACTTTGAGAATTGTTTTCTGCTATCAATCAAGGGGCCCCTTGTCTAGGAAGAAAACACTGTCAGTGTTTTCTTAAGCAGCTAGCCTTCTTGCCTGGCGTGAAACTTTTAAAAATCTAAGCCCTCTTTAATATACAAGCCCTGATCAAACATTAATAAAATGCAGGCTTATGCCTGATGCCTCATTCCCCCCTTTCAAGCTCAAGGACCTTCGTCCCAAGTGTCCTTGATAGCTTGACCTTCATCATATTCCTGAGGTAAAGCTCTGTATAGGGCCATGATATGAGGTAGAGTTTCATTTGAAACCATCTTGCTAATTGTACTTCTAAAACATGAAATGATACATGGCATCATACATAAAACCATTACCACTACTGTCAAGAAAAACAAGCAAGACAATAGTATCCCTTTGAGTCCTGTGACATTAGGTAACCAATTGGTGAGCCATCCCATATCCCATCCTTCCCATGTTTGTACTGGGACATGTGCTATATTCTCCATCTTTGTAGCCAACACACGGATTGCCTCACCATTATCAGAAATGTTAAAGCAACAGGCATTCCCTGTCAAGTTCAAGACTCCACATAGGCCTCCCTGCTTGGCAAGTACATAATCCATTCCCATTTTCAGCTGCAAAATGGCGGCTCTACTTTCATCCAACTGTTGTGCAATAAGTCTCAAACTCTGGGCCGTTGCATTGGTTACCAATTCCACTACCGCTTGCAATCGAATTATTCTGTTTAGATTATATATAGGATCCCGTGCCCCTTGTATGAGCTCACCAGGATTCCAGGAGGCAGGATCATAATAGGCTATAATGCGCTCTGGTGGCCAATCATCAGTACCGCTCCAACTTTGGGTACTTCCTCCTGCTATATGAGAAATATCAGCATTCCTTCGTGTACGCTTGGCCAAATTAGTAGGCATAATCCACATTGGTGGTAATACCCATCCCAGGAAACAAGTCCCACTCCATTTGGAAGGGAGTTTCTTGTATGCCCATTCTCCACATATCCACCACAACCATCGGGTCTGAGGTTTTTGGTACGTGGAGTACAGAAGGCGAAATATCAAAAGAGGTAGAGAGTTCACAGTGCAGTATGTTAGATTGCCTTTTTCTGTCACAGTTATGTTCCATACCACTTTCCATGCATGAATAAAAGGAGGTGCACAGGGCAAGGTATTCCGAGTTCGATAGGTAGTACCGTGTGCCCAGGTATGACTATTCTTAAAATAATCCCAAGTATAGTGACAATGAGAAGAGCCTATCATGATAGAATCAGCTGCATCTGATGATTTATGTACACAGAATTCCCCTTGTACAGGTATAACTCGTAATGGTTTAGTTGAGTTCCATCCGTGGAAATTCTGTAATTCTGTTTGGTGTGGCATTTCGCTTACCATACCAATGGCATCTAATGGTATCGGTAATAAGGGCATACCTCCCTCTGAATCATCTGGCCCAAGAGAGCAAACAAGGCAATTGGTCCTATTTGCAACATTGGCTACCATTTCAGCTAAACCTACCCACATATTGTGGTCATGGCGGAATCCATATTTAGTCAATTTGGTCAGATTCAAGGACCCTTCCCCTTCCCAAGGGATCAGGATTAATAATAGAATCATGTTGATGTCTAGCATATGCATTCCTTCCACAGAAGAGTACCTTATTGTGATAGCAAATAAATATTAGTCCCAATATAATTCCCCCAGTGACAGGAATGGGGAACCACCAAGACCAAAACATATATCCCAAGGATCCCCAATGAGTAATATCTCTGATAATTGTTCCACAAGGGGGGCAGTCAATCAATTGTATAAGAGAATCTTCCCGTTCACAGTCGCTGGTTCAGACGCTCCTCAAGCTTCAGGCGTGCGCAGGTCAGCCAGCTTCCAGGTTGTGGCTGCAGCAGGCCGGTCGTCTAATGTTGCCCGTGACCTAGCCCGTTCCCGGTAGGGCTAGATACAGGGGTTTTTGGAGAGAGTCAGTTTTAAAGGATTAGAGGGGTCACCTTTGCACGTCCAACTGCCTTCGGACTTCTTCAAACGAGAGTGATGAATCCAGGGGGTCACCTCAGCTACCTTCACCGCTGTTGGAGTAGAGAGCAAGACGGTGTAAGGTCCACGCCACTTAGGTGCGAGTGGATCACGTTTCCACTCTTTCACCCATACGCTATCGCCAGCCTGGAACTGATGAATCGGCTCGGCAATGCTGCACGGCGTGCGCTCGAGGACCCACCTGTTAAGAGAAACAAAAACACGGGAGAGAGATTGCACTTGTCCCTGTGTCACATAGTCTCCTATTTGTTTAAGATCAGCTGGAATATCCTGAACAAAGGAGGGCGGTCTCCCATACAGGAGCTCAAAAGGTGACAACTTAAGTCTTTTTGTGGGTGCACACCGAACACGAAACAGTGTTATGGGTAACACATCTACCCATCCCAATCCCGTTTCCTGGGTTAATTTTGCCAATTGGGTTTTCAGAGTCCGATTCATTCTTTCAGTTTTCCCTGAACTCTGAGGCCTATATGCTGCATGCAGTCTCCATTTCACTTGTAGGACTCGACATACTTCTTGTACTACTTGATCAATGAACGCTGGCCCATTATCACTTCCAATGCATCTAGGTAATCCAAACCTCGGGATCAATTCAGTGAGGAGTCTCTTAGTTACCTCTCGTGCCTTTTCAGTTCGGGTGGGAAAGGCTTCAACCCATCCGGTAAGAGTGTCTACAAACACAAGGAGATACTTGAATCCCTTAGAAGGGACCAGCTCTGTGAAGTCCACAATTAGACTTTCCATGGGGACATATCCCACATGTTGGATTCCAGGAGGTTGTACCGGTCCCTGCCTGGGATTGTTTTTAGCACAAAGAACACATTTCTGTGAAATGCAAGTTGCTAATTGTGATAGGTTAATAATATACAACTTCCGACTGAGACTCTCTCTGGTTGCAGTACCGCCAAGGTGAGTAGATTCATGATAATTTCTTACAATTGTGCCTGCTAGATGATGAGGTACATAAATCCTATTGTCCGGCAGGATCATCCAACCGTCCTTCACAACTGCTCCTTCCTGTTCAGCCCACTTCCTCTCTTCTGGGGTATAGTGAGGTTTAACTTCTTCTGGAACTACCTCTGGTATGAGGGCTGCTATAAATCCTCCCACAGGCTTTTGGGCTGCCTCTCGGGCTGCTTTGTCAGCCGCATGATTTCCTCTGGTTATTGGATCCCTTCCTCGTCCATGACCTTTGCAATGCATTACAGCAATCTGTTCTGGAGCCCATACTGCTTCTAACAGGATTTCTACTTCAGGTCCATATTTCAAGGCCTTCCCGTGGGCTCCTATTAGACCTCTTTCTTTCCATAGAGCTCCATGTGCATGCAGGGTTAAGAAGGCATATTTAGAATCAGTATAGATGTTTGCCTTACATCCGGCTGCCAATTGCAGAGCTCTAGTTAAACCTATAAGTTCAGCTTTTTGTGCTGAGGTGCCGGCAGGCAAAGCTTCAGCTTCCACAACTTCCTCATTGGTGACCACAGCATATCCTGCTCGTCTGGCACCTTCATGCAGGTAACTGCTACCATCAGTGTAATATACAACATCTGGATTTTTCAATGGTTCATCTTTCAGATCGGGTCTACTGGAATAAACTTCATCCATTACTTGGAGACAATCATGTGATTCCTCATCATCTACCTCTGGTAGGGGCAGCAAAGTCGCTGGATTGAGCATATTCACTACTCGTAGATGAATCCTGGGATTTTCACACAATAGGCCTTGGTACCTAGCCATCCTTGGGTTCGTTAGCCAATAACTACCCTTATATTCCATGAGTGTCAGAACAGCATGAGGTACATTCACATACATCGTCTGGCCGAAGGTAAATTTATCAGCTTCTTTGACAAGGCTTGCAGTGGCCGCTACTGCCCTTAGGCATGGAGGCCATCCTTTTGCTACTGAGTCCAATTGTTTTGACAAATAAGCTACTGGACGGTTCCAACTTCCTAATCTCTGGGTCAGGACTGCCGCTGCAATCCCATTCTGTTCATGTACATACAGCTGAAAGGGTTTTTCCGAATTAGGCAGTCCAAGGGCTGGGGCCTCCATAAGTCGTTGTTTGATAACTAAAAAGGCTTGTTGCTGCTCAGGTCCCCATACGAATGGGTCCTTCTCTGCACCTCGAGTGCTTTCATGTAAAGGCTTGGCCAGACTGCTGAAATCAGGTATCCATAGTCTACAAAACCCTGCTGTTCCCAGGAATCCTCTAAGTTGTTTCCTTGTGGTAGGTTCCTTGATAAGGCAAATAGCTTCTTTCCTCTCTGGTCTCAATGCTCGTTGTTGGTGTGAGATGTCAAAGCCCAAATATTTGACCTTTTCTAAACATAACTGTGCCTTTTTCTGGGAAACTCGGTAGCCAGCTTGCCAGAGCAAGTGGAGCAGTTCCTCTGTCCCTTTTTTACAGGTATCAAAATCCTTTGCTGCTAGTATAAGGTCATCTACATATTGCAGAACCACCTTTTCTCCAGGTATTGAGGGGTAACTTGTTAGATCCTTCGCCAAGGCAGTGCCAAACAAAGTTGGGGAATTTTTGAATCCCTGGGGCAATCTTGTCCAGGTTAGCTGGCCTTTTGTTCCTGTTAAAGGGTCTTCCCACTGGAAGGCAAATATAGGTTGGCTCTGTGGTGCCAGCCGGCAACAGAAGAATGCATCTTTCAAGTCCAATACAGTAAAAAATGTTGCTTCTGGTGGGATCAAACTCAGCAGGGTATATGGGTTTGGTACATTTGGGTGCAAGGTCTCGATAGCCTGGTTTACGAGCCTCAAGTCCTGCACTGGCCTGTATTCATCTGTCCCAGGTTTCCGAACAGGCAAAAGGGGTGTGTTCCATTCTGATTGGCAGGGCTTAAGCAGACCATATTTTAATAGGCGGTCCAAATGTTTCTGGATGCCCTCTGCTGCTCGCCGGGGTAAAGGATATTGCTTTACAGATACAGGGGTAGCCATAGGTTTTAAGGTTACTACAATTGGAGCTATATTCTTGGCCATTCCTGGTGGGCTATTTTCGGCCCATACTCCTGGTGGCACCTGTAGGGTTCGGAGGAGCTTGTTTAATTCTGTATCCAATGTGGGTTGGACTTGCAAGGCTGACATTAGGCGCCATGATTGTTCCTTAGGTACTGAAAGGGTAATTATTCCTGCTGCCTTTGATGGCAGTTTCATTTCTGGACCTCGAGGAGTGAAGGTGATTTGGGCCTGCAGTTTGGACAGCATATCTCTACCTAAGAGAGGTATTGGACACTCAGGTATATACAAAAACTGATGGGTTAAACGATGTCCCCCAATCTGGCATTCCAAAGGTTGGAGGAAAGACCTCTTAGCTGACTGACCAGTGGCACTTTTAATGACTACACTTTTGGATGCCTTTTTCTGCAATAGTTCTGGGAGTACTGAGTATTCAGCCCCAGTATCAATCATAAAGTCTATTAAATGGCTTCCTAATTGAATCGTGACCGTGGGCTCCTGGAAGCCTAACTTTATGGAGTCCGGTCGTTCCTAGTCTTGGGTAAAATCCTCCTCTGCCAGTCCAATGAAATTGTCTCTACTCTGTCCTTGTCCAGGTCTCTGATATCTTCCATTTCGGATCATTCCCCGTCCCCGTCCCTGGTTTCTTGGGCCGGAGCCTGGGCCTGGGCCTGGGCCTGGGCGTACTTCTTCCAACCTCAGGGGTTCAGGACACTCCCGCTTCCAATGACCCTCCTTCTTGCAATTCGCACATTGATTCCTTCCCAGTGGTGGATTCCTTCCCCGCCCTCTTCCTCCATTTAAGGGGCGGTAGTCTTGCTTCACTGCTGTGGCTAGCATTACCATCTTTTCCTTCTGCCACTTCTTCTTCTCTTGCTTCTCAGCCTCATCCCTATTCCGATAAACTCGGCGTGCAATGGCCATAATTTGGCTCATCAGCATCCCTTCCCATCCTTCTGACTTCTGAATTTTCTTACGAATGTCAGAAGCGCACTGGGCCACAAATGTAGCAGTAATCATTCTGCTGTTTTCAGGGGCTTCAGGGTCAAAAGGAGTCCATATACGATAGGCTTCTTGCAGCCTCTCTAAAAAGTCTCCTGGACTCTCATTTGGTTTCTGTTCTACTTCTGAGACTTTAGACATATTAGTTGGCTTCTGGCATGCCCTGCGGATACCTTGCACAAGCGTCTGGCGATAGGTGGTAAGCCTGGCCAGGTGAATTGCATTGTTTGGATCCCAATTAGGATCTTCCAAGGGAAAGTTGTCTTGGAGATGACGGTCAATATTAAAAATATTTCCCACTCTGGCCTGCTCACGCAAATATATCTGTGCCTTTTCAATTATGTCTCTTCTTTCCTCAGTGGTGAACAGAGTATTCAGAAGCTGGCGACAATCTGTCCAAGTAGGACTATGAGTATTTACTATTGAAGTCACCAAGTCCATCATAGCCTGAGGTTTTTCTGCAAAAGATGGGGTGTGTGTTTTCCAATTCATCAGATCCGTAGTTGTGAATGGAATGTACTGAAGGGTCGAAGTTCGAGGTGGCCTTGGTCCGAGTTGCCCGTTAACCAGCACAGGCTCCTCAAGTGCATCAAATACTCTTCTGAGAGGGGCTACTACGTGATCTTTCTCTTCGCTTTGCTCTAGGGGCCTCAAATCATAGGGGATGGTATTTGTCCCAAGGCGTTCTTTTAGCAGCTTAATACGCCTGGCTGTATTGCTTGCTGACCGATTAAGGTCTCCCTGTAACTTCTGTAATAATTCTCTAGGACTTGGATGTACAGGGGTTTGGGGTAGGCAATCAGTTGTTCCACTAAAAGAGACTGTAGATGGAGTTCTACTGGGACTCACAGATGGAATAACCACTTCTGCTTGGGCTTCATTATAGGACTCCAATGCCTCCTGAAGATATTTATCATAATCTATCAAGGAGTCAAGTTCTGTGTCTCTACCCCCATTATTCGTTCCACTTTCTTGCCTTGGGGTTACAACTGGTGGAGGGTTTGGATTATGCTCCCTTCGATGTGGAGCATAGGGTGGAGGTGGAAGCACCTCTTCCTCTGGTCCCTCAAAAATGGGTTTGAGTTTATTTGGCAAGATTCCTTTCCTAGCTTCGGCTTTTACAGCCAATAATTTGCATCGTTGGACTTTGCATTCCCTTATCCATGGAGGATTTTTATTTAATGTGCTCAGCCAGGAATCTATATATGAAAATTGTTCTGGGCACCCTCCAGTTTCTTTGGTGATGTTAGACCAAAGTTTGCTTACTAAATTTATATCAAAAGTTCCCTGAGATGGCCATCCAGTATTTTGTTTTGGCCATTCTAGTTCACATAACGTTCTCAAGCGCTCTGGCGTCATTTTGACTCCATATGCCCCTGAGAAGGCTTTCTTAAAATTATTTAACATACATTCAAGAGGTGTATTTCCCCCCTTTGAACCCCCAACTCCCATTGTATGGCCCTGTGAAGTATCCACTCAGTCACTCACACACACGCTTCGTGGGTTTCCTTGCCCAGATGGAGTCGCCTCACTGGGAACCGAAGTACTACCCACTCCACACTCAGGTCAGCTACAGATTGCTCTGTACTTTCTCACACATACAATGCGCAAGATACTTCACCACACTCTACCTCCCATTCTTCCCTTTCCCCCCACCAGACCACCATCTGATATACCCAACCACCTAGCGTACTCAGTTCCCACTTACTGAGACGCAGAAGTTTGATCAAGACTTCTCTTCCTCCCAATTAATTGGAGGGCCAAAAATCCCTTTGTGCACTTACCCCTTGGTTGGTTCCGTTTCCCCCCGGTCCGTCGCCGCCAGTGAGCAGGGTATCAGACAGACGAGACTGCTGCGTTCCCCTGGAAAAAATTTTTCCATGCGCGCTGGGTAGGCAGTTTAGAGATCCTCTCTCTTGTACCCTGCTCAGTAGAGCGAAGGGGCTGCGTTCCAGCAGACCACTTATCCGAGTCACGGCACCATAAAATGTAGCACCCTGCTTGTGGTTAACGCTTAGCTGGAATGAAATATTCAACGCAGCAATAGAGAAATTAAAATAATTATTTATTTGTCAGACAAATAAATGAGAGGCACAGTGGTATATGGTTACCAAGCTCTGGCCTGGCCTCCTGCCATTATGGCCAGCACTTATATTCCCTTAATCCAGCCCCCTTTGCTCCTCCTTGGCTGCATCTGTCCAATCAGCCTGGTTGGATTTCCTATTGGCTGCCTGCTATATCCAATCACAAAAGATACACCCACATCCTCCTGTCCTTATATGGAGCACAAAGAGCTATATATTGTTACATCTATAAATGACAAATAAGTAGTAATATATCTTACATGTGTCTCAACAAGGAATATTAATTACCAGCTCACCTCTTGCCCTCTTCGCCCTATTGCCTTCTAAAACAAATGGTTAATCTTAAATTTTTATCTTAAACATATGTCAAGGATCTTGAGTTTCACATCAACATTGAAAGATCTCCTTCATTTGAGAGTTTCTAAACAAATGTCTGACAGCCATATATCAGGACTGCTTGGATGGCTGCTTGGATGGCGTCTTCTTGTCTGACAGGGGGCTGGGCTCAATGGCCCCTGTGGTCTATTCCAACTCTAGGACTCTATGAAATAAGAATCTAACATCTAAATTTGTTACTTTCTAAATCCTTTGCATAGTTACATTTAAGCCAATATATTTAAGCTAATATATTTCATACATTATCATAGGTAACCTTTTAAAAGAATAAAGCTTCTCAAAGTAGAAGTAGAAAAGGGAACTCAGTAAAAAAACAGCTTTTAAAAGGAACCCCTTCAGTTTACCCCCCCCCCTTCAGCCATCTGCTCTCCTCTTTAGCTGTTCCCAATATTTATTGCTCTCTTAACTCTCTCAGTTTAAGAAAGAAACAGTTTTAAAAGACTTCCCAAAATTGCTTTAAGAAGACTTCCCAAAAAGCCTCTCTTTCTGCCAGCTAGATGCTTCTCCATTGCTCTTGGCCTTAGAAAATACAGCTCAAGGTTTAAGAGAGGCTCATGGTATCATTTTTACTCATTCCTAATTATGTTTATCTCTGCCTTTGTTATCTTCTGTAACATGTAGGTCAATGTCCTGCTCTCAGTCTGTAATTTCAGCTTTTACGACTTTGAGAATTGTTTTCTGCTATCAATCAAGGGGCCCCTTGTCTAGGAAGAAAACACTGTCAGTGTTTTCTTAAGCAGCTAGCCTTCTTGCCTGGCGTGAAACTTTTAAAAATCTAAGCCCTCTTTAATATACAAGCCCTGATCAAACATTAATAAAATGCAGGCTTATGCCTGATGCCTCACTTCCAGTGAGCACTCAGGGCTGATTTCCTTAAGAATGGAGAGGTTTGATCTTCTTGCAGTCCATGGGACTCTCAACCTCCAGCACCATAATTCAAAACGAACAAATATTAACAACAACCTTGTGATGCAGGTTAGGCTGGGATGAGGCTACTGGTACAAGGTGCATGGCCAATGGGGATTTGAACTCAGGTCTCTTACCACTACACCACACTGAAAACTCCCATTGACTTGTACCTTGCTGTAGCTTGTTTGTTCCTTCCAAGGCCTCCATTACATCTATTTGTAGCATGTAATTAGTCCCCAGTAGATTTATTTGCATGGCTTTAGAAAGAGAGCGTCCTCTTTCATTTAAAAACCAACAAAGAAGTTTCAAGCTTTTCTTGTCTGGGGGGATCTTTCAAACACCTGTTCTTCAGAAAGTTTTAATTGTGTGCACTGCTTTGGGCAATTTATCGGGAAAGCAGCCTATTGAGTCTCAAGTTTGCGGACCCAGGTGAAGGCAAGCGACGCCCTCACCTCTCACCCAATGTGTTTCCCTCCGCTGCACATGGCTCAAGATAAAGTTTATTGTGTACAATTTTTCACCGTATCTTCCCCTTCCTTTAATATGAGGCCTTGGAAACCAAAGTTATTACCGTAGCACCAGCCTGAGGCGGTGAAGAAAAATTGGCATACACACTTTCATACAGTGAACTTTTGAAAGCCCTGGATTTATTTATTTTTGTTCGAAGGTAGAAATGGTGGGGGCTTGTTCCTGTCTATGTTGAGAGCAAAGGTGAACACAGGGGTTGCCGTTAACTGTACAGCATGTCCACAAACATTACCCATCAGCGGGCCTGTGTTCAGATCTCACAACATAATTTTAAAAATGCACAAACAAATGTTACAATGGTAACACATTTGTAAATTCTCAGGGCACTGGAAGGACTCCCTTATGAGGGAAAGTTACCATGTTCACAAGATATTACTATGTATTTTTTTTATTAAAAAAATAATTTTATTGTTTATTTAACATAATTGTTACAAAATATAAGCAAAATATTGCAGATACATACATACATATATATTTCAAATGAGCACATATACATGAAAAAATAACAAAGAGAAGAAGAAAAGAAAAAAAGAAGAAAAGTTGGAAGAATTTCTCCCAAGTTTATTCTACAAATATCTCAATATGAAAATAATAATAAAATTGCATTGACTGACTTCCATCGCTTACACTGCACTTCCTATATACATTTTAAGCAAGATTGCATCTGTTATTCCGTATTTTTCCCATACAATCTCATACAAATATTCTAATCAATAAATTTTCTAAATCTCTCATAAATCTATTCTAAACACAACCAATACCTTACATTTAATCCTTGTCTACATAAATACTCATTTAAGCATTTCCATTGTTTCTGGATTATATTTTTTGGGTTTTGTCTTATCAAATCAATCAACTTTGCTAATTCCAAGTATTCACATAATTTATTCAACCATTCTTCTTTGATTGGAATATAATTTCTTTTCCAATTATTGGCTATGAATATTCTCGCTGCTGTTGTCACATATAAGAAAATATTAATTTTGTCATTTGGGATGTCTCCATTCAAAATTCCTAATAAATATTATTCTGCTCTTTTATTATGTGATTTTTTATTAGCCTTTTAATTTCCTCATGTATCATATTCCAATATTTCTTAATTTCCGGACAGGACCATCGCATATGGTATAAGGTTCCAATCATTCTATTACACCTCCAGCACTCCAAATCACTCGATTTTTTCATTTTTGCCAACCTATCTGGCGACATATACCATCTGTGATGCATCTTCATGAAGTTTTCTTTCAATTGATAAGAAGCCGTAAAAACTATATTTTTTGTCCAAAAATTAACCCAATCTTTGTATTCAATTTCATAACCTAAATCTTGTTCCCACCTTAACATATTCTTACTTTTGATTTCTTGATTATTTGTATATTATTTAATAATTTATGCATTTTCGTATTTTTTGTTTACTCTGTAAGACTTCTTTCTCTAACTTCAATATTTTATTTTCAAACCCTCTGCTTTTTATATCTTTTTCAAAAGTCGCTTTCAATTGAACATATTCCAACCAATTTATTCCCATCTTTTTTAATTCTTCATAGTCTTTTAATTTTGGTTTTTCATTCATTTCTTCCACTAACTCTTTGTAGGTTGGCCACAGTTTTCTTGCATTATTCTTGAGTGTGGAAGTTGCCTTTACTGGGGAGATCCACCACTGAGTTTTTTCTATGATTTTCTCCTTTGTTCTCTCCCAAACTTCAAATAGAGCCTTTCTCACTAAATGATTCGTAAATCTTTTATGTACCTGTATTTTCCCATACATTAGATAGCCATGCCATCCATAAATTCTATCCCAACCTTCTAATTCCAAAATCTCCATATTTTAAAGTAACATCCACTCTTTCAACCAGCTCCAACATGCAGCTTCATAATATCTTCTTAAATCTGGAACTGCAAATCCTCCTATTTCTTTAGCCCCCATCATAATTTCAGATTTAATTCTAGCTTTCTTCCTGGGGGGGGGGGGGGAGAGATATTGGTATGTATTTGATATGTGCAAGGAGATTGCAACTTACACTGTTAACTCGTGCAGTCGCAGGTTTCTGTGGATCACAAAAGAAAAAGAAAAAATAAAGAGGGTGGGGGATCCTTGCTTACTGGACTCTGGAGGCTCTCGCAAGATCTCACAGGAACCTCCAGAGGCCTCACGTGACCTTCTCAGAACCTGGTCAACAAAGCAGAGGACTTAGAAAGGCATTTCCACAAAGGGAAAACCCTTCTCAGAAAATGCTTTTAAGCCCTCTGCCTTGATCACCAAGCTTTGGGACGGTTGCACAAGCCTTTCTCGGAGGCTATGACATCTCTTGGGATCATCTCAGATCTCAGACAGCCCCAATCTTGCGAGATCTCAGATGGTGGTTCTGAGGGTCATTCTCACTTCGCACGATTTTGCCCTTACAAGGAACCCCCAGGAATGTAACCCTTGCAGAAATGGCTATCGCCCTGTATCATAAAGCACCATACTGCTATTATTTTTACGATACAATAATCTTTATTGCCATTGTCCCATACAGAACAACGAAATTGAAAAATCTACAGAAGACATTCAAAAATTATTATTTTTGTTACTACTACTATTACTTCTATTACTGTTATTGATTTATTACCCCTCAGCTTGCATGTCTTTCTTTGGCCTGAGCACTGCTCCCACTTGTAGGGCTGTGTAGCACGATGGCCTTCTCATCTTCAGACCAGCCTCTGGACATAGCTGTCAACTTTTCCCTTTTCTTGCGAGGAATCCTATTCGGAATAAGGGAACTTCCCTTTAAAAAAGGAAAACATTGACAGCTATGCCTCTGGAGAAGAGCGTTGTCCTATGGGCCAAGGTACTGGTTTCCTGTAGAGTATCCCAATGTTGCTGTCTAGTTTCCTAATACCTTAGGGAAATGCAGAAGTAGTACAGGCTGTGGCATTCAACATAGGAGCAGCAGAGTCAAGGAGAGATGGGTGAGAGCCAGTACAAATTGCTGGGGCCCGGCAGTCTGGAAGGGGATCTGGGACTTAGCTATGCTGCATATTTTCCTCTGTCTTTATCATTATTTGTTGATGTTTCATTCGTATGCCAGGCAGGGCATATTTGTTTACGGGTGTTTTTCCCTCCATTATTTTGCACATCAATACAAATCCCATGTAAAGATTTTTAGCCTGTCCTTGCTGGGGGCCCTGAAGAACATTTTTTTCACCCAGGCCCAAACCCATTTTCAGCAGTTCTGAGCAGTTATGCTTTGGGGAAAGAGCTGATTAATTACTTTCCCAGCCACAGGAGAGAGAGAAAAAACAACCAGGGATATTATTGTGGGTAGAGAGAAGTACGCTCTGTGAGCCCCTTGACTACATTTTCGCACAGTACAGTACAGCACACCACTACCAAAGGAAGTATATAGCTAGAGCTGCAGCAAAGTTGAATCTGTAAAGGAGAAGGAATGATGGTTGCAATTTGGGGAGGTGGTGGTGAATTGGGAGTGGGGAAAGAAGCCAGAAATTCTTATTTGGCGTGAATTACCGGTAAACTAAGTGTCAGGTACGCGGGTGGTGCTGTGGGTTAAACCATAGAGCCTAGGACTTGCCGATCAGAAGGTCGGCGGTTCGAATCCCCGTGACGGGGTGAACTCCCGTTGCTCAGTCCCTGCTCCTGCCAACCTAGCAGTTCGAAATCACGCCGAAGTGCAAGTAGATAAATAGGTACCACTCTGGCGGGAAGGTAAACGCCGTTTCCGTGTGCTGCTCTGGTTCACCAGAAGCGGCTTTGTCATGCTGGCCACATGACCCGGAAGCTGTACACCAGCTCCCTTGGCCAATAAAGCGAGATGAGCACCGCAACCCCAGAGTCGGTCACGACTGGAACTAATGGTCAGGGGTCCCTTTACCTTTACCTTAAACTAAGTGTCACACAAAGGCCTGGGAGACAAGGGGTTAAATCCCCACTTGCTCATGAAGCTCTCTGGGTAACCTTGAGCCAGCCACTCACTCTGAGCCTAACTTACCTCACAGGGTTGTTGTGGGGGTTAAATGAGGATTGGGAGAACCAACTACATCACCTGAAACTCCTTGGAGGAAAATGTGAGGTATAAATGCAATGAAAGGAGAAAATGAAAGAAATAAAATCTGACCTGGAAGAGAACTTGGAGGAAGGGGTTTGTAAAACTCCCTTCCTGTTTTTGAGATATGTTTTGTGAGGTTCATTTCTGTGCCTGGAGAAATTCACACATAAGCTCGAGTTTGGTACCCTCACTGCTGGCTTGATGTTGGTTTCTCCTCTTAAGAAATTTCAGATGGGCATATGAGGACACAAAAGTAATGATTCATCTACTCAGCCTGGAGTCAGCTATCTCTAATTTCTTTCTAGGTCAACTTAAACTAATGTCACACGTCCACAACAACAACAACCACCAAAAAAGTGTAAAGCTACTGAAGGAACTTGGCAGAAGAATATGTGGCTGTCAAATCTCCTATGCACAACAGGAAAGAAAAATGGGAGGGGAGGAAAAGATATTTATTAGCAACTTTCCGCCTATTAGAAAGCACCTTGAGTTGTCTTGGCACAATAAGTTACCATATGGAGCGAGTGTGACCTGTGTTAATTTTGTACGTATCAAGAGAGTTTGGGCAATATCAACCTCTATGCTGTGATGGGAGTTTTGGGCCCCATATGGCTGCAGGGATACAAGGAAAATATATACAGCTTTTCTTTTCTTTCTTTCCCCCCCCCCCCTTTTTTTTTTTATTGGAAGAAACAGATTATCCTCCACATCAAACTGAAGAGTCCTCAGAAGGCTTTATTGCTACAAACTAAGCTGAAGGTTGCTCTGCGGAAGCAGCAGATCATGTGGTTAAATAGCTCCTAGACTGTTCCACTTTGGACTGCAGGTGGACGACTCTGGAGGTGGACAGTTCCAGTGGCGTAGCATGTGGGGTGCAGGGGGGCCGGCCGCACCGGGCGCAACATCTGGGGGGGCGCTCGCCGCCTCTGGAGTCGCCGAAGAGCCTCAGGCGCAGGCTGTAGCAGAGCCCCATGTCTCGCGGAACCGACGAGCTGGCAGCGGCTCTCATTGCTCGCCGCGGTCCCCGCGCGTCAGGGCTGCGGAGGGCGTGCCAGGCAGCCCCTCCTCACAGCCCCGCCGCTGCTGCTGCAGCGGCTGGGCCATGTTGCATTTTCCTCGCCTCTCTGCTCTCCTCCTCCTCCGGGCAAGCGGCGTCGTTTGGGAGGCAGCGCCAGCAGCAACTCGCCTCAGATCACCTGACACGGACCCGTCGCCGTCGCCGTGGCTACCTTACCGTAAATACCCCAGCCCAGGCAGCAGCAAGAAGAAGCTGGCAGCGGCGGCAGGTTAGGGGTTAGGGGGCGCAAATTACTTGCCTTGCCCCGGGTTAGGGGGCGCAAATTACTTGCCTTGCCCCAGGTGCTGACAACCCATGCTACGCCGCTGGACAGTTCAACCTATCTTTGAACCATGTGAGTTCCATCTATCTATCTATCTATCATCTATCTATCTATCTATCTATCTATCTATCTATCTATCTATCTATCATCTATCATCTATCTATCTATCTAGATGTGAAGTCATATGGCTTCAACCAAAATCCTATGCTCCTTGAACTCATAGGGGATTACTTCCACATTGACATGCACAGAAATGCAGTAACAGTCTTAACAATGGCCTGATCATTCATATACTTTTGAGGCAGAAGAGTGCTTGTGTGCTTCTTTGGGGGTATAGGATTAGCTAAGAGAAGTCCAAACTAATATTGGTCTCAGACTTGTTTCTTCACATTTCACCCTATCTGTCCCACTGTAAAACATTCAATGTATGTCAGCCTTCAATAGCATGGTACCTTCCAGATGTTTTGAACCACCACTCCTATCAGGCCCAGCTAGCACAGCCATACTGGTTGGCAATGATGGGAGCTGTAATCCAAAAGAGCAGGGCAATACTGTATGGTGGGAGTTGTAGTATGAAGCAGCAGGGCAATACTGGTGGAGGAGGATGGGAGTTGTGATCTAGTGGCATAGCGTGAGTAGCCAGCACCCGGGGCCCGAGGGAGGGAAACGGACAGAATACGCATGTGCATTCAACTGCCTAACGCTATTGGCATCAACCAGGAGGTTGCAGCCACAGAGATAAGAAAAGAAGAGTCATTCCATTGTCTTTGAGAGGTCCTTCCTGGTTCACATGAAGAAGCCATTTTCAGCAGAGCCCAGTGATGGAAGCGTGCAGTTGTATTAAGGCAGCACCGGGTGTTGAAATTTTGCACCCCTAACAATACTGTGGCCAAGGCAACCCCCCGTCGTCCCCCCATGCTACACCACTGTTGTGATTCAAAACAACTGGAGGACACTCAGCTGGCAAAGATTAATGAATGTCACCCATGGCACTGTTGATCTATATTGCAGGTTATTTTGAAGAGGGAACGCAACTCACTCAGGGAGGGGTTATCTCAAGAAGCCAGCATGCCATTCCCTCCCAGAAGAGTTCTAATCAATATCAAGTAATCACAGATCACTTCACATAGATCTCTTTGTCAATGCCTTGACAGAATAATGAGTTATAGCCGCTGCCAATCTTTTTGGTCTTCACAGGAGCCTGATTTCAAATACTGACCAAGATTATCAAGTCTCTGAGACTTCAGTGACATGTGGCAAGCCCTTTCCTGAACTCCAAAGGGATACTTATTAAAGGAGCAACATGAAACAGAAGACATCAAATAAGCAAAATATAGCTGTTGGTCAAAAGGTAACTATATTCATCCCCCCCCCACCTCCAGTAAATCCAAGGAGACTTGATATCACCAGCTCAAAACATTAGTCGTTTGTACACAGAGTTTCATGGCGGAGTAAAAAGAAAGGCGTTATCTGGATCTACCTTTGGTGTCTTTCCAGACTAGCGTGAAATGGGAACTTGGGAACAATGTATAGCATATTTATTAAATTGATATCCCACCCTTCTTCACAGAGAAGCCCAAGGCAGCAAACACCAAAAGATGGAAAAAATAAAATCCTCTTAAAACCAATGCAACGTGAGAGAATGTTGTGCTGATATAATAGGTGATGTAACTGCTGTTAGCCAGTCTGTCACTCTCAAAGCATTCAGGGCAGTGTAGTCAGCATGAAACCATGTTAGGCTTTCTTTGTGGGATGTATTATTACTAGAGCAGTCAAGTACATTTTCCTGTTGCCTAGAATGGACGCACAGGAGAATGTGGCTCCAGGCAGGGAGAACTTCCTGTCAGACCTGGTCTGGAGCTTCCTCCTCCTGTATGTGACCAGGTAGATGGGTGTGACCCTAGATGACCAGATAAAAGGGCTGGCCACACAACCATCTCTCTCTTGGACTCTTATTCTCTTACTCTTACTCTTGGACTCTCACTCTCCTGGCTCTTAGCCAGCTCATGGCTCAACCTTCACATAGGATGGAGTCCACGAGCAGAAAGTATGAGATGTAGCTCAGACATCTTTTCACTGTAACCACAAGATAAAGCCTGCCTTCAGATTACTGCTGTGAACTGAAGGTGAGTAAAACTTTATTCTTACTTTTAAAGACAACTAAGTTATGTTACTATTATTTTAAGAGGGAAATAAAGGGGAAACTTACCAGGAACAATCCAGACTGGACAAGCCAGACTGGATTGCTTAATTAAAAGATTCTAATGAATCATCAACTTGCTTCCAATAAGTTGCAAAGGGAATGTGCTCTAGTGTGAGGAGGGATAATATCAAAACAATATATCCTCTCCTACCTTCCTTAACATTCCCACATTCTTTGCAGCTTATCATTGGCCATACTTCTCAGTGAAATCTGATAAAGTAAATGGCCACCCCACCTTAAAATTTTGGAGAAATGTATTTCTTCCCCACTTCCAAGAAAACAGCAGAAAATTGGCTCCATTTTTGCAGGGAGAAAGTTTTCAGGAAACAGGGAGGGCTGAGGCAGGATTTCATCCCAGCCTTAGGTCGGAGAAAGCCAGTGGCAATCTAGAGAAGGCCCAAAACAGGACAGGAAGGCAGGAACCGAGACAGAATAAAGTGGCCTTCCTTAACCCAAAGCCATCCAGCTGTTCATGACTACAACTTCCATCACTCCTGACCATTGGCCATGCAGGCTGAAATAGATGGAAGCTGTGGTCCAACAACATCTAGAGGGCATCAGGTGGGGGAAGTTTTGTCTAAGGACACACACACATCACAGAGACAGAGGCTATAGAGAATAAAATTGAATTTGCAAGGGGGCAGGTCAGCAAACCAAGCTTTAAGAATGAAATCTGGGAGAGAGTTATGAAATTTATATGACCCAAGAACTTCCCTATTGTTAAAATAGCTGTTCCTACTTGGCTAGAGACCTATGGCCAACAATCTAGGAGATCCTGGATGAAAGTTCGGCATCCGCTGGATTGATTGGGGTGGTCATAGAGACTTGGCTCTTAGTGTGCAGTTTAGATGAGTCTTAGTCTGCAGTTTAGATGAGTGATGTGGCCATCTCTGGCTATTGTGTGTGTGAGAGAGTAAAGCTACACTTGGTGAGAAGTTCACAAGATACATCCCTCCCCCATGAAAAGCTAGGAGGAGAATCTCCTTTAGAGGTGACCTCAGTGCTCTTAAGTGCCATCAGGGATCACAGCCTGTTTGCATCCATGAAGTATATCCACAACCATGAACAAAGAGAGAGGTTTGGTGCCAAGTCTTCAGGCACCTTGTTGCCATGATTACAAATCAAGGGAAAGTAATATCCTTTATTGGCAATCAAGGGTAGGAAGCACATCACCAACCTCCATTGATTTCTCCATTTATCTTGAAAAGAAGCCAGGAACAGTTGAGTCTCAACAAGGCAGAAGAGAGGCGGAGGAAATGGGACAGAAGGGTGACCCCCCACCACCATGAATCACATATGTATCTCACTGGCTACCTTTGCCTGGCATCCATGAGGTTACCACCTTTGACCAGGTGTGGGATACCTGGATGCTGAATGTGGCTTTCCGGATCTCTCAGGGTCATGTCCCTTAAAGTGTCCTTAAAGTGTGGTGATGCCTCTGGATGAAGAGAGAAGTGCTTGCATAGAACCCTCTGCCTTCTATGTGGTTTAAGTGTAGCCTGATGTGGAAAGGTAAGTGTCACATCCATTGCACCACCCATCTTTTCCTCCACCTCTGATCACCACTAGAATGTGCCACCTAGAAGGCTGTCCATGAGGGAATGTGGTCCTTGGGTAGAAAGAGACTCCCTATCCCTGCCTAGGACCTTTACACAGCCTTGTGTGTTTGGTAAGGCTGAGAAATAGTGGTGGGTTCATGATCATGCAGTGAACTTCATAAGCACCTAAGGAGAGCCTACTGGGTCAGGCCAAAGACCCAACTAGTCCAGCTTCCTATTCTCACACTGATGCTTGTGGGAAACCTACAAGCAGGATCTCAACAAAAGGACACTCTCCCCTCCTGCTGTTTTCAGCAACTACTATTCAGAAGCATTGCTACCATAGCAATCATGGCTGGTAGCCACTTAAAATCTTATCCTCCATGAATTTGTCCAGTCTTCTTTTAAAGCCATCAAGCATGGTAGCCACCAATGCCTCCTGGGGGAGCAAGTTCTATAGTTTAAGTATGCGCTGCATGAAGAAGGGCTTTCTTTTATCTGTCCTGAATCTTCCAACATTCAGCATCATTGGATTCATTGGACTTCATTTTCCTGGACCCAGAACCACCTTTTCCCCCCTTCTTCCTATAGCACCACAAATCCCACTTCACCATTTTAGTCTCCTTCAGGTATACAACTGTATTAATAGTTTTATGTATTGGGTAAAACAGTTTTGTAGCTCCCTCAGGATCCCGAGGAGTGAAAATGAGATGAGTCTGCGGTCCTCTTTTGCACTCATCAACTTTACTGAAAGCAGTTTCAGGATAAACATTGAATAAATCACCAGCACAATCCAAAAACAGCAGGACAGTGAATTTGTCCTAGACTTTATTGGGCACCTTCCTTGCATAACAGCCACGGCCTTCAAAGAAAGTCAAGATGGTGATTTGCACCATCGAGAAATGTGACCCAAGTCTCCAGCAGAGACCAAATATTAGGGACAAAAAGAACTCCGTAACCTCAATTTGTCAACACCTGCAATTGCAGTTTCTCATGGAATGAAGCAGGGATGCTCTTCCGCCTGGGTTAATTCGTTTAAATGCATGCAAAGTTGAACTGGCCCATTGCCACACAATGAAGTTAAAGAAGCTAGTGCAAAATTCATCGGGTCTGCAATCTGCACTTCTTTGGTAGAGGTCTTGATAAGTCATTTACCTATCTCTGATTGGCTGGGGTCACAATCCCAAATGCACACGCTTGATGCTTTGGAATCTGCCTCATGCCAAGTCAGAACACCAAGCTCAGTATTGTCAACACTGGCTGGCAATGGCTCTTCAAGGTTTCCGGCAGGAGTCTTCTGGAGCCCTACCTAAGAGTGCCAGGGATTGGACCTTGGGACCTTCCACATGCAAATCAGATGTTCTACCACACAGCTATGGCCTGTGGCTACAGTTCCCACAGAGGTCTCTGATTCAGACCAGACCAGCACTTGAGGCTGAAGGCTTTGAGTGGGAGGACAGAAGGAAGAGACCATGAAGCAGACACCACTTGTTGAAGCACCACTTTGCCCTCAGATGTGCTGGAACCTCATGAGATGGGAGATTCAGGGGCTACCCCTTCTCTGCCTGTGAAGCATGAGGTGGACTCAGGGGCCCAACCTACCAGGACACAGTAGGAAAATTCAGAGAAGGTGTGCCCATCTGCCAGGGCTCCCCTGCCTCAAGAGAAGAGGACCCCCCCCCCCGAGAAGTGCCTGTCTTCAGGCCAGGAATTCTTGCAGGAGGAAGGATTCTCATTACTGAGGTTTATCCATGCTTGCTTAAAGACTTGGTGAGTAGGCGAGGAACCTTGTTGGAACAGCTTCGTTGCTCCCATGCATTTCTGGACCTCTTGCTACTGATCTTGGACTCTTGAACATTTATTGGTATCAATGTTTGGATTTATTGCCATTACTCCATTGCCTTGTTAAAGCACAAGGACCAGTCTCTGCTCTTTCCTATCTGCTGGGTTTGTACTGCTAGACTGCTACCACAAAAGTTTACTTCTTTACTTATGAGTAAACACCTCTGTGCTTTGGTTTTGGGAGAGAGCCAGGACAGAGGCCTTCTAGCTGAAAAAGTTTCCCTAGCTGTGCTTTAAGGTGTAATGTTCTGTAACCCCTTGCTAGACCAAGCTAAATGGGGGCTTTTCCTGTGTGACATCAATCCGCCAGCCACTGAACTACAGAGGATCCTGCCCCGCTTTTTTGGGTAGAGTCCAACATGTATTATATCATAACCCTAAGCAGGCTGTCTATGTTCAAAACTTGTTGTGTTTAAAAACACTTCTATCCTTCCATTTATAGCCACTCTCGAAGCCAAGAGACATCAGTGAACAAAACACCATAACTGTTCCTTTACAAATCAAATGATGTTAGACAAGGAGTATGTGTGTGTGAATAAATACCACAGCTTGATCCTTAAGGGGTGGGGGGAACCAGAAATGAAGAAACTTTATTTGAAACTTCAGGGTGGAAGTGTGATGGGTCAATCTCACCTAAATTAAATTACCCTACTCTATTAGCAATACAAATTCAGTGTAACGAAAGCGTCATGAATCTCTGTGACAAGGTAAAGGCGGGGCTCTCGCCTCAGATGAACAGAGCGCTTGATCGAGACCGAAGTGAACACAGCTCACTCATATTTAAAACATTCTTTCATATATTTTTAATAAAACAACTGATACCAATTCAAAACTGCCTTCATAAATCAAACATTATTCAATGTACCGGCGCTCCAAGGTTTTCTCCCACTGAAGCATGCCTGTCTCGGAGACAAGGGTGGGGTGGGGTGTTGTGTGTGGGGTTTTTTCCCCCCTTCTTCTTCCTCACATGAGTGCTTGAGGTTTTATGAAAGGTTTATTGGATTTCATAGTCCCTTAAGGGGAAACCCTTTAAATGTCTCTGCAATTATAAGACTAATAACACTTTCAGCTCTTGGACACAGCCTTGACTTGACAAAGATAAGGAACTGGAAGTTACTCAGTCAATACAAAGCTATTAATCTCTGTCACCCTGCTGTCAATGCGGCTCAGGGAAACAATGTCGTCTCTTGACCTACGCAGAGTCATGTAGTGATTTTATTCAGGATGTCAGCATTCATTGGGACAGGTTTTGTCACACCCCGACTCCCTCCAAGAACTCCCGGTTCTTTATCTTGACTGCAGTGACACCCTTCAGATAGCAGGAGTTTGTTTCCGTCTCGGCTTATTGTTGTCATTTAGCAGTTATTCATGGGTGGAACCTTTTCTGGGAGAGAAAATTGGCATCCTCTGCGACACAGAAAGAAAGACAGAGAAAAGGAGCAGGGACTGATGCATACGCCTGCTCACTACTCAATTAGTCTATACTAAGGCTCTCCTTAGTACCCCATGCATTTAAAGCTCATGGCTTCCCCTAAATAATCCTGGGAACTTAATTTACCCCTTGCAGGGCAGCCATTCTCCAGCACTGCAAAGAAGCTACAGCCCCCAGGATTCTTTGGGAGAAGTCACATGCTTCAAATGTGCTCTCAGTTGTATGGCATGTGGGGAGCTTTAGGTATACATGTTTTATTGCCAGCCTCTGGTGGTGACCTGCAGTTCTGAGTGTGCCAACCACAGATATTCTGTGGATCAGCATCCCACTTGAGATGAGACAGGCACGCCCGATCTGTTGAAGACATTTTTGGGCCAGCAGCTGGATAAATGGGTCTTTGTCACAAGATTTCACTTATCAGGGTTTTAGCCTTGCTAAATTAGGTGAATATTGCCTTGAGATGGTGGTTTAGAAGGAAATTAATAGATTAATTGCAATAATAGTAATTGGTTGGCCACTGTGAGAACAGGACGCTGGACTGGAGAAGCCATTGGCCTGATCCTGCAGGCTCTTCTCAAGTTCTTATGCTCTTAATTTGTTGTTGGGTTTGCAAATCAGTCTATAGCAAGGAAAGGAAACAAGTGGCTTTCCAGATGTTGTATTCGGGCAACCATCAGCCCCAGCCAGCATGGCTAAAGGTCAAGGGCGATGGGAGCTGTAGTCTAGTAGCATCTGGAGGACCACAGCTTCCCCATCCCTGATTTAGAGTATGGCTGGAGAGATTCTTTCATTCAGCCTGAAGGCCTGTCTCTACCTCCATCACAGATCAAATCACACCAACAGAGCCTTCATCAAGTGGTTAAATGGTGAACTTCCATTTGTGAAGCAGACATGAATGCATGAACATATTCCTCTGCATATCACCTTGAGGAAATATGAAAGGTCTGTCTGTTTTGCTTGATCAGCAATGCCCCTTTCCCGCATGCAAAACATCACCTGATGTTGAGGTCTTCAAGAGACAGAAATGCATGTGTGAATCAGAGCTGCCATTTACTCGCCTGTTCCAACACAGGTTGATTCTAATCTTTGGTAAAACTGAATGTTCCCCCTCCCACCCCCACCCCCCATCCTCATTGCTGAAGTTTAATTTGTTTGTTTGTTTTTCTACACATATCACATTTGGGTTGAATTTATCTGGGATAATCTATGCTTCAGGCGCCTCTGGCACAGTGCATCGAAGACTGCTTTTGAACTAGGGATTAGCATCACAGCCTGTTGTCAGTGCAGAAACTCAGTACTGGAAATGCAAAATAAGAAAATTCAAACAGGCCATGAAAGAATGGGAAACGGAACCCAAACGAACACACTGAAATGCAATGGAGAGAATTGAAGGTTCCGCATTTTGGGGGAGCAGGCTGTGGGGGATCAAATACATTGGGACAATGAAAACTTGGCTTGACATTAGTAAATGTGAAAAGGATGTGTGGATTATATACCAATAATACAAGCTAAAAGCTCAGCCAAATGTGTGATGCAGCTTCCTAAAAGGCTAATGTGATTCTAGGCTCCGTTAATAGAAGCATAGTTTTCAAGTCAAAGGAAGTAACAGTTCCATTTTAGCTAGGCCTCATCTGTGGTCAATGCCGGTTGCCACACTTTAAAGCAGGATCTATCAACAATAGAATGCATTCAGAGAAGGGCAACAAAGATGGCCAGCAGTACAGGGCAAGGCCCCATCTGCCTGGAGGCGGTTGGAGGATGGATGGTGGCTAACAGATTGAGGTTGACTCCTGACAAGACAGAAGTACTGTTTTTGGGGGACAGGGTGCGGGCAGGGGTGGGGGACTCCCTGGTCCTGAATGGGGTAATTGTGCCCCTGAAGGACCAGGTGCGCAGCCTGGGAGTCATTTTTGACTCACAGCTGTCCATGGAAGCGCAGGTCAGTTCTGTATCCAGGGCAGCTGTCTACAAGCTCCATCCGGTACACAGGCTGAGACCCTACCTGCCCACGGACCGTCTTGCCAGAGTGGTGCATGCTCTGGCTATCTCCTGCTTGGACTACTGCAATGCTCTCTACGTGGGGCTACCTTTGATGGTGACCCAGAAACTGCAATTAATCCAGAATGCGGCAGCTAGACTGGTGACTGGGAATGGCCGCCGGGACCATATAGCACCCATCCTGAGAGATCTGAATTGGCTCCCAGTATGTTTTCAAGCACAATTCAAATTGTTGGTGCTAACCTTTAAAGCCCTAAACGGCCTCAGTCCTGTATACCTGAAGGAGCGTCTCCACTCCCATCATTCAGCCCAGACACTGAGATCCAGTGGCGAGGGCCTTCTGGTGGTTCCCTCACTGTGAGAAGTGAGGTTACAGGGAACCAGGCAGAGGGCCTTCTCGGTAGTGGCGCCTGCCCTGTG
The DNA here is from genome assembly GCF_964188315.1 of Podarcis muralis. Taxonomy (NCBI): domain Eukaryota; kingdom Metazoa; phylum Chordata; class Lepidosauria; order Squamata; family Lacertidae; genus Podarcis; species Podarcis muralis. Next base: position 34,439,140 of record NC_135661.1, on the reverse strand, counting down.
GAACGCCCTCCCATCAGTTGGCAAGGAAATAAGCAGCTATCTTATTTTTAAAAGACATCTGAAGGCAGCCCTGTTTAGCGAAGTTTTTAATATTTAATGCTGTATTGTTTCTAACACTCGATTGGGAGCCGCCCAGAGTGGCTGGGGAAACTCAACCAGATGGGCTGGGTATAAATAATAAATTATTATTATTATTATTATTATTATTATTATTATTATTAAGCAGTATCATACCACTTTAAACAACCATGGCTCCTCCCAAAGAATCCTGGGAACTGTAGTTTGTTAAGAGTGCTGAGAGTTGCCAGGAGGTCCCTAATCCGCTCAGAGAGCTACAGTTCCCAGGGTGGTCTTACCAGCCAAATTTTGTAGGAGGAATTCCTAGCCACTGAGGTCACGTGGTCCTCTAGCAACAAAGATGGATCCAGGAGCATCCTCAGGCTATGAACAACCCTCTCTGAAGGTGGATGGATAAGCAGTTGGTGATATGGTGTGGGTCTGATCTATAATCCCACAGATCACGCACTCCCAAACCCTCAAATTGGCCTAAAGTAGTTCATTGGTTTCCTGCCAATAGGCGCCTTGAGATGCAATTAAACAAAGCATGTAAATAGGCAGCTGATCTAAAACAAATTAACTACAAATATTCCAAAAGCATACTTTTCATTTTTAGAATTTTTTTTTAATTATGAAATTTGAATAAAGGAATCAATGAATAAAAACGTGCAGCAAGCTGAAATTTCATTAAATGATTGGTTATTAATAACGTATGAATAATGATGATCCCTGTCTGGCTACATTTCATAAGATTGTCATTTTGCCCCAGCCTTCATCTGGGTACCACTAAAAATGAGGACTCAAACTGAAAATGATGTAGCCGGTCTCCTAAACAGATATGTTTAGTGGGTGTTTATTTTGCTATCCCTTATACGGTTGGATGGCCATCTGTCATATATAATCTAGTTGAGATTTCTGCATTGCAGGGGGTTGGACTAGATGACCCTCAGGGTCCCTTCCATATTTACAGCTCTATGCCTCTATGATTTTATTATTTGTTTTGGACCCTCTAGACATCCCAGGCACCCTGGGATCAGACCTGAGGATCTGTGAGGAGGAACAGCAGTAGGTAACCAACTCAGCCCAGACTCCCTAGGTTGTCGCCAGCCAAGTTCTACTCAAGGGTAAATCCACTGAAATTAGTAAACCTATGTTATTCGTACCCATTAATTTCAATGGGTCTAATACTCTTTGATGTTGGATGCAACTTCCTGTTTAGTTAGAAATATCTGCCACCATTTCACCATTACAGCAGAGATGGGCAGATCACTTTATCCAGATCTTTCTCCCATTTGTTCACTCTTAAGTCTGCTCCATTCAGTTGCCATGCTCATCATCTATTTAAATCCACCCCACCACGAAGCTCTCTCTCTCTCTCTCTCTCTCTCTCTCTCTCTCACACACACACACACACACACACACGTATATTTTTAAATTATCTGGTTGGCCTTGGAAGAAGAAGAAGAAACTTAACCCTTGGTGAGTTATGTAATGTACAGTATAAAATGTAATGTAAAGGTAAAGGGACCCCTGACCATTAGGTCCAGTCATGACCGACTCTGGGGTTGCGGCGCTCATCTCGCTTTATTGGCCGAGGGAGCCGGCGTACAGCTTCCGGGTCATGTGGCCAGCATGACTAAGCCGTTTATGGCAAACCAGAGCAGCGCACAGAAACGCCGTTTACCTTCCCGCTGGAGTGGTACCTATTTATCTACTTGCACTTTGATGTGCTTTCAAACTGCTAGGTTGGCAGGAGCAGGGACTGAGCAACGTCGCGGGGATTCGAACCGCCGACCTTCTGATCAGCAAGTCCTAGGCTCTGTGGTTTAACCCACAGCGCCACCCGCGTCCCTTAAAATGTAATGTACTACATCTCCAATTTGGCCTTTTCTGCATATGCAAAAAAACCCTTCCTTTACTGGCTTATTAGAAAATCCACCAGCCAAATATGTTAGTTGAAATGGTTTAGAATCTAAGCTAGGTAAAAGTATGCCTAACCAGTGAGGTTTGTTTGTTTTTAATCCCCACAGGTAGTTGTCCTTTTAATGGTCAGATTTGATTTGATTATACCAAAACGCAGGTTTACAATCCTTCATCTGTTCACTTGGAACTCTCCATGGTGCTGAAACAACTGGGCTGCCTTGCTGCCTTGACCCCATGGGTACCAGATACAGACAAGACAAGAGCTATTGTGAAGATTAAATGGGTGGTGGAGAGGACTGTATGCAGCACCCTGGGGTCCTTGGAGGAAGAGTGTATCATAAATATGAATATGCAAATAATTTTTCACTGTGGCTGTTCCTTAGTTCCTGACTACTGTTTGGCGGCTAGCTAATGGTCCAGCTTCAATATATCTTAAAGATGGGCATCATTGCGAAGGTGGGGCCAAACAGACTTACTTAGGAAGATAGGAAGCTGCCTTATGCTGAGTTAGACCATTGCTCCATATAGCTCAGTATTGTCTACATGGCTACTAGCCATGATGGCTATGCTCTCTCTGCCTCCATGATCAGAGGCAGCAATGCTTCTGAATTCCTCTTGCTGAAAACCACAGGAGGGGAGATGGCTCGTGCTCTGGTCCTGCTTTCCCACAGGCTCTTGGTTGGCCTCTTTGAGAAGAGGATGCTGAACTAAATGAGCCATTGGCCTGATCCAGCAGGGCACTTCTTATCTTCTTATGTACATTGACTCTAGGGCTTCAGGAAGGATTCTCACCCAGACCTACCTGGAAATTCCAAGAATCAAAGTGCTCCACCACCCAAAAACCACCAAGAAGGAAAGCCATGACACCTAAGCCAATTTAACTCCACAGTATGGACCTTACCTACTAGGGGCAAGTCACACAACCTTGGCTTATATTGTTCCAGGTGGTGGCTGTGGTTGGCCATGAGAGGGTCTCTCATTTGGAATTCACAATCAGTTCTGGAGACATCCCTCATCTTACTTTAAGCTGCACACTCTGATCCTCTCTGATCATTATATCTTGCACCTCTGGACTTCTGCCAGCGCCACATTGCAACCTGACAGGATGCACTGTAAAGTCTCTCCTTTGCCGATACACTGCATGCAGCTGTCACCTCTGCTTAGCCTCCCATCGTGCAAATTAAATGTGACTGGCAGGAGAGGATGGGACAGAGAGTTTCAGACACTTGAAGTTCTGGGACAAGGTGTGCTTTCACTTTCAAAAGACATTCCCTTAGGAGAGCCCTCTCCTCCCACTCACCTTAATGCTACTCCTTTGGAAGCTGCTGCCACTAAGTGTTTCTTTCTTTTGTCACTCCTTGTTTGTTTGTTTGTTTGTTTGTTTGTTTGTTTGTTTGTTGACCACATTTCTATCCTGCCTTTCCTCCAAGGAGCTCAAGATGATGTGCATGGTTCGCCCCCTCTCCATTTTATTCTCACAACAACCCTGCGAGGTAAGTTAGGAACTGGCCCAAGGTTACCCAGTGATCTTCATGGCTAAGTGGGGGTTTGGGCCCAGGTTTCCCAAGTCCTAGACCCTCGTCTGCACTAGACATTTAAACAGACATAGCTTCTTCCCCAAAATCCTAGAAATGGTAGTATGACAAGGGTTGTGGTAGGAAACCCCTATTTGCCCTACAGAGCTACAATTTCCAGAGTTTCTTTCCAAAGGGATTGGTCACTAAGCCACTCTGAGAATTTTAGATTTTGTTTTTAAAACACCCACACCCACCCACATACACACACACCAGTGCATGGATTCTAAGTCAGCTTCTACTGGTGTGAGAATCCCTAGACTGAAATCCACTCACAGGATGCTTTCACCAGCAGAAGGAGGGGAGTAACTTTCACCTTAGTGAAATCTGCTCTGGGAGGGTTGGAAGGGCTCTGGAGGAGTATGAAAGGCAGTACAGGGGAAACTGGTATAAATTGCTTTTCCTCTCTCCCATCCATCAGCAGATTCCTCCTTTGGCTATCCGTTCCACCCACGAAGGAAGAGAAGGAGCCCTTCTCTAAACAGATGCCTAGTTAGGATCCGAGCCATTATATATTTTAAACATTTTATAGCACTGGACACATAAAGTTTATGCATTGGTTTTGGACCATTAACCCGTTGTTTCTGAAGCAAGGACCTAAACGTTTTGTCATCCTAGATGAAAACAGGCCAATGAAGTGACTTCTAAAGGACAATGATTTGGAACTATTCATAAGTGCATATGCTTAAAGACAGAGTATTGGCACTAGGAAACTGCACCTGTTTACATGTATCCCTCATCCGCCCTCAAGAGAGATCATTTTTAAGACACACTGTGAGATTCTTAAATTCATCACCTCTGGAAACAGGCCCTTAAAATATCGGAGCATTTAAATTTTAGTGTGTGTTAATGGTTTGGCCACAAGAATATTTCACTGCGTAATGAGTTAATTTGGAAGTTGAGTCGTAAAAGTGAGAACCGAACGAAACCATTTTCAGTTTTTAATTGGGTGGAACAACAGAGGCAGGTCCAGGATGTTTCGCCTGCTGTGGAAACCATAAATCAGTGCAGGAGCCAGCATGTAGAAAAGTAATGTGTCCCTTTCAAATTGCTGCAAGGAAAAACGGCTCCATCTGCTTGCCACTCCGTAATAAATAATGCCATATAAATGGATTTTAGGATCACTGGGAATGTGCCTTTTAAAAGGAGAGTGTAAGCTGTCAGGAGGGGGCAGAAAGAGAAGAAGGGACACAAGTATGGTAGTGGTTTAACCTGCCCAATCACAACACCTCTCTCCATTATTATCTGATGCTACAGTCAGCTACACAATGAAGGGACATAGTTGCTGAAAAACCTTATTGCAGGCTAGATCCATTTTAAAAAGAAGAAAGCATAAAAGTTGTTTAATACCTCTTTCTTTATTTTAAAAAGAAATCCTATGAACAGGAAAACATAAGGAGCCCTGCTGGATCAGGCCAATAGCCAATCTAGTCCAGCATCCTGCTTTCACAGTAGCCACCCAGATGCCTGTGCAAAACAGGGATTCAGGATTTGAGCACAACAACATTCTCCTCTTCTGCAGCTTCCAGCAACTGCTATTCAGAAGCATTACTGCCTCCAGCTGCAGAGGCAGAGCATAGATGGAGGAGGGTGGAGGAGGTAGGTTCCTGGGGGAGAATACAGGTGCATGGGGAAGAATTTAAGGAGAAAGGCCGTAGCTCAATAGCAGAGCATCTGCTTTGCATGCAGAAGGTCCTAGGTTCAATCCCTGGCACCTCCAAATAGGGTTAGAAAGACTCATTGTCTGAAAACTGGAGAGGCAGTGCCAGTACTGAGCTAGATGGACCAATTGTCTGGCTCAGCAGAAGGCAACTCCTATGTTGCTATGAGAATTCATGGTGGAAGGACCACCAACTCCAAACCACTTGACAGACTTGGGTTGGCCAGGGTTGAAGGCAGGGTAGGAGTAGCTGGAGAATACATAAGTACAGCAGCTCCAGGAATGGCAAATTTCCCCTCCCTTCTTGAGAGCATGCCAGGGGCATTAGAGGGCCTTGGATCCTGTAAATTTAAAGGAAAACAGGGAGCTGCCTTATATCCACTGCTCTATCTACTATTCTAAGGTGGTCCAGAAGCTGCAGCTAGTGCATAATGCAGTGGCTGGGTTGGTGAGTGCAGCATCTTGATGGGACCATGTGTAACCAGTCCTACAAGTGCTGCACTGACTGCCAGTGAGCCACTAGGTCCACGCCAAGGTGTGAGTTTTAGCTTGCTGAGCTGTAAATGGCTCGGGAGCCCACAACCTAAGAGAACCCCAGTTATCAATCAACTCAGGTCTTTCAATTGGCAGGAGATGCCCTATTGGTGTTGCCTGGATGGTCTTGACTCATGACAAGGCCTTCTTGGTAGTGGCTCCCTGTTTGCCCTCCCTGGTGAGATGTGCTGCCTGCCTCCTTCATTATTAACATTCAGGCGGAATTTAAAGACATTAGTGTCCCCCCAGGCATTGGGTGGCTTTCACAAACTGTTGCAGGCAGCCTTTAAATGATTGATCTGTGAAGATATTTGGTCGCTTTTAAAATGTTTTTTATTGGTTTGTTGTTTGACTGTTTGCTCCCCCAGGATCCACCCGAGGAACTAGCCCAGGCTTCCTCAACCTCGGCCCTCCACATGTTTTGAGACTACAATTCCCATCATCCCTGACCACTGGTCCTGCTAGCTAGGGATCATGGGAGTTGTAGGCCAAAAACATCTGGAGGGCTGAGGTTGAGGAAGCCTGAACTAGCCTATCCTAGAAAGGCACCATTTATGTTCAGTGCTCTAACCACTTTTGCCTCCGTCTCTGCCCACTACTGCCCTATAGCCTCCTCAAAAATTACCAAGGAGGGAGCTTGGTTTTCATGCTAAACAATGTTCCCTCACCCATGGCTTATAATGGAAACATCCATTATGTTTCACTGAACAGCTTCATGTGTTTTGTCACCATCACCACCACCATCACCATCATCATTATTAAAATAATTTATATACCACCTTCCATTTCAAGAAGAAATACCTGTTATGTAATGGAAAAGCAAGAGTACCACTACATCCATTTCTTGTGTAACAAAGACCTGCTGTGTTGCAGTTGCTGTCTTCACACTGTGAATAATTTGACTCTGCTGCTCATGATGTATTGCTTTTTAAGGTATTATTATGTGTTATTATGTGTTTATTAAATTGAATTGCATTTATAGAACTTTTAATTTTCAGCATTTTTATGGATATTGCAGTATGTGTGTTCATTCTGTGGTTTATTACAGTACTATGTTGTAAACCACCCTGTTGTCTTTTGACAAAGGACAGTCAATAAATTTCTCATAAATAAATGACCATTTGTGCCCACAGGTTTCAGGCTCCAGTACAGGCTTGGGTTTGAAGCATAGTTGTTTTCTGTATGCAATGCCCCTAAATTGTTTCCTGGATTGGAGCTTTGCTTGTCTTAGAAAAATCTCCATGCATGATCCAATAGAATTTTAAAGGGCTTACGAATGAGGAACGCTGGCCAGGTGTAAAAATAGAGGTTCTTCCACTTCTATTGCATGATCTGCGTGGTGCCTGGTTTTCTTCCATCTGTGCACGTTTCAGACGGTGTAATTAAAGCCACACGCTGACAAAACTGGTGCCCGGATTATGTTTGGGTCAAAGGAACCTGTGAACGGCTTGGGAAATCTTTGAAGCGGGCCAGGCTGTGAGGTGAAACAAAAGGGATGGATTGTGTTAACTTCAAAAGAAAATAAGGAATTCAGGAGCACAAGCCATCTTTGGCTGTCTGGCTACACGACAGTGCGTGGATTTTTCCGCTCTAGACTGGTGGATGCCTTTCGTTATTCTCCTTTTGTTTACCCCTAGAGCTTACGCACAGGTACAGTACAATGATCTCCCGCCAGGAGGTATGATAGATTCATCTCTTTTCTCCTCTCTCTTATCACCTTGTTATTACCTTTGACCTCTGGGTAAATTGGATTTGGGTTTAAATTGCACAGATGCTGCGTCTCCATATTTATTCCGAAAAGGCAAAGAGTTCAGAACCTTGATACTTGGCGCACAGTGTAGAATGGACTCTTGGAAAATATGTGCAACTCACTCTTCAATATTTGCATTTCTAGATTTTCCCCTAACCCCACTTGAAGCTAAAATGAATTGGGAAGAGGCAAATTCACTCAACTTCAGTACTCTCATAAAAGCATCACATTCATATTTTCATCTGACCGTTTTGACACAGCATTTTCTATTCTTTTGGATTTAACTACCTGATCTCCCCAACTCCTCCCCCATAGACTTCATGACATCACAGTAACTCAAAGGGGGCTTATAGATGGATAGCAGACAGTCAGCTGAATTATTGCAATGCTGCTGTTGTCATTATCAAAACTCATCTCACACAGCATCATTCCTGGTGGCTGCCAGGACAGAAAAATTGTGGCCACCAGTAAGTAGCCACAAGAAGAAACTCTGGTTTAGGGTGATAACATCATCCCCAAGCTTCATCTTGTCCACCCCCTGCAATGCAGGAATCACAGCTAAAGAATCCCTGACAGATGGCCTTCCAACCCCTGTTTAAAAACCTCCAATGAAGAAGAGTCCACAACTTTGTGAGATAGTCCATTCCACTGTCAAGCAGCTCTTACCATCAGAAAGCTCTTCCTAATATTTAGTTGGAACCTCCTTTATTGTAATTTGAATCCAATGGTTAAGGTCCTACACTCTAAAGCAGCAGAAAGCAAGCTTGCTCCATCCTCCATGTGACAACCCTTTAGATATTTGAAGACAGTTATCATGTATCCTCTCAGTCTCCTCCTTACCAAACTAAATATACCCATCTTCGTCAACTGTTCCTCAATAGGCTTGGTTTCCAGACCCTTGATCATCTTTCACCCTCCTTTGAACACATGTCAGCTTGTCAATATCCTTCTAAAACTATGGTGCTCAGAACTGGACACAGGACTCCAGGTGGGCTCTGACTTAGACACTATACCTCTGTTGATGCAGCCTAGAATCGCATTCGCTTTTTTGCTGCTACATCACACTGTTGACTCATGTTGACTTTCTCTTGAGTAGAGGGGACATTTGTTTTGGTGACCTATGTGACCTGTTTTGGCCAATAGGCTCGGGGAAGGGGGTTGCCTATAATAGGCTTCTGCCGTGTCCTTTATTTACAAGTACAAAAGAGGACTTGGAGGAGGGACAGCCTGTTCCACAACACACACACACACACACACACAGAGAGAGAGAGAGAGAGAGAGAGAGAGAGAGAGAGAGAGTGTGTCCTTTATTTTCCTGGCTGGAAAAATATTGCAACATTGAAAAATACACATACAATTTAGAGGGTGTCAGATATGAGCAACAGACTGAGGTGAGCAAGGAACCCTATGACAAAGTCTTAGACTTAAGGCAGAACCAGAAGGCAAATCAGGAAGCAGGACTGAGCACTCATTGTTCTCACCACCCAGATTTAGGAGTGTGGCGTGGGAAGGGGTATGATCTGGGAAGAGGCCCAGAAGCCTGATAGAGATGAATGGAGGGTTACATTTTACCTCTAGACCTGTAGTTCTCCACCCCTGCTCTAAGCATAGTCTGGGAGCTTTGGGGTGAAAGGAGTCAGCTTATTTATTTATTTTTCCCCAGCTGCATTGTAATTTAAAGGATGGAGCACCCTAGTTATTTTCCTTTAACTTGGTTTTCTCTTCTGACAATTGCACTAACAGACCTGGTTCTATTTATGCCATGAAATTTATGTATCTTTACTAAGGGAGAAGCTCATCTATCTGCCATCCCGTGTCAGCAGAATTATAAACCTGTCAATGGCACAGTATTTCAGAAGTGACCTATGCTGGCAGTAAACACCAATGCAAATGCTCCAATAATGTATCACGCGCAATGAAACAATTCCTGGCAAATAATAACCATGCTATGAAATAAAACAGTGGCATACTTCTGTGTCTTTAAAATAATGAAGAGCTTATACATCAACTCCCTTGAATCATTTAGAGGTTGTCTTGTTGTTGCTGTTGCTTGAACGTTTTGTGTTTAAGAGCTCAGCATATATTTGCCTTCCTTTTTAATTCACCAACAAATGAAACTTTTACTGCCATTAAATAGGAATCACTAATACGGGCCAGGCAAGCACAGCCCACTAGCTATAGACGTGAGCTGAGGAAAGCCATGTTTATGGTCTTCCTGAGACTGAGCTCCCTGGGACTCTGTGGTTGTTCTTTTCCCTTGAGAACCTAGCAGACCACAAAGCAGGGTTCGTGCATTGTATTTGACTGTGAGAATTTAAGGTGGCTTTGCATGATCTCCAGGATCAAAGGGAGCATGCGTCTGAATTAGGGATGGGCAAATCGGTCAATTTCAGTTTTTCTGCATTTTTCATTTTCCCCACGCCACTCTTAAGTTCTGTCCTCCACATTTCCACATCTGTTTGCAATTAAAAACAACAACAAATCAAGTTTGCATGAAAATTCAACAGCATCTTTGCACGAAACTCTCTGAACAGGTATGCAATTTTGTCCGCAATCTTTCTATGCAATTTTGCCTAATATGTGCCTTTTTGCACAGTGATTTTCCCTTGTAAAATGTATTTCCATATGCTAGAAAGGAGGGATATAAATAGATTAAGTAATAATAATACAAGCTTAACTGAATTTCTACTCTAAATGTCAGCTGCAGTGGAGAATAGCAAGAGTTTACTATTGCGCTCATGTTCTGTGTGTGTCCTTCCCATAGGCATCTGGTTGGTGGAGGAAATGGATCCTTGTTCTGGTTCTGTTTTCTTATTTGATGGACAGAGCCATCCTGACTCAAGGGTGGTACTCAATACTAGTCCCACACAGAGTAGGCTCACTGAAATTAATGGGCATGGCTAACTTAGGGTCATGAATTTCAATGGGTCTACTCTGAGTAGGACTTAGTTGGCAGCAACCCAAATATTTCTAATTGGACAATGAGATATTTTCTTCTTTACCTCTGTGTTTGCCGCACAGCAATGTCCTCTTACTTTTAGCTGATTTATAAATATTCTCCTCCCATTAAGATTTTGTTCCCTGGAGTCATTTTCTCAATCCACCACACTCTTCCCCATGTTGATAATCAATTTGTTGTTTCAACATGCTCAAGCTGCAAATTAATCAGGGCCCTTTGAAAGTCTACAAACGGCACTCACATGTTGTAGGAATGTCTTACGAGGATAAGTCAAATTAGTGTAACCAGCACAAATTAGCTCCATTTCAGAAGGTGTGTAACCCAGCAAATCCCATCTTTCACTCACTGCATGCCATAGGATTATGAAGGATTTGTCTTATAACAGAACAGCTAATTACATCTACACATTTAGAGCATTGCTGTTTTTGCCATCAACATTCAAAGACTGAGACATTCCATTAAATGATTAAGTGTATTGAATCATTGGACTTCATTCTGCTCAGTATTACAAGGAAACTAACCCAGATAGGGCATACAATGAAATGCAAATGTTAAATACTTAATCCTTTGACTTATGTATTTATCCAGAACTGGTCTTCTGGGAATCAAACATCTTCCCTCCTGCTGCAGCATTCCTTTGGAAAGCAATAGGTTCAAGCACAGTAGGTCACCTGTAGGGATGAGTGAATCTGCCAAATTCGTTTTCTGACAGTTTCTCATTTTTCCACTTTTAACTTGAGTTCTCCACCTACAGCTTGTGGTTTCTTTTTCAAAGTCCTCATGAAAATCCAACAACATTTAGTGCAAACTTCTCCTGATGTTGCCTAAGATACACATTTTTGCAATACAATTTCTCCTCATAGAATGCATTTTAATGTTGTTTTTACTAATATATGCATTCCTATGCACACTGTAGTATATAGATTTTTGATCACATTACTTGGCTGGAAAACTGTACTACAAAATTCAGAGAAGCGCAAAGTTTGAAGGATGGCTGGGTTTCACTGTGGGTAAAACTAAGAAACTCAAAATTACAGAAGAAAATCTGGCAGTGCTCAGAACTTTCCCTCAAAAGCAGTTCACTTATACCTCGCTGCAAAAAAAGACATAGAGGGGCAGAAAAATGCAGAGAGTTAGACTGAATTGTGAGCCTTTTCCCTGTGTACTTTTTTACTCTCTCCCATGTCCCATAATTAAACCAGGAATTCTCAAATTAATTACAGATTCCCATTTCATCAGAACTGGGAAACTACGGTTACCAGTTTTAGAACAAGCCAGGATATTTAACCAACTTCAGACCATGTTTTCATATCTTGGCTTGTTCTAAAACCCTCGTTTCCTGGACATGCATCACACAGGAAACAATGGTTAGCTGAAGACTGCTGGGTTTCATTGCTGGCTCAAGCAAAAAGAGGGAGAAGCAAAGGGGCTACATGCACCACCCAAAGGCTTGCGCATATTTCACCTTATTAAGCTGAGATGTGATCATCTGAATTTGGCCAGTAAAAGGATGTCAAAACATGGGTTAGATTGAACTGGATGTTGTGGACGGGGCAAGGGTAAATAACACAAGCCTGCCATTTTCAGCAACTGTCCGACTGTCAGACTTGGGTCTCTCCCACACACGCGCGCAACAGCTCTAAAAGTTAATTATTTCAGATTTATTGGCACTTTAAAAAGCCCTGGTTGGAGCTCAGCTAATTTCAGTCTTCTTCCAATGACACAGTTGCCTGAACTAAGCTCCGCCCCCTTTCCCCCCAACAGGAAAAACGCCACTTTCTCTTCCGATTAGTTTCGCGCTTCTTGTTTAATCTCGTGATTCTATGAGATCTTGGAGATTGTACTCCCACCATTTCTGTGTCTGTATCACTATCTGAGCTCTGCAGCAGTATTCCTGCTCTGTGTCTCTCCACTTTCCTCTGTGTGTACAGTGGTACCTCGGGATGCGAACGGGATCCGTTCCGGAGCCCCGTTCGCATCCCAAACGGAATGCAAGACGCGACGGCGCATCTGCGCATGCATGAGTCGCGTTTTGCCACTTCCACACATGCGTGTGACATCATTTTGAGCGTCTGCGCATGCGCAAGTGGCAAAACCCAGAAGTAACGCGCTCCGCTACTTCCAGGTTGCCGCGGAGCACAACTCAAATGCGCTCAACCCGAAGCACATTCAACTCGAGGTATGATTGTACAATTCCTGTGGCTAATTGCTCCCCGCCCCACTAAGGAATTCTCTCTGTTCTTCCACTGTCTCTGTCCCTGTCCTGCCTGTCAGAGAGTCTCATTCTCTGACACCGACTTTCTTGCAGTGTTGTCTTCCCTGCTATGCAGAATCCTCAAGGAGCAATGCATGAGAGCCAGTGTGGCATAGTGGTCAGCATGTCAGACTAGGCCTTGGGAGGCGAGGGTTCGAATCCCCACTCAGCCATGAAGCCCACGGGGTGAGCATGCCTCTCTGCCTAGCCAGAGAGTTGTTGTGAGGATAAAATGGAGAGGAGGGAGAACGATATCCACCACTTGGAGCTCCTTGGAGAATAAGATGGGGCCTAAATGTAATAAATAAATGATTATGCCTGGGTCTGTTCCAACAGTATGCATGTGTGTGTGTGTGTGTGTGTGTGTTTTCAGAAATGCCTTGAAAAGGCTAATATGCAACTCAGGGGGGTGGGGCGGGGAGCCTTGACAAACTAGGTAGCTGAGGGACTCTAAAGTGATTGTCGGCTGTCGCTTTTGACTGATGCATCTGCCAAGAATCAGAGGCTCGTGGAAGGCTGACCTTGTGCTGGGGGTGATCTGTCTTCATGGGAACTGTCATGTGCACAAGTCTCAATTTCACAGAGGAAGAGCCCGGAGTGTGAAATGAAAGAGCCTTGGACCTTGCTAAGGAGGAAAAATGTGGAAAAGCGTCAGGGTCTCACCAGTGGTTAAGAAACCATCTGCAAAGGCTCTGCTCTCTTCAGCACCACCACACATACATACAAACACACACACACTGATCTGATAAAGATAGGCACAAACTATTCACTATGTAGACTCCATGATTCCTTGACACTCTGCAGTTTTTTTAATCAAAAGCAGCCCAAGGCAACTTGCATATGAGCAGAAGTTGACAGCTGGTTGCAGGGTAAATGGGGAAACATTGCTTAAACCTCCCGCCCCACATGTAAATCTCTGTGTAGAGGGATCGATTGTTTAATCGCTCTGGGAATTATAGCTCTGAGAGTGGAACAGAGGTCTCCTCATAACTCTCAGCACCCTTAACAAACCACAGCTCCCAGAATTCTTTGGGGGAAGCCATAACTGTTTAAAATGGTATATCGTAGCACTTTAAATATGCAGTGTGGGTGTGGCCTAAGACTCCATCTCCCCTACTTTATGTGTGACCGTGGTAGACACAGGAAAATACACCTTTGCCTCTTGTCCCCAGGTCATCTTGTTTGGCCTTTATTGCTGAAAAGGCGATTGGGATAATTCTATAAGGTTTTCCTTCATGCTAAGCAGTTCTTATTTTTTAAACCGCCCTACGTCCATGCAGCAGTAGGGAGAAAAGGGGCTAAAATAAGTGTGATGTTTTAATTGTGCTGCCTTTTAGAGTGTTGGGTAAGCTGCTTTTGTTCTTTTTTTTTTTTTTTCATGCAGGGGGTGGGCATTCACATACTGACAGTTCAAACAGAGATTTCTCTCTGGGTTCTGAAACAGCATTAAAAACAGCAGACAAACGGATCTGACAGGAAGCACTGACTGATGTCCAATATTCACTTATTAAAGAATATAAATGAAGTAAGGAAAGGCTGGGAGCTGATTTGATATGTCCATCTGGGATCATTTTGGAATGACAGGAATAGCAGAGTATTATTAGGTGACAGAATTCTGTTGTTCTGAGAGGTGCCAAGTGAGTGAATGTAATTTTGTGCAAAAGGAGTGGGGGGGGGCAAAGATTAAGCATTGCACTTACTCTGGAATTTAAAAAGGTTGAAAGCCGTTCTTAGTTATCTTTGCTGATTCTTTAAGATGGGTGGAGAATGGTGTTTTTTGTTGTTGTTTTGGCAAGGAAGCAAACAAACAAAAATATGAATAGATTGCAATTTAAGTTTCCCCCTTCTAGTCTAGAAGACTGTCAAAACATTTAACATAAATTTCAAAAGTTCAGATAACTGACAGTGCTTTAAAAAAAGAAAAGTATTGCACAGAGATAAGTTGCATGCATATGAATAGGAGAAGGGAGCAGAGGAAATAATAAGTTTAAAAGTTTCACAATGGTGAGAAATGAGTGGTGGTGATCTCCAAAGTTCTGTACAGTGGTGCCTCAGGTTACATACGCTTCAGGTTACATATGCTTCAGGTTACACACTCCGCTAACCCAGAAACAGTGCTTCAGGTTAAGAACTTTGCTTCAGGATGAGAACAGAAATTGTGCTCCGGTGGTGCGGCAGCAGCAGGAGGCCCCATTAGCTAAAGTGGTGCTTCCAGGTTAAGAACAGTTTCAGGTTAAGAACGGACCTCCGGAACAAATTAAGTACTTAACCCAAGGTACCACTGTGGTGGCGCTGTGGGTTAAACCACAGAGCCTAGGACTTGCCGATCAGAAGGTCGGCGGTTCGAATCCCCATGACGGGGTGAGCTCCCGTTGCTCGGTCCCTGCTCCTGCCAACCTAGCAGTTCAAAAGCACGTCATGTGCAAGTAGATAAATAGGGACCACTCTGGCGGGAAGGTAAACGGCGTTTCCGTGTGCTGCTCTGGTTCGCCAGAAGCGGCTTAGTCATGCTGGCCACATGACCCGGAAGCTGTCTGCGGACGAACGCCGACTCCCTCGGCCTATAGAGCAAGATGAGCGCGCAACCCCAGAGTCGGTCACAACTGTACCTAATGGTCAGGGGTCCCTTTACCTTTACCTTTACCACTGTATTGTGGATTTCACATAGGCCCCATCAGCACTTTACATTCAAAGCAGTATCATGCCACTTTAAACGGCCATGGCTTCCCCTGAAGGATCATGTCAATCTGAAGTTTGTTACACACTCCTCTAACTAGGCAAGCAAAAGGCAGTATCAGTCACCAAGGACATATTCCAGCCAGGCATAAACACCCAAGGAGGGCGCAAAGCACTGCTGATGAGAGGTGTCTCTTGGGAGGGTGTGTGGCCTTGCACTCATCGCCGCTCATCCCAACCAAGGTTTGCATCTCATCAAAAATGCTTGGTGCTTTTCTTCGAAGAACCTCCCATTTGCAGAGAGTAAATTGGGAGCATCCAAGATGGAATTGCTGGCAGTGGAATGAATGGAACACCAACCACCACAAAAGAAAGAGGGGAGGGGGAACCCGGGAGAGTGTGTAGGAAAAGTAGACAAATCAGGAGAAATAATGTCAACAAACTCCTGCAGATACGCGAGGAAATCCAAAATCCAGCAGTGCAAGCAGATGGCTGTAAAAGCTGTGCGATGAAACAGATTACTGGGGGCTCACCCAAACAGAGAGATCACAAATGAAAACAAGGCCCTTTTTTTTACCATGTTGGAGAACAGGATGTCAGAAAGCTGTTCGGATATTAAGCAGAGAGAGTTAAACGAGGGGAGATGTGCAAGGATTTTAGAAATCCGCAAGGCTCAATTGTCAGACTCCTGACTGAAATCTCAGCCTGTTCACATCCACAAAGCAAAGCCTCCTTTGCTTCCTCCAGGGCTCTCATAACTTCTGAGAAAAACCTGCTCTGAGTGCTCCTGTTGTCTGAAGGATGGTAGGCTTGCCTCACCGTTGATCTATACAAATGATTTACCCACAAAAACCCATGTGTTTCAGTGGATAGACTTGGCATCCGCTGCGAATTACTATGCAGGATTCAAACACAAGCACTCTCCCCTCCTGTGGTTTCCAGCAACTGGTATTCAGAAGCATTTACTGCCTCCAGCTGTGGCAGCAGAGCCGTCATCATAGAGAGTAGCCATTGATAGCCTTCTCCTCCATGAATTTGTCTAATCCTCCTTTAAAGCCATCCAAGTTGTTGGCCATCAATGCCTCCTGTGGGAGGGAGTTCCATAGTCTAACCATGCACAAAGAAATCCTTTCCCTCCCCCTCCCCTCTGTCCCAAATCTTCCAACATTCAGCTTCATGGGATGTCTAGTGTTACAAGAGTGGGAGAAATACTTTCTCTATTCACATTGAGACAGAAGTCAGGGGAATGGTGTCAAGATACAGGCCTGGATGAACAATGTAAGACAAGTGTGTATCAATAGCTAAACCAATACTTACACAGACAAATGAGATTTCTACAAACACCTGGCTGTTAGCTTGCATCGCAGGGGAAATTTGGAACCACTGGCTGTCATGAAAATTGTCAAGCGGTGGGAAATATGTGTGCACTTCACGCTTCCGGTTCGCTCCACCACTAACCTTATCAGGGGCGCTTGCAAAGCAAGTCTCTGGAAAAGAAATTCTAAACAAATAGGCTATAAGTTAGCAAATAGCAAAAGGGGTTCCCAGCAATCATCTGATATACAGAACGCCCCTCAAGCAATTTGCACTTGGCGGTTCAGCAGGGTGGGAAGGAAACATAACTGGGGGTTTGGAAGCTACAAAGCTGTAAATTTGTGGAAAGGAATTCAGATCAGCGAAGAGTGGCTAAGAACGATAGGGTGACTTTGGAGCAGAAATAGCCTTTTAAGAGAGAACAAATATGCTCATATAATGTTTACATATTTAAACGGAGGTCTCAGCTACACGATGCATTTATCCTGATTTTGTGCCACTTTTAAGTCATGGTTCTCTCCCCCGCCCTGCCCCTATTGAATGCTGGGAACTGTAGTTTCCTGTGAGTGCTGGGGATTGTTTGAAGTCTGCTACCCCTCTCAAAGAACTACAATTCCCAGGGTTCTTTGGGAAGAGGGATTGTTTGTTAAACCAGTCTGATTAAGATTAAATTAAATTTAAATTATTATTAAAAAATAGAAAATGCTTCACAGCATAATTTATAGACTGCTTTGCAGCATACAGCCATCAAAGCAGTATACAAGAGAAAAACAGAGTATCCAAGGCTGCAAGGACAAACTGGTTTGAGCAGGGGTTGAAGCCATTTAAGAGAGACACCATCACGCAAGCTGAGCCTTCTTCAGGCACTTCCGAGGTTTTGGTGTGTTCCTGCAGGGATTTTGTAATAATGTTTGTGGGAAAATGGAAATTTCAGGAGGGACTAGAATTAGGAAAGATGACACCATGCAAATGTTGATGGAGGCAGTGGAGGCACAAAGAGCAGGAAGGGTAGAGGTACTTGAAGAAGCAGAATACTCCCATGTTGTGGAATTCCCTCCCAAGAGACGTTAGACTGGCTCCCTCTTTGCTATCCTTCCGCCATCAGGCTAAGAACTTCCTAATCAGGCAGGTCCTATTCAGACAGCATGTGCTCAGAATGGCTTCAATAACTTGGCATTAATAAACCTGAGTTTTCTTACATCCTTTCAACAATAAGTCTTACCAGGCTATTTATTCCTGCACCCTGATGCAATATTTACCAAACTCCAACAAGACTGAGTTGGGTTTCAGGCAGAGTTCTCTCTCCCAATCCTTACCTGGAGATGCCAGGGATTGAACCTGGAACCTTCTGCATACAAAGCAGATGCTCTATCACTGAGCTAAGGGCCTTTCTCCTGAATAGTCCATCAAAGGCTCTGAAGGTAAGGACAAGGGTTTCCTTAAAGCAGGCAGGAAGCCACTGCATTGATAACTAGGAACACATACAATGAAAAGCAACTTCTAAGAGACTGGTATGCAAGGTCAGAGACAACCAAAGGGCTGTTGGGGTGGGGGGGGATAATTAGCCCAGTTAAAAGAGAGATGGGGGGAATCACTGAAGTGAAACCAGCTATGACTAAGGGCCATAAAGCAAACTGTGAGATGCAATGGTCTGATTATGCTTTTTTGACCTCTGTGGACCATCAAGACCAGAGCTGCCATTTACAATGTCAAGCAAACCGGGACGAACAAGCACAAATTTGCATAAGATATCCAATCGGCAATTTATCCATGGAAGTTGCTTACCCAGGGAGCAGTGTTGAGAGGGTCAGATCTGCAGGCACTCATCAATATCTTCTTTCGTTTCCTTTGCAAAAGGAAAAAAGACCTCTCAGACCTATGAACAGCAATCTAAGGCTGTGTGCACATTTGAAACACATTATTTCCCTCAAAGAATTCTGGGCACTGTAGTTTAACTCTCACAGGGTTACAATTCCCAGTAGCCCTTAACAAACTACAGTGCCCAGAATTCTTTGGGGGAAGGCTTGTGCTTTATAGTGTGTCTTTAGCCTCAGTTAGCTCCATCTCCTCCAAAATATGAAGCTGCTTGAGGCCAGTGTTGAGTCCTTGTTGCTTGGAGTCTACAGGAGAAGATGGTTCCACACAACTGGGAATTCTTATTCTCCTGTTACTTCAAATGACCCTCACCAATGAGCAAGTGAATCAAGAAGAGTAGAGAATGTCAACTCTGGAAGCCACAAGAAGCCCAGCCAGCGGACAGAAACAAATCCAAGTGTTACTTCAGGAAGGCATCTGAGTTAAGTTCAGGACAGAAGTCAAGAAGGCAGCGATGGAAGCCAAGGGAGACCTGTAAAAAAAGGCAGCTCAAGACTTAGCACCACCCTGAGGTAGGCAGATGAAAATTCTAGCCAATCAGAAACTGGGGAAGCTCAGTTGTCACATGAAGGCACTTGAGATTAAAGAAGGTTCCATGATAAGAGCCAGGAATCTTTTTCAGCCTGGAGGATGTATTCTGCATGAAGGCAACCTTCTGAGGACCCCAAACCAGTAGTGCGGTCGTCCAAAATGGGCAGGTCAATGGGTGTGCCTCTTAACTTTGTTTATTGGGGAACATTTCAGCCATGCAGACATCACAAACCCAATTACTTATGTCTCTCTGTTCTCCATTCAGACAAGCTAGAGACGTGATAACAGTCCAAGGACACATTCCAGTTAGACGGAAGCACTCCAGGTGAGGGTGGAGCAAGGCAAGTGAGGGGTGTGGTGTGGCCTGAGGAGCATTGTGGGGGGTACAGAGACTGGGGTGCTGCATTCAGCCCCTGTGCCTGAGCTTTCCCAACCTTGTTCTCCGGCTGCTTCTTCTCTGTCATCCACTTATCACTAAGTGAGAGTCAGCATGGTGTAGTGGTTAGACTGTTGGACTAGGCCCTGGGAGACCAGGGTTCAAAACCCCACTGTGCTGTGAAGCTCACTGAGTGACCTTGGGCCAGTCACTGCCTCTCAGCCCAACCTACCTCACAGTGTTGTTGTGGGGATTGATGGAGGAGCGTGGGAAGCACATATGCTGCCTTGAGCGCCTTGGTCGAAAAAAAGAAAAAAGTTTGTTATAAATGAAATGAATTTGTCAATATGAGCTAGATACACTTCTCAACTGACCCCCCAACACACAGCAGGAGATAGCTTGGACACATAATATATCGGGATTAATCAGGGAATAGCAGTACTCCGTATTGGTAGGCAATACGAAGGAATTTATAGTCCAATGCTGTTTCACTTTTAAACGTTCATTTAACTAGGGTCCACATTCTATGGACAGTGTTGGAGTCCTTGTAAAAAAAAATGACTGCTCATCTCTTTTTGACCAGTCATTCAGTTCAGCTGACAAGCATGAAGGGTGCTGAATACAGTGATCTCCCAAATATCCAACTGAAGAATTAATCAGCCATGACTTCTTAATATTCTGCATTTTCTGGGAGGTTCTGCAGATGTGCGTGAAACACACAACAACCAGCTTTACTTCCGTTCCTCTTTGCTGTATGCTTTGACTGAATAATGGACCCAGGAACCCTCTCTTTTGAGTGGTGGTTGCTAATATTAAAATAACTGGAATAATAATAATAGTCAGTGTTTATAGCAGGGGTCGGCAACGTTTTTTGAGGCTGGTCTGGTCCACTCCCCGGCAGACCTCTTGGTGGGCCGGAGTGTGCATGCCTGTGTGTGCGCTCAAGCTTTTTCCTGCGCTCTTCTGGGTCGGAACAGCACCAGAAATAGTGTGTGCATGTGCACGGGCTCTCCTCCATCCCGGAAGTGTGCCAGAAATAGTGTGTACGCACGCGTACGGGCGCTTCTCTAGGTGAGGAGCTCCCGTGCGCATGCGCACACACTGTTTCCAGCGCTCTTCTGACCCAAAGTCGGTCCCTGTGGCGAGAAAAAATGTCACCATGGAAAAAAAGAACAGAGTCCCCATGCCGATCCACGGAACGGCCGTGGGCCGGTTCCAGGGAACTCATGGGCCAGAACCAGCCCATGGGCCTTAGGTTGCCGAGCTCTGGTTTATAGGCACTTTAGGCTGCATGCACACTCATGTTTGAGTAAGTTCCAGATGTTGTTGGACTCCCAACTCCCATCAGCCCCAGGCAGTGTGGCCAATGTCCAAGGATGATGGGACTTGTGGTTCAGCAGCACCTGGAGAAGCCGCTGGTTCTGCATTCTGGCTGTAAAAAGAATGGTGGATTTCTTTATGCAAGATAGGGATGAGTTAAATTATTACAAGAAGTATGAGTATGAATCCCACTGTTTTGACAACTGATACCCAAATGTATGCTTTTTCTTCCTAGGTTTAGGAACATAAGGAGAGCCTAGCTGGATCAGGCCAATGACCCCTTCTAGTCCAGCATCCTGTTCTCAAACTGACCAACAGCTGCTTGTGAGAAACCCATAAGCAGGGCCTGAGTGCAAGATGTGCTTTCCCCACTTGTGATTCTCAACAAGTATCCAGGTATTCAGATACATACTATCTCCAACACTGGAGGTGGAACACAGCCATTGTGGCCTTATCCTCCATAGTGGATGTGCTTGGTGAGTATCTGGGGGAACATATCCAGAGCTGGGACACCACCACTGAAAAGGCTCTGTTCCTTGTAACATCCTCCACACCTCAGATGGCAAGGAACCTGCTTTCTTCCTTCTGGAAATTCCACTTTGCTTAGCTACATCCTGGTTGTAGCCCTCTGCCAAAGGCCACATCCACACCATACATTTAAAAGCACAATTAATCCTGGGAACTGTAGTTAGTTAAGGGTGCTAGGAGTTGTAGTTCTGTGAGGGATCCTCTAGCAACTCTCTGGAATTGAACCTGAGGCTGCCTGCATCCAAAAACAGATGCTTACTACTCAGCTACAGCCCTTTCCCATCATTGTAGAATATTTAAATCTTCTGGGCCTGTTTTCCATTCTGTGCTGTTGGTTTTGTATTCCTCTCAAGGGGTTGTTTTATTCTTGTAAGCTGTACTGAGTGTTGCAAATGCGTTTGAAAGGTGGGACAGGCACATTCCAAACAAACAAACACTCAGATTGGAAATGCCAACAGTGAGGACAGGATAAGAATCTAACGAGACCACATAATAAGTGTTCTCTAGCTTAGGGATGCGGGTGGCATTGTGGGTTAAACTACAGAGTCTAGGGCTCGCCGATCAGAAGGTTGGCGGTTTGAATGCCCGTGATGGGGTGAGCTCCCGTTGCTCAGTCCCTGCTCCTGCCAACCTAGCAGTTCAAAAGCACGTCAAAGTGCAAGTAGATAAATAGGTACTGCTCTGGCGGGAAGGTAAACGGCATTTGCGTGTGCTGCTCTGGTTCGCCAGAAGCGGCTTAGTCATGCTGGCCACATGACCTGGAAGCTGTACGCCGGCTCCCTCGGTCAGTAAAGTGAGATGAGTGCCGCAACCCCAGAGTCGGCCATGACTGGACCTAATGGTCAGGGGTCCCTTTACCTTTACCTTTACCTTTAGCTTAGGGTCAGCCCTACCATTAGGCAGAGCAAGGCCACTGCCTCAGGTGACATATGCTGGGAGGTGCTGGAGACCCTGAGCTCCCTGACCATACCCTTCTGTGGGAAAAGAGAGCTGTGTGTCACGCATCTTGTTCTGTGCCCTTATAAGTATCCTACTGACCCCCTTCAGGGGCAGTGTGGTGCCCCATTGCTAGCACTGGAGTAGAATTCACTACTGTGTGTTTGCGTGCGTGCGTGTTTGTCTCCATGCGCCATTTTGTCCTTTGCCTCAGGCAGCAAAATGTATTGGACTGACCTTGTTCTGGCTCTCAGACTTTTGTTACCATTTTCCCATTCCTCACCAAGGACTAGAAACTTGTTCCCTCTCCTTGCCCTTCTCCTCTGCACTAGCCGCACTTTGTGAGCAGCTGCAGCATAACGATACAAAGGAGGAAAAGCCCTTAACACTTTTCATTCTCCCCCTCCGTTTGCGTTTTTGGAGACAGTCCTTGACTTCTGTCCTCTGGGTGTTTTCTCTAATTAGTTATGATGGAGAATTAGGAGGTGCAAGGGCAAGAGATTGCGGGAGGAGAGTGACTCCTTAATAAGCATGAGTCATTGGCCCACCCTCCCCGCCTCCCATTCCGGCCCTCGCCCAGCCTTCTCCATCACAAGCTGCTTGCTGCTTGTTATGAAATAAGAGGAGGCGGAGGGGGCGAAACCATCCTAAAAGGGAATGAGATAGAAGGGGCTTTGTGCCAGCCTGACACCCGGTGGGCCTTCTGTCTTGCCAAAACCACTCATTAGATCCGCTCGAGCAAAGTGTGAGGAGCATGCTGATTCTGCAGCTGCCGCCGAATTTGTCATGTCCTGCAATGGTGGAACCGCAATCAGGATCCCTTCCCACACGACGCTGCTTAGCTCACCATGCAAGCACAACAAAACGCCCACTTCAGGACAGGTTTCCAAAAATTGATGGCCGTCTCATCGTAAAAACAAACGGGCAGGAACACTGGAAGCTGCCTTGTACCAAGGTCTCGTTTGCACCGTGAACTGAAAGCACAACACTACCGCTTTGTAAAGTCATGGCTTCCCCCCAATAATCTTGGGCACCGTAGTCTGTTAAAAGCGCCACTGACCTTGCAGAGCTACAGTTCCCAGCATCCTTAATAAACTACAGTTTCCAGGCCTCTCCATGGCCACATTCACACCACGTATTTAAAGCACTGTGATACAACTTTAAAACAGTCCCACCTCCCGGCACCAAGGATTTGGGGAACTGTAGTTTTTTAAGGGTGCTGAGAGCGGTTAGGAAGAGACCCCTGTTTCAGAGATTTGCAATCCCCAGAGGTTCCTGAGAAGATAAATTGATGGTTAAATCCCTCCGCAGACTGTAGCTTTGTGAAGGCAATAGGGAGGTCTTCTAACAGCTCTAAGCACCCTTAATATACTACAGCTCCCAGAATACTTTGGGGGGGACCATAGCTGTGACCCTCAGAAGATTGCCTAAGTGGGAAAATGGCCCTTGGGCTTAAAGAAGTGTCCCCCTCCCCACATCTGGTACAAATGACCACCTATGTAGTCTTATGTGGTTTGATCAATTTTGTTTAGACAAGAATCCAAAAATTCTATTATCACTTTGGTCACTGACAGAATTACAAGGTGATATTGTAAGAACTTCAGAAGATAAGAAGAGCCCTGGTGGACCAAGCCAATGGCCCATCTAGTCCAGCATCCTGTTCTCACACCCAGATGCCTGTGGGAAACAGGCAAGCACGACCCAAGTACAAGAGCTTTCTGCTTACCTGTGGTTTCCCCCAAGTAGTGTTCAGAAGCAATGCTGCCTCTGACTTGGGAGGGAAATGGCTAGTGGCCATTGATAGCCTTGTCTGCCACAAATTTGTCCAAACCTCTTTTAAAGGCTTCCAAGTTCGTGGCCATCAGTGTCTCCTTTGGGAGTAAGTTCCATAGTCTAACTATGACTGCATCTACACTGATCTGTAAAAACGCTTTT
Organism: Podarcis muralis; assembly: GCF_964188315.1. Lineage (NCBI taxonomy): Eukaryota > Metazoa > Chordata > Lepidosauria > Squamata > Lacertidae > Podarcis > Podarcis muralis. The sequence goes on along the minus strand of NC_135661.1, from coordinate 34,414,938 downwards.
TTAAAAACCCCGTGATATAGCTCTCAATTCAATTTTCCATTAATGGTGGATCATTGCTCTATAGCACCCTCTGGTGTCACATTTTTATAACGCATTTTTAACGTTATAACTGACCAGTGTAGATTAGCCCTATGTGCTGTAAAATCTATCAAGATGTACAAGTGATTGTTACATACTAGCCTAGAGAGCCAGTAGGGTGTGGTGGTTAGATTACTGGACTTGGACCTGGGCAACCAGGGTTTGAATCCCCATTCAGCCATAAAGCTTACTGGGTGACCTTGGGCCTGTCACCGTTTCTCAGCCTAACCTACCTACCTACCAGGGTTGTTGTGAGTCTAGAATGGGGGAGGATGAAAACCATTTATACCATGATTCCTGTGTTTCCTGTATTGCAGGGGGTTGGATTAAATGTCTGTTTGGGCCCCTTCCAGCTTCTGCAATTCTACGGCCACCTTAAACTCATTGGAGGTAAATGTGGCATATAAATGTAAGAAATAAACAGAACAAAACATAAGTAAACCTGCCAATTAGAACCTTGCTCTGTTCACTGCCTCCGATAAACAAAGATTCATTTCTTAAGAGTTCTCCTCACTTTGGATTTTACAGCTGCAGCACTTTTCTCTGCTCCAGCCCAGACGAGAGTGGGTTTTGCTTTGCGAAATCAAATCAAGCAAAACAGGCAGCTCTTTCTCTAAATTCATTCATGCAGCTGCTGATCCCTGATCTGTGGCGTAGCTTGGAGTTTGGTATGGTAAGAAGAGGGTGTAACTCATTTAGGCTGAATAATTTATGCGTATTTAGAGTGCTCAGAAGCCAGAAATAGGCCCCTCGGCAAAACTACCGGTGGTTAATAAAAATTGCTTTCCTTGTGCAGATCTCCAATTTGCCAATTAACCATTAACATGTTGGCGGGGGGTAGGGTTAGATGCCGTGTTTTTTACACCCCTAAATTATTGTTGTAGCTGCACAGTGCTCTTAGATTTACTCTTTTCCTGAGCGTTAAAATGGAACAGAGTCAAAAATCGTAACTTGGTGTAGTTGTGGGAGAAGCTTTTTCCTGTGAGCCTTTCCAAATTTCTTCTAACACGGTGAGAGAAGGAGACCTTGTAGGGTGTTGCAGGGAACGAATGAATGGAAGAAGCTAGTAAAAGCCACATCTATTGCTCTGTCCAGTTTTGCTGCTGGCCCCTCCCACCTCTGGCATGTGGCCCCCAGAAGGGAATGTGGCCCTCAGCTGATAAAGGCCACCCCCAGCCCTGTTCTGAAGAATTGCAGCATCCTTAAGCATCTGTAATCAGTGCCGTGCATTGGAGCCATCATCTACCAAGAAACAACTGGATGGGGATGAACCTCCACATTGGCTTTGTGTAAGAAATCAGGGCAAATGCTCATCAAAATGTGTCAGTTGGAGTGGCCCTGAGTATGCTAGCAGCATATTGGATTGCATCATCCAGATAGCTCCCACCAGAGGACCCAAGTCAGGATGCAGAAAGAAGCAGCATAGGACATGTCCTGTGGTGCCCAGAATCAGAAGCCTACACAATGGGGGAGAAATTGCAACTCTAACTCACATTCTGGCTCCATCTCACATCATGAAGCCCACCTGAAGGGCCTGTACTCAGGAGTTGCATCCAAGATCTCACTAGCATCCCTTGGCACAAGCCCATCTCTGAAAAACAGCCTTTCCTCCCAAGCTGGTTCCTTACTTTCTTCTTCTGTTCCTTTTTCTTTCCCTTTTAAGCAAGCATTACCTCACTCACTTCTGATCCAGGAAGCATAGGAAGCTGCCTTTTACCCTCGAGTGTTTGTGTCTGGTTGCAATATGGCCTTGAACTCAGATAATGCCTTTTGTTCTCTGGGTGGATAGAGGGTGGCCATGAGCAGCTATAGAAGCCAGTCTACAGAGGTAAAAGTCACACTTGCTGCTCCACCCCCTTTTGCCTCTGGCCCCGCCCAACATTGCCATGAAGCCCCAGAAGGCTGCCCCAAAGGGAATGTCGCCCTGGAGATGAAAAACATACTCACAGCCCTGCATTTGAAACTCTTCCCCCTTATACAGTTGTACCTCGGGTTACATACGCTTCAGGTTACATACGCTTCAGGTTACAGACTCCGCTAACCCAGAAATAATACATTGGGTTAATAACTTTACCTCAGGATGAGAACAGAAATCGTTCTCTAGTGGCGCGGCGGCAGCAGAAGGCCCTATTAGCTAAAGTGGTGCTTCAGGTTAAGAACAGTTTCAGAAGAATGGACCTCCAGAACTAATTAAGTACTTAACCCAAGGTACCACTGTACATACATACACACCCCAAACCATGCAACCCATTGGTTCCTCCTGCTTCTGGACCTATGACACCTTGGCTTTGCTCTAGGTGCCTCTTCTGATCAGTCAGAACTTCCCGACTCTTCTAGCTTCCCTATTTGCTCTCATATGATTCTGCCTGTTCCTCCTTCTGCTGACACCCAACCCTGCCAGCAAGGCATTGGTTCCTTCTGACCTAGCTCTAGATGTCTCTGGGTCAGTCCAACTTTTTTCCTGGGTAGCATTCAGAACTATGTCCCTGCCAACCTTTCTATGGGCTGGTTAATAATAATAATTAAAATACATCAAAACACATTAAAAAGGTAAAGGTACCCCTGCCCGTGCGGGCCAGTCTTGACAGACTCTAGGGTTGTGCGCCCATCTCACTCAAGAGGCCGGGGGCCAGCGCTGTCCGGAGACACTTCCGGGTCACGTGGCCAGCGTGACATCGCTGCTCTGGCAAGCCAGAGCTGCACACGGAAACGCCGTTTACCTTCCCGCTTGTAAGCGGTCCCTATTTATCTACTTGCACCCGGGGGTGCTTTCGAACTGCTAGGTTGGCAGGCGCTGGGACCGAACGGCGGGAGCGCACCCCGCCGTGGGGATTCGAACCGCCAACCTTTCGATCGGCAAGCCCTAGGCGCTGAGGCTTTTACCCACAGCGCCACCCGCGTCCCTCAAAACACATTGGGAACCAGCAATTAAAATGCAATTTGTCCTGACAACAGCCCAGCGGGCAGCATTCTCCGCACCTTATTTTTCAAGGGCCTGTTTGAACAGAAAGGTCTTGACCTGCTGGCAGTAGGATAACAAGGAGAGAGCCAGTCTAACTCGCTTGGGAAGGACTTCCGCAATATGAAAGCAGTCACTGAAAAGGTTCCGTCTGTGTCACCTCCAACCATGCCTCTGATGTTGGTGGGACCAAAAGAAGGTGCTCACCTGAGGATCTTAGCACCTGAGCGGGTTCATAGATGGAGATATAATCTTCCCAGTAGCCTGGGCCCAAGCCATATCATTCTGCCCTTTGATTGCTGACATCTTCATTCCAGCTCTACTCTGGATAGATTTCTCAGCTCAGACTCTGGAGGACATTCTCTCTCTCTCTCTCTCTCTCTCTCTCTCTCTCTCTCTCTCTCTCTCCCTCTGGTCCTGTTCATGCCAGGATTCTCACATCAGCCCAGTGCTAACTAGTAGACAGCGGGGAAACCAAAACAAAGTGTCTTCCTAAATCCAGGAGCACCTAAGGTGCTTTAAAAAAATGCCTCTATCGATTATCCTGCTGCTGTCCACAGTTCTAATCAGTGCTTCCATCTTATATCTTCTCTCGTTGCTCCCTGACAATTAGTGAAGTCTAAGAAAGAAATATGCAAGCACAGTGCCGTTAATTGCAAGGTGTAAATTCAGCAGTGAAAACTCACCAAGGTTCCTTCTCCAGGTGTGATGTGCATCTTGATCACATGGCTTCATGGTTCATTGCCATGCAGCCAATAATTCCAAGGAGGCTGCAACAATGTATTATATACCGTGGGCTCATCCATGAACAGCATACAGAGAAAGGTGTAAGGAGTTTGATGGGGGGGACACAATAAGGAGGGCCTTGCAGGTAAGCCCAAAGGATTAAAGAACAAGAAATTATTTCACGTAATGAAAAACACTTGTGCACATACAGTGGTATCTCGGGTTAAGAACTTAATTCTGGAGGTCTGTTCTTAACCTGAAACCGTTCTTAACCTGAAGCACCACCTTAACTAATGGGGCCTCCTGCTGCTGCCGCTGCACCGCTGCTGCACGATTTCTGTTCTCATCCTGAAGCAAAGTTCTTAACCCGAGGTACTATTTCTGGGTTAGTGGAGTCTGTAACCTGAAAGCGTATGTAACCTGAAGCATATGTAACCCGCGGTACCACTGTACTATATAGCTAATCTGTCAGGCACACTATGTAATGTTCCCTGCAGGTGAGTCCAAGTGTTCCCTTGAAGAGGATTCATATTTGGACAAATGACAGATGACCCCACTTGGAGGGGCAGGAAAGCCCTCAGCACTCTCTTCTGTACCCTCCCATCAGCCTCACACTACAGGAATTACACCTTTGTAGCTTTTTCTGCTCCACAGTCGCAAAGTGGCATGGCTTTACATCATAGCTCTACGCCCTTCAAGGTTTGCAAACACCTTCACTGGAAGGTGGAGGTCACTGCAAAAGAAGGGTCTACCAGCATTTTTAAGCCTCCAGATGACTTTAACCCTTTCCTGAGACATTTCTCATAGCTCAGTCAGCAGGACCCACTGAGAGCTGTCCAGGGTCCTGACCTACATTGCCTGTACCTGCCTGAAAAAGACTATGTCTTTCCACTTTCCCTGTGAACCCCAAGCCCCAGCAGAACAGGGTGCAACCTATGTTTGTACGCAGGCACCCTGTTTCTACACATTGCATTGGGAGCTGTTGTACTAACTGACAGAGAAAGGTAGGGCAAAAGTGACTGGAAATTTTGGCGCAGAGCTAATCATATATTTCAAATTATAATAAAAATCCAACATGTCAATAAATCAAAATACCTGTTTTAAAACCAATGGTGTGTTTTTTCTATATAAAAGAGTAATATTTCAGATAGAAAACTAAGGTTTCATCTGCAACTCTTACAGCTGCATTTCACTTCTGTATCAAGAGTAACAGTTTGGAAGCTAATGAGGACATGTATTGCATTAGTGCGTCTGTTGTTTACAGCGGGGGCAACTTTCATGTGATGGACAAAGCCTGACAAGTTGAACTGCATGTTCCAATAAAGAAAGGTATTAAGGAGATCCAACTGATGTGCCTTACATGAAGCTTTTCTGGGCTTTTATGTACTTGAGTGGGTGTCACTTTCGGTGTCGGTGGTCTTTTATTTCTCTGTGTGCAGTTAGAATGGAACTTTCCCAATGCAATTTTGGCTGAATGTCTGGAGAGAACATTTAGTCCATAATGGATAGGTGTCCAAAAGAGAGAAAGACATAAAGTATATGATGGTACAATTGCACAAAGGCATGTAGAGATGTGTCAGAATACAATGCACCCAGTGTGCCATATTAGCAACACAGGTTGTGAGTATAAGCACATTTTAGGAAGGTGGGGGGAGATGTCCTCCTCAATGAAATTCATCTGCCTCCCTCATCATTAACTTCCAAAAAGAATTTAAAAACATTCTTGTTTGCCAAAGCAGCCTTGAAATTACAACCTGTGGAGATTTGTGACTTCTTTTACATCCTTTACATGTTATTGGATTATCTTAATGCTTTTAGATCTTTTGATTGTTTTAGATATATTTAATATATATTTAATTGTTAAATATATTTAATTGTTTTAAATAATATATCTATTTTATTTTCAATAGTATTATTTCACCACTTCCGTGTTTGACACTCTGGACTCCTTTGGGAGGCAGGGTGAAGTAGAATAATGTTGTTGCTGTTGCTGTTAAACATCATCAGTGGATAAACTAGATAGAGAAAAGTCACACACACACACACACACACACTTTTTATAACACTAGAACTCATGGACATCCAGTGAAGCGGAATGTCGGAAGATTCAGGACCAATAAAAGAAACTGCATCTTCAGACAGCACATAGTTTAAACTATGGAAATTACTCTCACAGGAAACAGTGATGGCCACAACTTGGATGGCTTTAAAAGAGGATAGCACAAATTATTGGAGGTGGGTAAAAAAAAACCCTTCATATAGGAGGGGCCATGATGGCTACACTCTGCCTCCATGGTTGAAGGCAGCAATGCTTCTGAATATCAGTTGCTGGAAACCACAGGAGGGGAGAGGGCTCTTGTGCTTAAATCCTTCTTGCCAGGTTCCTCCAGGCATCTGGTTGGCCACTGTGAGAAGAGGATGTTGGACTAGATGGACCATTGACCTGATCCAGCAGGCCCTTCTTATGTTTGTATGTTGTTATCATGATCATCATCATAGAGGCACCTATAATGTTAGCCAAGCATGGTCTGAAGATAGATGATGCAGCTACTTTGCTGAAGCTAAGCAGGTCCAGGTCTGGTCAGTGCCTAGATGAGAGACCTCATGGAAACCTCCCAAAGTGCATGATGGAAGAAAGGCAAGATATGAATATAGTAAATGTGATATAGATATACTGTATATACACATAAAAATACTGAAGGGGGAGATCAGTTTTGGAAAGCCAGAGTGAAGAAATGAATTTTAAATTGCCATTTGAACTCACCAACACAGTCTCCCACAACCCGGTGCCCTTCAGATGTTTTGGACTAAAACTCCCATCAGCCCCAGCCAAGATGACCAAGATTCAGGAACAGTGGGAGTTAACGATGGGGAGGATTCATGATAGATTGAAGATGTCACTGCCATAAGAGATCACTGCTGCTTCACCACTGCAATTTTCAGTACTATTAAGTGGAAGCTCACAACCTCATCAGAGACACTGAGCAATCCGCTCTCCTTCTTAACAAGCCTTGAGAATGCACTGGGTTTTACACAGTGGAACAAAATGATTGGTTTCACTGGGCTAATTCCAGTCTGACAAGCTGAGCTGCAGTTACCCACTGGAAGAGGGAGGGAAACTTATCATGTCTTCCGGAATGACACAGTCTATTAACTTTTTGTCTTTCACCATAATGAAAGACTGCAAAGAAATTTAGGAAGAGTTTCTCTGGAATTCAAAACACAATCAATGTTAATTTGATCTTGATGATTAATTTGTGCAAAACTCATCATTCTACAAGAGTTAGAGCTGGAAATTAAATAATGTAAGGTGATCAAAACAGCAATGTGTAATGAGTGCCGAATCAATACAAATTTCTTTATAAGCAATTCTGAATTCCGATCCATTGATTGTCATCATAATTCCACTGCTCGCTGCTATTCATGGCAAGAAAGGAAAAGAAGGAGATAACTCTTAATCAGTGATGTTTTCCCCTCAAATCTTTTTTTAACTAAGAACATGCTGCTTCTAATGTGACTTTGGTGGAGAATAAGTGTAAATACTAATGCTAGGTTAATATTTCAGTCAACTTATTTCTGGCCATTCAAGGAGAAACAAAAAGAAACTGTACCCCAAAATTGTGGAGTGTCATGAAAAGCATGACAAGCTTAAGAACTTTAGTTCTGGAAAAATTATGGTCCCCCCATAGTGGATGAGGCAGCTGAACTATGTTCCCCCTTTAAACTTTTTTTTAAAATGAAAATGTCATTCCACTCTCTAGCATCCTCCAGATGCTTTACTTCAGGGGTAGGAAACCTCTGGTTCACAGGCCAGGTTTGGCTCAGCAGACCTATTCATTTGGCCGGTGAGGTTGTTTCCCCCAAACCATGTCCACCTGCCTTATACCTAGCCATAGGACCAGGTAAAGAATAGGTCTCATTCCCAGCACCCTTCCAACCTTGCTAGGTGGTCCCTACCATCCCTCTTGAACAGCTGCTAAGAGCATTCGCACAGGTTTGGAACTCCCACAAGCTATGGGCTTTGTTCCTCCAGAAGAGAAGGAAATATTCCTGTTCCTTCATGCCCTATGTTCCTCCTCTTGCCCTATGTTCCTCCCCCACTGATCCTCCAGGATCCCTTCCTCTTTCCAAATGAGTCTGATCTAATAGTGTCCACTGATGATGACTTCACTGCTAGGAGTCATGCTCTGCCACTTAGTTGAGCGTAGCACTTGATTGGGCCAGAACCAGGGGATAGGGCTGGGCAGATACCAGCCCTGGCCTAATAGCTCTTCAACTAACATTTTGGCTTCTGGACAACAGCTATATGAGAAATATGTAAAATAACTAAGCAAGTATTAGAAATCACACCAGAATTGGCCCTACTAAAAATCTTCCTAGGGACGCGGGTGGCGCTGTGGGTAAAACCTCAGCGCCTAGGACTTGCCGATCGTATGGTCGGCGGTTCGAATCCCCGCAGCGGGGTGCGCTCCCGTTGCTCGGTCCCAGCGCCTGCCAACCTAGCAGTTCAAAAGCACCCTCGGGTGCAAGTAGATAAATAGGGACCGCTTACTAGCGGGAAGGTAAACGGTGTTTCCGTGTGCTGCGCTGGCTCGCCAGAGCAGCTTCGTCACGCTGGCCACGTGACCCGGAAGTGTCTGCGGACAGCGCTGGCTCCCGGCCTCTAGAGTGAGATGAGCGCACAACCCTAGAGTCTGTCAAGACTGGCCCGTATGGGCAGGGGTACCTTTACCTTTACCTTTTTAAACATCTTCCAAGGCAATAATGCCCATCTACACCACAAAGAACTCATAACCCACCTACTCTCAGCAGCCAGAAGCATCATAGCCAGACACTGGAGAGACTTGTCAGGAGTAAGCATGGACCAATGGTACCAAATAGTATGGGAAACAGCCTTTCTAGAAAAATTAACCAATAAACTAAAACTGACATGGGGACAAATAGAAGAAGACTCCTTCACCCCATTATGGCTCCCCTTCATCACATACACAGCCCAACAAGACATTGACAAAAATCCACCAACAGCATACAAATCAATATGGCTAACCTGACCCAAAACACCCACCCACCCCACTCACACATGAAAACAAAGATCACCACAGCCAATCACAAATGAACAACCACACCCTAGGCCAACCCCAACCTCTCTCATCACCAAAGGAACACAAGTGAATAGCAAAGAACCTGTACAAGCGACGCTGACACAAAACCCCACATATATTAAGTAAAATAGAAACATCGCCACCTGACCCCAACCCCACTCACCTCTCCCACTCCCCCTCTTTTCTTCCTAATGTCTCAACAAACAAAACTGATCTGTAAAAAAAATGTTACTTGAAAAAAGAGAGAGAGAGATTGCACATACTTTTGTAGACCAAGAAAATCTTTCATAAAAATACATTAACCTAACTAACTAACTAACATTTGGCTTCTCTCTCAACATCCTTTACAGAGTTGTCATAAGGATAAATCAGAACGGCCCTAGGGATGCTCCTCTAAACCAGCCTCCTCCCAACCTGGGTCCTCTAGATCAGGTGCAGGCAAACTCGGCCCTCCAAATGTTTTGGGACTACAACTCCCATCATCCCTAGCTAACCAGACCAGTGGTCAGGGATGATGGGAATTGTAGTCTAAGAACATCTGGAGGGCCGAGTTTGCCTATGCCTTTTCTAGATGTTGGATTGCAACTCCCATCCACCTTGACCATTGGCAATGCTGGCTGGAGCTGATGGGAGCTGTGATTCAGAACCTCTGGAAGGTCCTGCAATAGTTTGAAAAGGACCAGAGCATGTTCTTCCTGCTTAGTCCCTTCTCTACCGTTTACCCTCCTTGCAGCGCCTTGAGTTTCCACATCCTTCCAGCACTTCCACTTTTTCTTTCTTCCTGGTAGCTGCAGAAGTTAGTGAAGGACAACAAGCAAGACTTATCACATAGCCAAGAAGAAGACACAGTGCATTTAGATGCCCCCCTCCCCAGCCTCCTTCCCAGTCTCTCCCTAGCATACTCATTAGGGCTAAGAATGCACGATCAGACCAGCAACCTGAGCAAAGCTTCTTTAATTGTGCATCCTATTTGCCCCTGATCTGTGCATTCAACCTGCAGAGAAGAAAGACATTTAAAGATTACTGAGGCAAGTTTGTAATGAAGCGGATACCTCTTTGTCTGTCCCTGTGCCAACAGTGGCAGAAGGGATACTAATTAGACGGTGAATTATTAGTTTCCCATGGTGCACTGCAGGGGCATTAAAAAATGAGCATAGTTTGTGGCTTGCCTTTTTTCCGATGGTAGTCCCAGTTTAATATATTCCTGTTTCTAGGTGAGCAGCAGGGGAGAGAGGTTTTTTATGATTATAATTGTTGCATAATTACTGGCCTAAGGTTGCCTATTGTTAAATAAAAATGCTGAGATACTAATGTTTTATTGAACAGTACAAGTAGATAAAACTGTAATTTTTTTTTTAATTTTTCCTGAACAATATATGCTTGTTATCTGGGAGCTCAGTGACAAGCTAAGTCATCTTGCAGAGAGAGGCTCATCTTTCTCTTGGCCTTTTTTATTATTATTTTAAAAAAGAAAAACAAAAGATATTATTATAATGCAAAATATTGTTCTTGGAATTAAATACATGTGTTTTTCGGTAAAGGTTAGACATCCGTCTGATCAGAGTGTTGCCGGGTTGTTGTTGTTTTTACTAAGAACATAAGAAATGTCTTGCAGGATCAGGCCAGTGGCCCATCTAGTCCAGCATCCTGTTCTCACAGTGGCCAACCAGGTGCCTCAATGAGAAGCCCCCAAGCAGGACACAAGCACAACACCAACTCTCCCAATGGTATGCACTGTCTGTATCAGTGGAGGTAGAACATAGCCATCCCAGCTAGCAGCTTTTGATAGCCTTGTCCTCCACAGATTTGTCTAATCTTCTTTTAAAGCCATCCAAGTTGGTGGCCATTGCTGCATCTCGCAGGAGCAGATTCCATAATTAGACTATGCTATGTGCAATGACAAACCTAGACAGCATCTTAAAAAGCAGAGACATCACCTTGCCAACAAAGGTCCGTATCGTTAAAGCTATGGTTTTCCCAGTAGTGATGTATGGAAGTGAGAGCTGGACCATAAAGAAGGCTGATCACCGAAGAATTGATGCTTTTGAATTATGGTGCTGGAGGAGACTCTTGAGAGTCCCATGGACTGCAAGAAGATCAAACCTATCCATTCTGAAGGAAATCAGCCCTGAGTGCTCACTGGAAGGACAGATCATGAAGCTGAGGCTCCAATACTTTGGCCACCTCATGAGAAGAGAAGACTCCCTGGAAAAGACCCTGGTGTTGGGAAAGATTGAGGGCACAAGGAGAAGGAGACGACAGAGGATGAGATGGTTGGACAGTGTTCTCGAAGCTACCAGCCTGAGTTTGACCAAACTGTGGGAGGCAGTGGAAGACAGGAGAGTTTGGCGTGCTCTGGTCCATGGGGTCATGAAGAGTCGGACATGACTAAATGACTAAACAACAACAATGTGCAAAGTAGCTTCTTTTGTCTCTCTTGAAACACAAAGCGAAAGTCTCTGATTGTAAGCAGATCTTTCTCCTGCTATCCAGTAGAAAGCTAGGGGGAAAGCCAGGGGTGGTTAGCATAATGGGGAGATCAAGGGTTCAAATTCCACTTGTCCATAAATCTCACTTGGTAACCTTGGGGGGCAATCACACTCCCTCTCTCTCTCTCTCTCTCTCTCTCTCTCTCTCAGACCTTTCAAGCAGTTTTGAAACATATTATTTCTCCCAAAGAATTCTGGGCAATGTAGTTTACTCCTCGTAGAGTTACAATTCCCAGCTGAATGTTGAAAGATTTGGGACAGATAAAAGAAAGTACTTCTCCCAGTGGTGCATAAATGATGGAACTGGCCGGTTTATGCGGCAGTAATGGCCACCAACCTACATGGCTTTCAACAAGGATAAGACAAATTCATGGAGGATAAGGCTATCTCTCAACAGCTACTAGCCATGATGCCTCCAAAGTTGGAGGTAGCAATGCTTCTGAATGCATTTGCTGGAAACTGCAGGAGGGGAGAGGGCTCTCGTGCTCGGGTCCTGCCTGCAGTTTCCCACAAGCTTCTGCTCAGCCACTGTAAGAACAGGGTGCTGGACAAGATGGGCCACAGGTCTGATCCAGCAACGCTCTTCTTATGTTCCTATGCAAAACAGCCCAAAGTGAAACAAAGGTGAATCTTCCCAAGTTGCTTCCATCTGCACCTGGCTTGACAGTCAGTCATCCTCATTGCTCTCTGCTTCCTTCCCCTCCCAAACGCATCAGCATCCTTATCTGCCAAGCTCCTTCCACCTTGACCTGAAAAAGCTAGGTAATAAGATCAGAGTCATTTGCTATTTTTGTAATGAAATGCTGATCTATGCAAGCCGATCCGTCCAGGCTGGCACGTCTCCCCCCTGCAAGATGCTGCCAGTTGCCAATCTCAGGAAATCCATGTTATTGTCAGACAATGGGAGACTGCTGACCTTTCCTTCCTTTCCAGTGAATAGGCATTTTCAAGCGGAAGGTGGCTGGAGATAGATGGTGGCAGGTGTCACACATTAAAAAGCGGAGATGCCACTTTGTGCTTTGAGAGCCCCACTATGCAAATGACACTAGCACATTTCAACTTATTTGTCTGCTGGGATATTTGGCTGGTGTGTGTGTGTGTGTGTGTGCGCACACACACACACATACGCACAGAGAGAGAGAGAGAGAGAGAGAGAGAGAGAGAGAGAGAGAGAGAGAGACTTGTTGTTTGTCATTCTACTGAACCAGGAATGGGAAAACTCAGGCCTATAGGTCAGATGCAGCTCCCTAGACCTCTCTATCTGCCTCACTTGGGACTCTTCTGAGGTTATGCCCTTCGCTGGCCATGATTCACACACCTCCTTGGGTGTTTTTGCCTGGCTGGAATGTGTCCTGGAACTCTGAGCATGCTTCTGGCATATCTGTATGGAGGATGGAGAGGAACACATATAGAAGAAGAAGAAGAAGAAGAAGAAGAAGAAGAAGAAGAAGAAGAAGAAGAAGAAGAAGAGGAGGAGGAGGAGTTTGGATTTGATATCCCGCCTTTCACTCCCTTTAAGGAGTCTCAAAGCGGCTAACATTCTCCTTTCCCTTCCTCCCCCACAACAAACACTCTGTGAGGTGAGTGGGGCTGAGAGATTTCAAAGAAGCGTGACTGGCCCAAGGTCACCCAGCAGCTGCATGTGGAGGAGCGGAGACGCGAACCCGGTTCCCCAGATTATGAGACTACCGCTCTTAACCACTACACCACACTGGCTCTCCAGTATAGAAACAACCCTACTGTACAAAGGTTCCCCATGAGTCTGATGGTGGGGAGGGAATATATGTACACCCTCCCAAATTTCTCCAGTGAAAATAGGGACGTCCTGTTCCATGATGACGATGATATTATTATGATTGTGATTATTATTGTGATTATTATTATTACCCCACCCATCTGACTGGGTTGTCCCAGCCACTCTGGCTGGTGTCCAACATATATAAAAACAACAAAACTATACAATACTGCCTTCAGGTGTCCTCTAGAGGTTGTATAGTTCCTTATCTCCTTGGTTCAGGGGTCGCATAACTCCATACCCTCCAACATTTCACTGGTGAAAATAGGGACGCCGTAAAGAAAAGTGGGACATTCTGGGATCAAATCAGAATCCAGGGTGGCTTCTATAAATCCAGGACTGTCCCTGGAAAATAGGAACACTTGGAGGGTGTGTACGTAAAAGCACCTGCATGGATGTGGGTATGGCTAAGAGCCAGGAATGGGCGGAGACCCAATCTAAGCTTCTTCACTGCTGCAGCAAGAGCTCCCTTTCGAATTCCACGCTCTAGGCTTTGTGAACTGGCGAAATAGACAAAAACAGAGTAGGCTTCATATGCTCCATTCATCCCTGAAAACCCATTTTCAGAAAGCAAAAATTCAAACCACAGGTTGCAAAAAGACATCATTTTGTAGCAAGCAGATGTTCAGTGTGCTTTAATTCAGGCTGTAATGATTAGTCCTAATGAGCTTAGATTTTCATAGGAACAATAGGAGGCTGCCTTGTACTGCATCAGCTCATTTGTCCACCTTACTCAGTATTGCCCACACTGTCTGGCAGCACCGCAGGTCTCTCGGGTTTTAGACTGGGGTATTTCGCAGCCCTGCTTGGAGATGCCAGGGATTAAACCAGGGACTTCTTGCATGCAAACCAGAGGCTCTACCTCTAGGCATGGAGAAAAAATTTGATTCCGTTCACATTTAAATGCAAAGTTACTTAATCTGACTTTCTGAAACAATGTGCAAACAACTTACACACATTGCAAATTCGTGTTTAGTAGGCAAAATTGCATATCTAAATGTCTTTTGCAGAACAAATCCACACAAAAATGCTGACACATTTTCAGAAGAACCTTTAAAAATAAAAATGCAAACTTGGTGTGGAAATGTAAAGAACTGAAGATAGGAAAAATGAGATATTGATACTGATGAATTTGCCTGTCCCCATCTACCACTGATCCAAGGCCTCTCCCCCAACGTGTTTCAAACATGAGAATCACCCAGAATAGTGTCCCTGATTTATATTCCGGAGTGTACCTATAACAACAGCTTGCAAAGGCTGTATTAAAAGAGGGTTTCCCTCCCATACGAGAGAGATGAAAGAATGTCCCTTCTATGGTGGTGTCTGCTGTAGCATATGCAAGTGTAATCGTAAAAAATTCTAATGCAAGATTTTACTCTTTGAAACATTTCCATATGCAAATATAGTAGGTTTAATCAATCGACTCAAACTCACTTGATTAATCTGCTAAAACTAATTTCTCTAATTGGGTGACAGCCCTAATTTCCACATACAAATACTTCTTCAGGGCACGTCAGTAAGTTCGAGCTGCAGCAATTAAAAACAGCAAAAATAGAAAATCTCTAAGCATCATGATCCCAATCCAAGCTACTTGTTAGGAGACTTTTCCCTGCTGACCACAGAGCTGCAATTTTCAAAGTGGATTGACAATCAGTCAACCCAAAAGGGAACTCTGGGAGGGGAATAGCAGTTGTCTAACAACTCTCAGGACCCTTAACAACCTACAGGTCCCAGAATTCTTTGGAAGAAGCCATGACTGTTTACAGTGGTATGATATTGCTATAAAAGTAGAGTGCAGATAGAGCCCAGTACATAAACTGAAACAGCTCTCTTTTGAAACTGGCACGCCTTTTAATTTTGAGATGTTCTCCAAGCAAAACACATGTACAAAAATGAGTATATCAGTTCTGAAGACATCACTATATTTGGGGAAACTGCTTGCAAAAATGTGTGCATCAGGTAAAAAATACATGAAAATGTGTAAGAATTTTTGTTAGGGCTTTAAAATATAAAGTGCAAACTGATGCAGAAATAAGGGTGAATGGAACTGAATATGGCAAAAATGAGACTCAGAGAAAGAAACAGTATCCTTTGTCTCTACCACACAACTGCATTTACTTATGAAGAAAATAAGAACATAAGAGCCTGCTGGACCAGGCCAATGACCCAGCTCGTCCAGCGTTGGGTGTTCTCACAGTGACCAACCAGATGCGTATGGGAAGAAGCACTCCAGCACTCTCCCATCCTGCGATTTCCAGCAACTGGTATTCAGAAGCATCCCTGCCTCCAACAGTGGAAGAAGTGCATAACCGTCAGGACTAGTAGCCATTGATAGCCTTCTCCTCCATGAATATGTCTACTCATCATTTAAAGTCATCCGTGCTGGTGGTCATCACTGCTTATTGTGGGAGCAAATTTCACAGTTTTAACTGGGTGCTGTGTGTTGAAGTACTTTCTTTTGTCTGTCCTTCTTGCAGACCCTCCCCCATGCCATCTTTGGCTCAGCCTTGGAGCAGTTTAATATCGCATCTTTTGTCACTCGTTAATAGGGAAGGTGGGGGAAAAAATCAATTCTGTTCACATTGAAAGGCAAGCCTCCCCAAGCTGCGCTTTTCTAAACAATATGTGGACCAAAACACAGCCGCTCTTCAAGGGTTGCACTGCTCTGAATTTTGCGGTGCAGTTCTCCAGTGAATGCCTACCAAAATGTATATACTAGAATAAAGTGTGCAGGTATCTAACTGGCTAGAAATAGGTATAGGTATAGGTCTAGATGATATAGATATGTGAATAGATGGATGATAATAGCATACAAATGCATTATATTAGGCAAATTTGCTTTGCAAAATTATGTAAATTAGGGGAAACTGCTTTGCAGAAATGTGCATATTATGGAAAATTGCATGAAAATGGTGTGTATATTAGGACTACACAGTGTTGTATTTTGGTGCACCAAATTTTGCTGAGTTTCCATGAGGACTTTTTTTTTTTTTTTAAGAATTGTAAACTGATGCGGAAGTGTGGAGAACCAAACTGGAAAAAAATGTGAAAGGAAGAGAAACTGAAATTGACAGATTAACCCATCCTACCCATCATTCCCAGGCTACCTTCAAGGAGACAGCCAGTTTTTCCCACTTTGCATCTGAGAACAGCACAGCTCAGGTGGAACAATATATCTTTGCCCTCTACCCCTCATGCACTCACACCCACAATCCTGAAAACACAGTCCATTTTCTGCCGTAAAGAATGAGAAACCTTTCAATATCTCACAGCCATGCCTTTTCTGTAGCCTAGTAAAACAAAATAATCTGAATTGTGCTATCCACCATCATGCATCAATATGGTTAATCATTCTTTAATGGCATGCAGTCTCTGGCAAATATTATGACAACCCGGGCTGGTGATCATTGCTTCCGCAAAGGGAAAAACCAATATCTGCCTCAACTAGACTAAGTAAGATTGAGCAGCAGCCTGAAAGGTCTTGTTGTGCAAGCCTGACTGCTTCTGCTTTTCCTCATACTATCCAAAAGTGATGGGTTTGCCCAGAGCAAGGCTAATCAAGGCCTAAAGAACGATCGCTTAAGCAGAATGACAGATGAAAGCAACCGTTGAGATGCTGTCCAGTGCTCGAAAATAGCCCATTAAAACAGGGAAGGGAAGGGAACTCCGCAGTGCGCGATTTGTAGTGTCCTTTTCACTACCACCCCCTTTCAACAAACAGTCTTATGAAGGCAACCCATGGAGAGTATAACTGAGAAGTGTATTTGTGGAAGGGGGGGGGGAGCAATTGAAGAAAATGTAGAACAAAACTGTGGAGCTTATTTCCAAATACCATTCCTCACTTGGGTTATTTCACTGGAACTTTTGAAAGGGTCTTGTCTTCTGCTGCTTCAGAGGGTAGGGCCCAGGCCAATAGAATCAAATGACACGAAAGGGGATTCTGAATTACAATTATGAAGAATTTTCTGGGGGTAAGAGCTGTTCAATGGTAGAACAAGTTGACCTCAGAACATGGCAGGCTCTCCTTCATTGGAGGTGTTTAAACAGAGGTTGGGTGGCCATCTGACGGGGATGCTTTCGCTTTGATTCCAGCATTGCAGGGGTTTGGACCAAATGACTCTTTGGGTCCCTTCTGACACTACATTTCTATGATTCTATGCAGAGCCAGAGTAACCCACAAATGGATACTAGGGTTAAGAGATCAATGGAGTTTGATCAGATGCTCAACCAAGAGATCTCCCTGGCATGAAGTGTTTTGTTTGTTTTTTACTTTTGCTTTAGCATGAGGTTAATCCAGTCTTTGAAAATAACAAATGCAGTTTACAAACCCAGTCAGATTAAGAGTTAGATCATTGTAACACACACAAAAATAATAACAAATACCACCTTCCCCAAATGCCATGTAAGTTCAACACTGTCAATAAAGGGGCAGTTGCCAAAAAAAAAAAAAAAAGCCTTGCTGGACAGCAACTGCTCTGGATGTGGGTGGCACTATGGTCTAAACCACTGATCCTCTTGGGTTTGCTGATCAGAAGGTCGGCGGTTCGAATCCCCGTGACAGGGTGAGCTCCTGTTGCTCAGTCCCTGCTCCTGTCAACCTAGCAGTTCAAAAGCACATCAAAGTGCAAGTATATAAATTGGTACTACTGTGGCGGGAAGGTAAACAGCGTTTCCATGCACTCTGGTTTCCGTCACGGTGTCATGTTGCACCAGAAGTGGTTTAGTCATGCTGGCCACATAACCCAGAAAACTGTCTGTGGACAAACTCCGGCTCCCTCGGCCTGAAAGCGAGATGAGTGACACAACCCCATAGTCACCTTTGACTGGACTTAACCGTCCAGGGGTCCTTTACCTTTACCTTTTACTGCTCTGTGTTACTAGTGCACCCAAGTCAAATGCTGCAAAAAAATCCATGCTAGTGAAGCTTATGTATGATTATTTTTCTAGCCATGATGGCTATGCTCTGCCTCCATGTTCAGAAGTAGCAATGCTTCTGAACACCAGCTGCTGAAAACCGCAGGTGCGGAGAGGGCTCTTGTGCTCCAGTCCTGCTTGCATCTGGGTGGTCACTGTGATAACAGGATGCTGGATTAGATTGGCCATTGGGCTGATCAAGCAGGTTATTCTCTGCTTCTGCTTTCACATTTCTGCTTGTTGAATTTTTTCCTTTTTTTCCTGTTCAATTTTTTTTCTGTTGAACTGAAAACATTTCAGATATTAATAATATTCTTGGCCTCCTTTCCTCTTCTCTCCTGACTCCCAACCCAACTTATGGATCAGTAATGATGGCATTTTCATCAAATGGAAATGACAAGTTACATTAGCCCATTGCCTTTTGGCAAAATATTTTAATTTTTTTTAAGTGAGTATTAACTCTGGAAGGAGACAATGCAATTGATAAGAGGGGTATGTCCCAAAGTGGGGGGTGGTAGTGGTGGGAATAATAAGCTGTAGAAGAAGGAAATTAGTACTGACTTTGTAAGAAAAAATAAAATCCAAAATACTTTCAATGGAAGCTGCTAAAACATGACAAAGATAAAGAAAAGATGCAGAAATATAAAAGCCAAACAGAAAATAACCATTTCTCACTACATGCAGAAAATGTCAGGGAGTTTTAATGCTTAATGAGCCCATCACGCTTCAAATACATCCACTGTAACATTTTCACTAATTGGCTACAATATTTACCCTCTTTGAATTTCCCCCCCTCCTCTAAAAGCAGGGAGTGGAAGACTATGGAAGGACAAGGACACTGAAAATTGTCATTGAATTAGATAGCTACTCTTCAATTTTACTGGTTATCTAGGGCAAGGGAAGGGGTCTTTGACCCTCTCACATGCTGCTGGCCATGTCTCCTCTCATTCCATTAGCCATGACAGTTGGGGATACTGGGAGATGGAAGCCCAAGAACCCATGAAAAGCCATCTATGGTCCACAGTGTTTTGAAAACTAGCTCCTCACATTATATCAGGAGGGCAGGAGCCAAGTGAGTGGGGGCACATGGGAAACTGACATGGGAAAATGACCCCTTAGGAAACAAATGTCAAAAGGTTGTGAAGACAATTGCATTTATATTTACACATGATTTCACTTATTATGAATTATTATTTGTAATAAATGTTGGTTGATCTTCAATATGGCTTTCAATAAACTGAAATGCCACATCTCTATATAGGTACACAAACCCACACAATCCAACACTGTTAAGGGAGGGGCAGTATCTTTGGTAGGTGGACATGCCATGCTCCTTTTGGGTAGTTTGTGTCTCCCCCTGCCCACATCGCCGTACTCAGCTCTCACCTGTGGCTCCCAGAAGCTGTCAGCTTGCAACAGCAGACACACGCCAGGAACAGCTTTGACTGGCTGGCTAAACCAGGTGAGGGGGGCCAATGGATCCCTAAGGCAGTTGGATGGTGTCTTGTACGCCTCCTTCCAGAAACTCCTGCAGCCAAGCAAGTGCCAAATGTATTGCTTTGCTTTGCTTTGTACCACATCAGCGAGGCTGAGAGGAGTTTTTTTGTCATCTGAGCAGCCCTGGACCTCCATACATACTGCCCAGGCTTGATGGTACACTGTCTACACCAGGCATGACCAAACTTGGCCCTCCAGCTGTTTTGGGACTACAGCTCCCATCATCCCTAGCTAACAGGACCAGTGGTCAGGGGTGATGGGAACTGTAGTCCCAAAACAGCTGGAACGCCAAGTTTGGCCATGCCTGGTCTACACTGACCAGCAGTGGCTTTCCAGGGATTCAAGAAGGTGCCTTTTCTGGCTCTACCTGGAGATGCCATCAGTGATTGAACCTGGGACCTCCTGCATGGAAGGCAGATGTTCCACCACTGAGCTACCCCACTTCCCTGTACAGGCAGAGGCCAGAGTGTGTTGTCTTTTGACTCTGCAGTCAAGGAGTTCAAGGTGGCATACATAGTTCTCCACTTCCTCATTTAATCCCCCACAACAACCCTGTGAGGTGGGTCAGACTGAGAGACCATGCCTGGCCCAAAGTGACCAAGTGTGCTTCATGACTGAGCAGGGATTTGAGCCCTGGTCTCCCAGGTCCTAATCTGACACTCTAACTAACTGCATCACAGAGGCTCCCCCATTTAAATATTAAAGGTGAGGCATAATCACCTGTCTGGCTGGAGCCAGGAACTAAGAGCCAAAGCCCAGATTCAGAGCATAGCTGTCAACTTTTCCCTTTTTTCGAGTAGGATTCCTCACAAGAAAAGGGAAAAGTTGACAGCTATGATTCAGAGCTAAGCACGAATCAAAACACATCAGGAAGAAAATTGTTGCTCAAGTCTCGTATTTCTCCTCTCCCTTTCTGCCTTCTAGACTTGCTTTTTGGTCCTGGATTCCTGGTTTCTCCCCCAGTTCTCAACTTCCTGATGCCCTGCAGCCCAGTCTTGACATCACTCTTCAGTTTGAAATAATACAGCCTAGCTGCCCTGTCTTATTCGGTCAAACGTGCTGGTTGGGCCGCAGACATTAATATCCGAAAGAATCCCACTTGCCACTCCTTTCGACAGACAGCAGCAGAACCAAAGAAAAAAGGGAACAAGCAACGGTACTTTGGGGATGCTTGATTTCTGCCCACCGAACCATTTTGCTGCCCTGAAAACACAGAAACACATACATACAACCAGCCAGTCAGCAAAGACGGCAATAGAGCTCCAGCCCTCGCCTGAGACGGAAGTCAGATTGGTTATCCCTGACAAACCACTAGAGCTCTATTATAAATAACTACATAAGTACAGTTCAATTGCTTAATGCAACAAAGGCATGGCTGCTGTCACAGCGGTTTCCGATTCAGAGGAACCACAAGGACTTGTATTGTTTTTCTGTCACATTCTGATATGGCGAGTCTGCCTCATGCCATTTCAGGGGGGGGGGGGAATAGTATGTTCAGTGTGAATATTTGAAGGCTGACACATGCGGGACAGAGCAAACCCAATTTCCATTCCTCTAGATGATGGGACCAGAGTCAACAAGGTCAAATTGTGAGGAAAGGGGTTTCAGGTGTTCCCAAGTGTAGCAGGGGACTCTTTTGGCTAGGGGGAATGACTGAAAAGAGAAGGCTAAAAAGTGGGGAAAGACGCATTTGGTCCTGTTATTGGTATGTTTTGTTCTTGTTCTTATTACGTATTTTGTGTTTTTATCCTGTATTTTTATACTGTAAAACACCCTGAGACCTGCAGATGAAGGGGCAGTATACAAATTTAATTAATTTAATAATAATAATAATAATAATAATAATAATAATAATAATAATAATAATACTTTTATTAAGTATACAAGTCAAAGTCAGAAGGCTAGATCTGTATTCTCGGCTTATGCTCAGATCCGGTTGGTATGACTGTAGGAAAATTCTACTGATTTGGTTTCAGTAGAAGGGGGACATTTTCCCACTCATGGCAGGAATGCCCTCTGGCACCCAAATATTGAACTGATGTTTTCGAATAAATATCAAAAAGTGTTAAATGCCCCCATCCAAACATCCCCGCAACTGGCCCTTTTGTATTCATGGGATGATCAAACAGCAATTTTATGAACTTAGTTTGTGAGTGCTGGATGCAATGAGAACTTCTTTGGCCCAGAAATGGAAATGGACACTACAGGGCTTAAAACCTCTCATTGTGCTACAGGAATGTGTGGACTCTGACTACTGCAGGGAAAATAACTCATAAATTACACACTTCTAAGGGTAAGGAAAACCCAGAGCATTTCAATGCCATTTGGTAGGATTTCATTTCTTATGTGTTAAATTCAGATAAACAAAAACCTTTTCCTCCAACAAATCGTGAAATTTGGCTTCCATGATGTGATTTGCTGGTTTTATTCATCTATATTATCTGTTTTCTGCCTGTTTGGAAAATTCAACCTCTGTACTGCTCCTATGTTTTGTAACTTTGATTGTGGGTGGGTTTTTTGTCTGTGCTTTTGATTTTACATTAATTTTTACATTAATAAAAAACCATAGAAACACAGGATGAGCCAGAACAAAGTACCAAGGACGCAAATGGCACTGTGGTCTAAACCACTGAGCCCCTTGGGCTTGCCAATTGTAAGTTTGGCGGTTCGAATCTGCACAACGGGGTGAGCTCCCATTGCTCTGTTCCAGCTCCTGCCAACCTAGCAGTTCAAAAGCATACCAGCAGGAGTAGATAAATAGGTACTGCTGTTGTGGGACAGTAAATGGTGTTTCCGTGCACTCTGGAATTCTGCACAGTGTCCTGTTGTGGTTTAGTCATGCTGGCCAAAGCTGCAGACAAATGGCAGCTCCCCTGGCCTGAAGTGAGATGAGTGCCGTACCCCATGGTCACCTTTGACTGGACTCAACCACCCAGGGGTCCCTTACCTTATTACCTTTACCTTGATGGCCACCTATCAGGGATGCTTTGGATTTCCTGCATCAGTAGAGGGGTTGACTAGATGATCGTCAAGATCCCTTCCAACTCTGTTGTTCTACATTTGACTACATAATTAAAAGAGGCTGCAGCTCATCACATCAATTTGTGCTGCTTTCTGAGGACGGTTAATATCGTTCCCAAGTCTAAAATCTCCACTAAGGAGACACTGAACCACTTTTCAGCTTAGTAAAAAAACACATCCACCAAAGTAAATCCTATTAGGAACATGTCAGTGATATTAAGAATTAGCAGGCTGAAATCCCATTCTTGTTCCCTCTTGTGGCACCTAGGAATTGCAAATGTCTCCTAGGAGTGGCTGATCCAAGTCTCTCTCTCTGGTAATACCTAGCACATTACATACGAGATACTAAGAATGGAATTTCAATTTTTCACTCACATTTGCTGCTTTTGAAGGTCAGACCCTGGCTGTCATTTGAGCACACACAGATCCTATAAAGACTCTGGAACAGCCTTAGAGAGGTCACCACTGGCCTGAGTGGGCTGTCCATCTAAAACCTGTAGATCTTGAAAACGCATCTCTTAACCCTGGGGTTTGACACCTGAAATGTGCTCTAAGGAGCCACCCAGTCCCTGTGATTGTGATTTGCTTTACTACTCTTTTCAATACTGAGTTTTAAACTGTTATATCCCACCTAAGGACCTGCGGATGAAGGGTGGGTAATAATTATTACCTGCCTCCGATGAGGCAGTAGCACCTCCTCCATCACTGAGGTCATTGAGACACCAATGCAGGCTTCAACAACTGAGGTTGGTTCAGCCTTCTTGGAGAAGTACTAGTGTCAGGTGGCTGTAAGCAACTCCCACGGCCGGTTGCCAGGAACATTCAAAGACAAGGAAAAGTTTCTTACCACCCGCTTTTTATCGAATATTTACAGAGAGAGGCTTGGAGCACAGCCTCCTGGGTCATGGCATTGTCCTGAGTGCATCTCCACCCCCTTCTCTCCCACTTCCTCATTCATCATTATCACCTCCTGTACGGATGCTGCTTAGTGCTCTCTGTCTCCAAGCTCTTTGCTCTCCTACTTTCAAGGCTCGCCAGGTTCTGGGAAAAGGGGAGGTGTCTGGAATGCTTTCTAGAGACACTGTGTCCATTAGGTGTCTCTCTCTCATACACACACACGGTGCTTCCTTTTCCTCCTCCTCTCCCATTATTTCCCAGCTTTTCCCCTCATCTGCCTCTGAGCTTTGACTTCCCTCAAGCCCCTGTTGTAATTCTGAACTGTCTTCCTCTTCTCTGGAAGGGTTAGGCTGGGGAGGTGGTCTCCACCATTCCTCCTCTGCCCAGTCCCTGACAACTAGGTTGTGTGCCCAGTTAGAGGGTCAGAACCACTTGCCACGCTAAGCAATGCCTTTTCTTTATGGCAGCATTGCAGGGGGCATGTCGTTGTTGGATCAACGCCTTCACTTGAATAGCCATATCACCTGCCATGTCTGTGTGTAGCTGTGCCTGTGTGTAGCCGTGCACATCACCTTCTGTGCCTTTGAACAGTGGTTTGCATATGTATCACACTGATCTGAGCATTGTCTGGGAGAAACCATCACCTGAGTTTGAGTTGGCCAACAGGCAGGAGCCAGGACAAACTGCAGCTCCCAGAATTCTTTAGGGGAAGCCATGACCGATTCAAGTGATATCATAGTGCTTTAAATGTATGTGGCCCAGATCCAATCAGGTGAGTTCACACTGGAATTGGAGTTGAGCCAACTGTACATCCATTAAAACAAGCATGGCTGAAGCCTCTCTGATTAAGCCCCTTTTGTTTCTATTGGTTGTGATGACACACCTCTTTTCCCTGGTGTATGACACTTGAGAGGTATATATTTTCAAGACCTGCCTTATTACTGTGAATGCAAGTTGTTTTAAACTGTTTTTAATATTGTGTTTTAATGTCATACACTGTCCTGGGAACCTTGGTATGAAGGGCAGAAAAGTAAAAACAAAATCCTAATTATGGTAACGGCTTTCTTTGCCCTTCAGTACTGCTTTAATAAACCTTCAGGAACATCATTTTCTTCCTTTTCTTCCACAATGTTTTTTTTTAAGGTCTGCCTCTTAAAAAACACACTGAACCTGCTTTTATTGGATGGAAGCATTAGATACACACACACACACCTCGCACCAAAAAGTCCCATGCCGAGTGATTGATACACATTATTGTAGTTAGAGGCAGCTGATACCAGCTGGCCTCCTCTTCATCCAACTTGCCCATTAAACCCGCCTCACTGCTCCGAATGTGTTTTATACATACCAGGGTCTTTGGCAGAGACCACGGAAGGCCATCAAGCGACAGCATCGTAACCGCGCTCGATATATTGCGCATAATTTGATCAGCGGGGGTGGGGGTGGGGGGGTTTGAGGCCAAATATGGTGATCACATTACTTTCTCCCCCTGCCCCCCTTCTCCTTCTTTTAATCACTGATTAGCTAAATCAGACACAGGAGCCTGAGTGTGTTGTTTTTAGTCCTCTGGTTAGATTGAAAGAAAAACTGTGCCTTTCAGAGGCTGGGCAATATTGATCCATCCATCTCCGCAGCTGCTAAATCTCGGCAGATAGCAGAATGACAAGTGTTGAGAGGAAGGTGGGGGAGAACCTGGCGAGAGTGCCACTGCGGTACGTGTGCAATTGATGATTAAGTGGTTGCAGGCTCCATGCGTGTATTATAGATCGATTCTCACACTTGCAATGGCTCCCTCTTCCCCCCTTCCTTTTCCTTTCCTCGTGTGTGTGTGTGTGTGTGTGTGTGTGTGTGTGTTTGATTGATGACAATGGTGTTTCATGTCAGCCAAAGCCGTGATAATATTTTAGAGGCGTGTTTGTGAGGACTTGGTCTAAATGAGAACAATTGGATCGGGAGGCCTTCAGTCACAATTCCTTGATTTAGGGAAGCAGCAGGTCCGCCTTTACTGCAACAGCAGATAAAAGGAGAGGTAATTAACGGAGAGTGTTTAAATCACCCAAAGTTCATCAAAGACCATGCCCAATGTGCTTGTTTGCGGATCAAAGATGTGCTCAGCCAGCCTGGCGAAGACAGTCTTTTGAAGACCGCGGGAGGCGGGCGAGCCTTATTCGGTGGCAATAATGCCAAGGAGGAAAGGGGAGACATGCTTTTCCCCTCCTCCCCTACCCCCCTTTAAAATGCTAGCCTTCAAAAGCAATGGGTTTATTGGTGTTTTCCTCCTGGGAAGCGATATCCTGGCTGAAATATCAAGGATATAGAGGGTTGCAGGAGAACTTGAATTCAGTCCACCTTGAAAGGTGAACCTACCAAATTTGCCCATCCCGAAACCATACCTGAACCAAAAGCCATGGCTGTTTTTCCCACAATCTGCTGACTTTGACATTTTGAAATGCGTTTCTCCAGCCTAAGGTGGAAAAAGCAAAGAAATAAACAAATGATTGATAACTTTGTGGAAATGGTCTGCAAATAATGCATTACATTAGTTGTTGTTGTTTAGTCGTTTAGTCGTGTCCGACTCTTCGTGACCTCATGGACCAGAGCACGCCAGGCACTCCTGTCTTCCACTGCCTCCCACAGTTTGGTCAAACTCATGCTGGTTGCTTCGAGAACACTGTCCAACCATCTCATCCTCTGTCGTCCCCTTCTCCTTGTGCCCTCAATCTTTCCTAACATCAGGGTCTTTTCCAGGGAGTCTTCTCTTCTCAAGATGTGGCCAAAGTATTGGAGCCTCATCTTCAGGATCTGTCCTTCCAGTGAGCACTCAGGGAGGGGAAATGGCTAATTCATACTCTCATAAATAATGTGCAAGTTGAAACATAGCCGTCTGTTGAAATTTGTGTTTCTCTGCATATTTCAATACGGTCGTCCAGCCAAGTCATGTCTACAGCAATGCATGTACTGAGATATAATGTGCATAAAGGTAAAGGGACCCCTGACAGTTATGTCCAGTCGCGAACAACTCTGGGGTTGCGGCGCTCATCTCACTTTACTGGCCGAGGGAGCCAACGTTTATCCACAGACAGTTTTTCCAGGTCATGTGGCCAGCATGACTAAGCAGCTTCTGGCGAAACCAGAGCAGTGCACAGAAACGCCATTTACCTTCCCGCCGGAGCTGTACCTATTGATCTACTTGCACTTTGACATGCTTTCGAACTGCTAGGTTGGCAGGAGCAGGGACCGAGCAATGGGAGCTCACCCCGTCGCAGGGATTTGAACCGCCAACCTTCCGTTCGGCAAGCCCTAGGCTCAGTGGTTTAGACCACAGCGCCACCCACGTCCCTTATAATGTGCATACGGGTGCATATATTTGTGGAAACAGCATATACAGAATAGCATTGCAGAAGGGATGACGGCTTTGCAAAAATAAGCATATTAGGCAAAATTGTATACAGAAATGAGTATATCAGGCAAAATTCCATAGAAACCTGTGTATATTGGCTGAAACCCACAGGTGCATTTCCACGATGAGCACTTTTCTTGGTGGGGGGATGGGGGGGACATGAACTGAGAATGCAGAGAATTTAATTCAAGATTGGGGGAGCAGAAGGAGAAATGGAGCCAAACAGAAATTGACTAAATTTGCCCATCCCTAATAGCACTGTGTACGGATTTCATAGTGTGGCGGCCTTTGAATCGAGTCCATTCCGGATCACACCCTTAGCCAGCTCGAGATATTTCATGTCTTTTCCCAGGCAACTCTCCATATTACCACATAGGAAGAAATCTCCCTGTAGCACGTGAAATGGATGCCCAGCAATCATGCAAAAAATAAATAAGGAATAGGTATGGACAGGCTAAAGCTGCAGCTGAGCTGCCTTTGTATACAAACAACGCTCCCGGCGGCAACAGAATAACTGCATGCACTGCGCCACAGGGCAGCTGTGCTGGAAAGGAAACAGTATTTTAATAAGTCACTCTTTAAAAAATTATAATTGGATTAACATGAAGTGAACCATCTAAATGGCTACAGTATAATTAACTGTGCGTCTTACAGCTTGAGACAATAAAAACAAGTTTTATCCGCCACATGTTAGTTGAGCATGTTTTCTCTCCCATCCTTTTTAACCAGACCCAAGTCAGTTGTGGTTTTTAAAAAATGCAATTTTTAGACCAGCTGGTGCTTTTCAAGAGTTGGAGGGATCAGATAATGCAAGGGGTAGAGGGAAGGACTTTGTTCTCCCTCACCTGTCACAGCCTGTGCAAAAAGACAAAGAAACACACACACTCCCTCTCCTGTAACCGCTGATGGCTAATTCTGACATAAGGATGAATAAGCGGCCACGGAATTTAGATTTTCAAAACACTACGTACATCTTTCGGTGCAAGGACTCTCTAACAAAGCATTTCCTTTTGCTCTGATATTTCCCCCCCCCCCCCTGTCCTGATGACCCAGAAGCTTCATCACTACAAACGGCCCCCACAACAGCTTGCAGAAAAGCATCTCAAGGCCAATGATATATAATAGGAGGCACTCTCCTCCTCCCCCCCAATATAAAAAGGGGAGTGGGGGGGAGTGAGACAAGACCATTTGCTGAAGAACTGCCAATATGGTGGCAGGGTTAAGATCTGCTCCACTCCCTCAAAACGTGTAAATTAACTAACTAAAGATGCAACCACAATGCTTTTTCCGAGGGTTCTTTTCACACTTCCCCCTACATCGTATTGTCACGTCACTGATTTCTGAAGCTTTGCAGGCAAAAAGCGCCTCTCGTTCACCTGTTATTCTTTCCATTTTGCAGATCAGAAAGTGAGGTGGGACAGTGAGGATTTTTTTTTTTATGTACGTAAATTCGCTTTTTCTTCTTTCTTTTATTTTTTCTTAATTGTTTTTTCTTTATTTTTTTGTAGTATGAGATTGTAAATTCTTTGTATAAGTATGTCATTTAAATTAATAAAAATTATTTTTAAAAAGAAAGAAAGAGAAGCAGGACAAATCTGAAGACTGCCTAGAGATTATTTAAGCATAACAAATGGGACATGCAACTCAAAGCTGCAGTGCTGAGTGCTCCTGTTCCGTGTGCCTCTCCATCAGCCATGCCTTCTTCCGCAAAACATCCCATACTGTTCCCCCACCCACCCAGTTTTCTTTTATGGCTTTCACCTTTCTCTTCAAGAAGCAACGATCACTATTCAACAATCCCACCTGACCCACAGAAGCACCAAATGTATGCTGAATTACATTTAACTTCTAAACAGTTTTAGTTTTTAAACAAAGGTCTCATTCCATAAGTTGTCATGTGATCTCAGGGGCCTTTAATCACGTTCTATTGCTGTTGCCTGTGTCATAAAAGTATGCCAGTTTGATTGAAAAGTAGTGATTTTCCTGTCCGTTCAGCTCTCTTGGACAAGGGTTGTCAGTTTACCCACTAATATTAAGACTCAAAAGTTGTGAGATTCAGATCCCAAGAAGGTCTGCTTACCCAGTTTCCTCTACCACTACTCCCATCACTCAACCAGTATTCTGTGATAACAGAGCAAGTGGGGCTGTTTGGGGGGATCCCACCCACCGCTATTTTTTCCCCTTAATGATGGGGCTGTACTTCTATAAAATGTGAGATTGCATCAATGCTGAATTGGCTGTGTTTGAATCGGCACTCACCTCTGAACTTCAGAAATAGAAGGGATCAGTGGCGTAGCGTGGGGGGTGCAGGGGGGCTGGCCGCACCCGGCGCAACATCTGGGGGGGGCGCTTGCTGCCTCCGGAGTCGCCGAAGAGCCTCGGGCGCAGGCTGTAGCAGAGCCCCATGTCTCTGGCAGCGGCTCTCAGCGCTTTCCGCGGTCCCCGCATGTCAGGGCCGCGGAGGGCGCGCCAGGCAGCCCCTCCTCACACCCCTGCCGCCGCCGCTGCTGCTGCAGCTGCTGGGCCATGTTGCATTTTCCTTGCCTCTCTGCCCTCCTCCGGGCAAGCGGCGTCGTTTGGGCAGCAGCGCCAGTGGCAACTCGCCTCAGATCACCTGACACGGATCCGCCGCCGCCGTGGCTACCTTACCGTAAATACCCCAGCCCAGGCAGCAGCAAGAAGAAGCTGGCAGCGGCGGCAGGTTAGGGGTTAGGGGGCACAAATTACTTGCCTTGCCCCGGGTTAGGGGGCGCAAATTACTTGCCTTGCTCCAGGTTAGGGGGCGCAAATTACTTGCCTTGCCCCGGGTGCTGACAACCCACGCTACGCCACTGGAAGGGATGCTGGCTGCAACACTATGAAGCCACACGCAAACCTCCTAGTTCAGCTAAATTCTCCTAGGGATGGAAGACCTCTGGTTTGCGGGAGTCTCATCAGCTATCTGTTCTATTAAAAATAACAGTTCCCCTTGCAGGTACAGGCATGGACGTAGCCAGGGTTTTTGTTGGAGGGGGCACCCCAAGTTGTTAAGCCTCTTTTAGGAAATCAAGTTGTTGAGCTTTCCTATGGAAGCCACAGATAAAAACACCCCATGAATAGGACATTGCAGGGAATGGGTTTCTGAGCAAGGGGGGAGGCAGAACCTCAGATAATTGAGTACTTTGAATGCTTTTCAGTATGCTTCACTCCAAATCCTTACCTAGTTTGGAGTGAGTGCCACCGCCCCACCTCTGCTAGGGAAGCGGTGACAGTATAGGTGTCAGGTGTCAAGGAATCCAATTCCCCCCCCCCCCACGGTAGGCTGCCAGGAATAGATAGACAAGGAAAGCTCTTACCAATGTCTTCTATTCAATATTCACAGAAAGCAACTTAGAAATGTAGCCTCTTGGAGTAATGGCATTGCTCTGAGTAATCTCCAATCTGCTTCTCTTTTTTTTTTTTAAAAAAAAGATATTTATTGAAGTTTCAAAAAAGTTATATAAAATAAAAAAGAACAAAAATACAAACACAGACAACAACAAGTATAGTTTCGATCCCTTATTTTCTTAATTCCTTACTTTCCCGACCTCCTCATACCTCCCCTTTCTGTATTCCAATTTCTAGTTATTTAATTCAGCAAATCCCCCCCATAGTTTCTATTGATTTTCAACATTTCTTTTCTTAATTACATAATCATTACAGCTAGAAACCACTTAATTTCTAAACCAACACCGTTCTAACATTCCATAATTTTACAATGTTTCTTAAGATAGTCCTTAAATTCCTTCCAATCTTCTTCCGCCGTCTCTCTTCCCTGGTCTCTGATTCTGCCGGTCATTTCTGCCAGTCCCATATAGTCTATCACCTTCATCTGCCATTCTTCCACGGTGGGTGGATCTTCTGTCTTCCAATACTTTGCAATGAGTATTCTTGCTGCTGTTGTAGCATACATTAAAAAATTTCTATCCTTCTTTGGCACCAATTGGCCGACCATACCCAGGAGCTCCACCCTGCTTCTCTCCTCAATCGTCAACAGCACCATCCACCTGATGGTGGATTCTTAGGGCCATTTGCTCCCAGTCACCAGTCTAGCTGCCACATTCTAGATTAGTTACAGTTTCTGGGTCACCTTCAAAGGTAGCCCCACGTAGAGCGTGTTGCAGTAGTCCAAGCGGGAGTTAACCAGAGCATGCACCACTCTGGCAAGACAGTCTGCAGAGGGCTCAGAGGCAAGGAAGGTGAGACATCGCAGAGCTAATCTACATATTTATTTACACACTATGTACAGACAAAGCATTATGCACACCACCATGCACATCACCTTGAGCTCCTTGGAAGAAAAAGAGGTATATAAATGTAATAAACAGAATACATGCAAAATGCATTCTTCTTCTTCTTCTTTCCATGTAAATCAGGCTGTTGTTTCCTCCCCAATTTTTGTCTTTCTTGGGAACAAGAGACGTTGACAACATCCTCCCATAGTATCCCCACCCCCCTGCTTTTGGAAATAAACAAATAACTGAAGAACAGACAATTTCATTATTAAGGCTAAAGCTGCAAGTGCGAATGAGAGAGAGAGAAATCCTTTCTCCTTTCTTTTCCCCCTAACAAGTGTATAACAGCTGCTAAATCAAGCATTCCTAATTGGTGATTTAGCTAAAGACTGCTGTAGCAGTTCTCTGACCCTGCATTCTTCCTCCCATTATCACTTCTGGAAAAGGTGTCATTTTCCTTTTATAGCGTCTTTGTTTCGCACAGTGTCACAAAACACACCAAATACTTCCATTGCCATAGCAGTGATAAGCTTGGAGCTAGTGAGAAAAAATCCTTCTCCTCTTGTTCTCTTTGTAACTTTCTGGGGGGGGAGGGGTGCGGGAAGAGACCTAAAGGCTAAATTGGTTTCATTTAAAAAGCATTTCTTCAATTATCCAATTAAAAATTCCCCATGGAATGCCAATATCAAATTAGCCACCATTTTTCTAAATAACCGTAAGTGTGTGTTCCTTCCTTTCTGCAAAAAGCAGGCTGGCTTGAGAGTGTGTTGGCGCAGATCAAGTGCTAGATTTTTACCAGCAAGACCTGACTTTGTATCCCTGTTCGGCTACAGACCTTAAATCGTCACTAATTCTCAGCCTAACCCACTTTGCAGGATTGTTGTGAGCATAAAATAACATAGGTTTTTTTGTGTTTATGCGGGTTCTTTTGTTTAAACGGGGGGACCCAGTTCTGCCATATTTGACATTCAATGGAGCTTAATGGAATATCGAAATCACATCAAAACAAATAAACAAACACATCAGCAGATGAAGTCGGAGAGCATGCCATTAAGGACACTAAAGCCACAACTAGATGGCTGAGCAATTGATAGACCATTGTGACACTAAAGGTAAAAACCCAGCAGAAATATTTGCCCATCTAAAGCTCACTCCTAAATGGAATATTGTGCTCAATTACACATTCAGCCCGTGTGCTGGCTGGTGCCCATTGAAATTGATGGGGTGTAAGGCAGGGAGACCCACAGAGCTAAGACATTCTAGTTCCGCCCCTGTCCTCCGTTGTGTTGAGTTCTACAAGGGCAGCAACACTGAGATTTAGGAGGAGGAAGATGACAGTCCATGCTGCCTTGGCTGCTAGTTACAAGTAAGAAGGCAGGTAGGTGCAGGCTGACTGGGTGGGGCCAGACTGAGGTGGGTGGGGCAGTGCCCCATTTGCCCTAATGGACCAACCACCATTGCATTCATCAGAACCAAGAGAAATCTTCCCTGCAGGGTCAGTTCCAGCTGACTTCTGGTAGGACCCCTCCTCTCTTGATTTTTTTTAAGATACAGTGGTACCTCGGGTTGCATACACTTCAGGTTACATACGCTTCAGGTTACAGACTCTGCTAACCCAGAAATAGTACCTCGGGTTAAGAACTTTGCTTCAGGATGAGAACAGAAATCGTGCTCCAGTGGCGCAGCAACAGCAGGAGGCCCCATTAGCTAAAGTGGTGCTTCAGGTTAAGAACAGTTTCAGGTTAAGAACAGACCTCCGGAACGACTTCAGTTCTTAACCTGAGGTACCACTGTACTTGGAAGATAAAGAAAGCCATCATGTCCGGGAGAAGGCTGAGCTGATGCCTTCTGCCTGAGATGCTAACTTTCTGCCCCCGGGGAATTTCCTATTACCCTCCTGCAACCTTAGGGGGCACAATTCAGGATAGCTTTGATCAAGTGATTCTGCTGATTGCTTTGGATTAAATACGTACACTATGCATGCATATCATATGTAACATGTATGACAAAAGAGTGGAAAGACCTGCCGTGTTAGCAGGTTGTCCCACTTTTTTCCACATCTGTTAGCAGATCCAACCATGTTAGCAAAAAGGTAGGATTTCTGGATGTTGACACTGGACAAAAACACCGCCTGACCTCAAACTGGAGGGCAGTCCCGGCATCACTCTGCTTCAGCGAATGAAGCCATTCTGAACATCCCAGCCTCAAAGCTCTAGGATCTGCCACCTTGGAAACAGCATCGTTTTTATCAGAGCAACTGATGAAGGCAGAAGATTAAACGTTTTTCTATAGGAATGTAAAATTTCTGTTTTGTCTGTCCCTGTAATAAATATATAACAAAGCACATATATCTCACAGCATATCTCACAGCTCCTTCTTCTGCACACCAAGTCTTTCATTTCAGGCTCAACATTCTCTAAAACTAATAAACCGTACAAGCGTTAGGCACGGGATTCACTAATTTTGCTCCCCTGTGCTGCAGAAGCAGCACCGAAATAACTACGCTATCGAATGAAACACTTGCTGCGTTGTAAACTAGCCATGGGAAATAATGATTCCAACCTGCCCTCATCTCCCCGCCCCGTTTTCTGTAGTTCCTTCACCAGCTCTGCTGAGGTAGCATAATTAAAATTCAGGGCCATAAAAATTCTAATGCAACCACTAAAATTTCAGTGCACTGTTTTCGAGTGAGTTCTTGCTTTGAATTCCAAATGCATCCGGTGTAAATCAATTATGGCGGCGGAGTAGATCTTCAGTTCAGGCATGGTGGCCACCTCACCTGCCGCCTGGGCCACAGCAAAAACTGTATGGTTGGAAGGGACTGGTGGAAAACTCCAAAGCCATGTTTACTCAGAAACAAACTACACTAGTGGCCACCACATTCCTCGGTGTGCAAAGAAGTACTTCCTTTTGTCTGCTCTGTACATCTCACTATTCAGTATCATTGCATGACCCCTCGTTCTTATATTATGAGAGAGGAAGTTCTGTATTACCAATACTGCATTTATATTCCATCTTTACTCCAAGGAGCTCTTCCTCATCTCCATTCTTATCCTCACAACCACCCTGGGAAGGAGGTTAGGCTGAGAGTGGGTGACTGGCCCAAGGTCACCCAGTGAGCTTCGAACCCTGGTTTCCCAGGTCCTAGTCCATCACTCTAACCACTACACCACACTGGCCGTTTTACACCTGATGAGAAGATAGCCTCAAATGGACGTGGAAAGGCCATTGTTAACAAGGGCTGTAAATTGATTTTAAAATCTAAACGTAACAATAGAATAAATGACGGCCTGTTTATCAATCAAATCCAATATAATAAGAGCAGAAGCAAGATTGTTTTTCATCTCATTCAGGCTCTTTTCGGGGGGGGGGGTATAATCTGTTTAGAATTCAGCACCTTTTAGCCCAACATCAAAATTGCATTTTAAAATATGTACATTTGTTCTAGCCATCAAACCACCAAGCAAAGATGCTTTTGTCTTTAGAGACAGGGAAGAAGAGGCTGTGTGCGCACTCGTTTCTAAAAACATGACACAGAAAATGCAAAGACGTGTTTAAAAACAAGTGGAAATCCCTATCCAAGCAAAATCTTTGCTTCAAAGATTCGCACATAAACACAGCTTGGCACAGTAGTGGCTTCACATCAATTTCTTTATGTCGACTGCTATTTTAGGAAGTGTCAGAAGCTTTCGCTACTCTGAAATGAATGTTGGGAGGTGTGGGTGGGTGGAAAAAGATGGGATATCCTGATCTCATTGATATCCCAAGTCATAACAAGTGTACCGTGCAGCAAACTGGCAATGGCAGTCCCTGAAAGTAACATTGGGGATGTTTGTTTAGATGATTGCAGCAGCAATCATCAATCTCGTTCTCCAAAGATTCATCTCCTTAACTAACAACTACAGAGATGGGGCCAGACACACCTAGTAGAAAGCTCTACTGGTGTTAGATACTCAGATATATAAGCTAGGCACCAAATGGCTCCTTAAACCAGGGTTACAGTCATCAAAATGGAATGCCTACTTGCCATTTGGGGGACCCGACGGCTCGAAAGTCGGATTTTTCAATGTGACTTTTTGGTTCTTGAAATCCATTCTGATTGCGCAGATAAAATATAATGAATGAAATTCTACAGGATGTGTTGCTAGTGCATGAAAACAGTCAAGATCCAAGGATCTCCAGGCATGCACCTCCAGATGGTGGAGACGGCAGGTGCCATCCTGGCACCCAGGCATCTTCACTTGGTTACAAGTGGCTGACAGCCAGTGTAAAATGTGCAGGCACCTGGCAAACACTGAATTCTACGTATGAGGAGCCACCACTAAAAAGGCCGTTTCCCAGGCCTCCACACCATGTGCCTCACGCATGGCAATTCTTATGCTCTTAAGAGTGCTATGATGCCTCCTCTCAGTCTTCCCTTCTCAGGCTATACATACCCGTAAGAGCACAAGAATAACCCTGGTGGATCAAGCAAATGCCCATCTAGTAAAGCATCCTGCTATCGCAGTGTCCGACCAGGTGTATCTTCGGGGAAGCCCACAAGCAGGTCCTGAGCACAACACCAACTTTCCTCACTTTTGAATCCCAGAAACTGGCACTCAAAGGCGTACTGCCTCTGACACTGGAGGTAGAATGCAGCCATGGATAGCCTTCTCCTTCACAAATATCTTCCTTCAGCATTTCCTCTTTGGAAAGAGATGCACTCCCCATTCGCTGCTCCTCTGTGAGGTGGCACGAGGCTGATAGGATTCTGATTAGAATGGCCCTCTCTCCCTAACACAAATGACTGCCTCCTACCATTTCCAAAGACCTTGAGGGCACTTCTGCAAAGACTACTCCGTGCTCCAAAGGTCACTCTCCACAGAACTTCCATTACTAAGAGATGCAGCTATTATTTATGTCTGGCATTCAGCATTCCATGCAAACAAAACGATGCCAGATTCTCATGTTAATGCTTAAAAAAATAAAAAATAAAAACACTCTGAGAGAGAACTGGAAAGGTTCTTTAAATAAATAAATGGTGCAATCATTCAAGCCATCCTTCCTATGGCTGGGTTCAGATCCTGCGCTTTTTGCAAGCAGTAAAAGATCTTCCAACGCTTTTCCATTACGATTGGTGTTCCGTTCCAGTTGGACATTCTGCACACAGACCCATTTTGGACATCCGGTGGATACATGTTGGAGGGGGGCAGGGTTGAGACACTCCCCCAGGCCCCACCCCTCACTGCTTCACATTCTCCTTGAGTGTTTTTGCCTGGCTGGGATTTGTCCTTGAGATTTGATGGTGACTTTTTTCTTGCCTGGATGGAGGATAGAAAGGGGTGCATGTGTGTGGAATCTAGAATCATAGAGCTGGACGAGACCCCAAGGGTCATCTAGCCCAACCCCTGTGCACTGCAGGAATCTCAGCTAAAGCATCCATGACAAATGGCCCTCCAACCTCTGCTTTAAAACTTCCAAGGAAGGAGAACCCACCACCTCCCGAGGGAGGTGACCAACTGTACAAAGTTAAAATTTACTGAAATATACTCAGAGTCGAGAGTGGATTTCATGCTCTTTATTCAGCTCATAGTGGTGAGGAGGAATGGAAGTTTCCCCAGAATGTCTGCTTTATATACATTATTTACACAATGGTGATTGGCTAAATCCGGGATTCTCCTGTAGGCTAATCAGGTTGTGGATTCACTTCCACCTGGAGATGGATAGGGTGGCTCCTGTGGACCAATCAGACTGCTGCATTCTGGATCCTATTGTTCCAGGACCAATCAGACTGCTGCATTCTGAATCCTATGCAACTCAGTACATAACATTTACATACATTGTTCTGCCCACCCGTGGCTGGCATGTGGTCCCTGGAAGGTTGCCCAGAAGCAGGGCCGGCCCATGATGTTTTGCTGCTTGAGGCAAAACAGAAAATGGCACCCTGCTGCTACTCCCACTGCCACCTGCTCCTCTCCAGCCTCCTTCAGCCACTTCAGGTGGTGGTGAAGGAGGTTGGGATTGCTCTGAGAAGTCCTGGGGTGCTGATGGAGGCCAGAGTAGAGCGGGGGAGAGTGGAGGGGAGCAGTGGAGTAAGAAGAGGAGGACAAGTGCAGGAGGTGGCAAGCAGCTAGCTCCTCAGGGTGTGGGTCTGCTGCCCTTCCCAGTGTCCTCAGCTCTGCTACCTGAGGCAACTGCCTCATCGCACCACATGGGTGGGTGGGGTGGTCCTGGCCAGAAGGGGATGTGACCCTTGACCTGGGGAAAAAATCTTTCCTACAGAGGAAATCAGTGTTTGGATCCAACCTAATAGATAGATCTATATCTATCTATCTATCTATCTATCTATCTATCTATCTATCTATCTATCTATCATCTATCTATCTATCTATCTATCTATCTATCTATCTATCATCTAATATCAAACATTCTGGTGAAATAAAATACGCATTCACATATAAAACAATATACTTTTTTTAAGGGGGTGGGGAAACCCTTCAAATAGTATGATCTTAGGCTGGCTCCTTTAGCTCCAGGTATTAAACTCCAGCCCTAAAATGTTGTTGGTGACCACATCTACAGATAAATAAGGAAGCCATCAGTTCTATACCAATGGCAATATTAACAGGGATGTGGGAAAAGGCCCACTTCTCCTTTGTGTTCGAAATGTGAAATATGCTGGAGTGATTTGCTCAGTGTGGGTCCAGAGACAATGAGAAGTTGAGTGTGTAGCTGCTGCCGTGCTGGGGGATGTGCTCCCAGTGGAAAGCGAGAGAAGAGGGGTACCTTGGAAACGTCAAGGATTCGAGGGCAGGAGATCCAAGGCAACAGCTTATGGTGTTTGACGCGGTACCGGTGAACAATAGCGCACCAATAAGCAACATCTGCAGCACGCGAAGCACTTATTGCATACCAACGACATCTCGCCATGTTCTTCCCCTTTGCACAAAGCTTTTGTCTTGACAAGGACGTTGTCAGGCTCGGCTTCCATGGCCAAGCTCAGCTGCTTAAAGACATGAGGTTTCTTCAAGACTTGTTTGATCCCTTTGAAACTAAGGCTTCCATTCGTTTAAATGAAGAGTTCATGGATGACTCTCTCTCTTTCTCTCTGTTTGTGTTTAATATTGTGGAGAAATTACTAGTAAGGACAAACAACAAAATTCTCCCTCTCTCCTAAGACGAGAACTATTGGCCATCCGATGAATTTGAGCCTTGGAAGGTTCAGGATCGATTTTTTTTAAAAGCTAAACTATAAAACTTGCTCCCACGGGAGGAAGAGATGGCTACCAACCTAGATGGCTTTAAAAGAGCAGTGGAAATCAATGGCTACTAGGTGTGATGGCTATCCTGCACCTCCACAATTGGAGCCAGCAATGGCTCTGAATACCAGTTGCTGAAAACTGCAGGAGGGGAGAGGGCTCCTATGCTCAAATCCTGCATGCTGGTTTCCCAGAGGCAACCCTTCAGCCACTGTGAGAACAGGATGCTGGACTACATGGGCTTGATCCAGCAGACTCTTCTTCAGTTCTTATGACTGACGGAGGGAGACACATGCTCAAAGGCAAGCCAAGATCTTTACATGGGGATCTGAACCTCTCATCTCCAAGCCCAGCATTGTATCTGTATTATACCCCAAAACGCCGCTAATAAATAGTCCATTCAGTTTCCAATGACAGTACAGAAGAAATGGAGCAGAAGGGATTGAACTTATGAAAAAAAGAGAGAATTTGACGCCTACATAACATGTGGACGAGGTTCATATAAGACCAGTTGGTTGCCTTTGAAATCATCGCAGAGCAGAGAAGAAAAATGGAATCCTTCTCTACTTGGCTGGCTAGATGCAAATTAACTTGTTTACTTGTCAAAGTGCTATCAAGATTCTAGAGGAAGGAACAGTCTAATTCTTCCCCCCTCCCCACTTTAAACAAGACAGATAGCTTTGATGCAAAATGTTAAAAACAGACAGCGAGCACCAAAGGATAGGTTTTCATTAAAAGGGGGGACCTTGGTTTACTTTGTGGTTCAGTTCATGAATTAATCATGGAGAAACCTTAAGTGCAAAAATAAACAGAGCTCTTTTCGGTGCTGACATGACAAAAAGAGGGTCACAAATGGTTATTAATAGTCAGCATTCTGAAAGGTCTTGCATGTGGATCAGAAAGCAGAGATGTTTCATGGCACTGAGGACTAAATGGCTCGCCTGCGGTATGAGCTTCCCTTGGACTAAAGAGTCCTTGATACAATGACTGAAGAGGAGTGCAAAGATGTGGTTTCTGAACACACAAAATCTTGCAGTGTGGAGTGCTCCTGTTCAGAGTTCCAGTCAGCCAATCATGCTATCTTAGGAACATAGGAAAATGCCTGATCATCACTGTATACACTGACAAGCAGAGGCTCTTCAAAATTTCAGCCAGGGGTCTCTCCCAGCCATGGAGGAGAGGGTTATTGATCCTTACGTTCTTATGCCACTGAGGATTGGACATGGGACCTTCTGCATGTGAAGCAGATGCTCTACCCCTGAACTACAGCCCTTCCCATCTTCCATGGCATTGCTCCATTCTCCTTCCTCCCAGTTTTTCTACCACCATCCTGTTCACACCCAGTCACTGTCTTGCGACTATTGAGCATAAGCAGTCCACATTAAGCTGGGTTGAGGTGTGTCTCCCTCCCCCCAAAAAACTTGGGTTTCTGTTTTTGTACTTCTGCAAAACTTGGAGTTCCCCAGAACCTGTTGAGAACCTCCCTCTTTGGCATGCATGATGCTTTTTGACAATATAAGTGTCCACTCACAGCCTGAGCATTGGAATTAGAAGGAAATGGGATTGAATGGAGAGGGGTCAGGATTACATGCACTTTCCCCTCTCCTGATAGGTGTCGGCATCCTTTCGGGGGTCAAGAAGCCAGCTGGCTAGCCCCCAGCTGGCTCATGCCCTTCTGGCCGTGACGCGATCCCCCAACCTCTGGTGCGACGTAAATCAGCGACTCAGGCTTCAAAGCCTGAGCACACTATATCAGCAGAGCATACTGCACAAACAGAAGAGGCGTGAGGCTTGTGGAAACATACTAACAAGCTACCAATTTATTAAGCATAAATCAGGACAAAAGAAACATGTTTTCTCTCTTTCCGTCTCCTCAGAGAGAGAGTCAAAAGCAAAAGTTATACACACCGGAAGTTCCCAGCAAACGGTGCTGGAACGTAAACAGACATGTGACATGTAACAATCTCACATGTCTGCAACTTAAGGTGGAATGGAATTTTCCAACAATAGGTCCATTTACGATCTACATAGAATCCTATGACTGCATAATTATATGCATGTTAGACAAGGGATGGAAAAAAGTAGCAATATCCATTCTGTCCTGCATTCTTCACAATCAGCGCTGCTTCCGCTCTTCTGCATTTCGGTTCCCACCAAATACTATGCTATTTGTCTCACCGTCTGCAATTTAATGAGTGAGTTGTAGAACTATTTATGTAACTTACATTCATGTCAACGAAAATGAAACATCAAAGCAATGCAGAAAAGGAATAATCCCACAAAAGTTGCAAACCTACAATAAAAACCCAACAATAATGTGAACAAATACCAATTGCATTCCTTTGACTGATTTCCATTCCTGACCACAGACAAACATGCAAACTGCAGCAATTTCCACTTCCTTCCCCAGTTCCATCAGAATTCTCAGACATCCCTGGGTAGGGCTGCCTTTTGGTCACCTGCAGAAAGAATATGGGAAGATCCCTGCTGGATCAGGCCAGTGGCTCATCTAGTCCATGGGAAGCCTGCAAGTGGAACCTGAATGCAACAGCCCTCTTACTGCTTGCAATTCCCACCCATTGTTTTTTAGGGTTATACTGCCTCCGTCAGTGGAGGTAGAACATAGCCCTCATGGCTGGAAGGCACCACTAGCCCTGTTCCCTATGCTGACAGCCTTATCCTTCATCATGCATAGGAGTCTGTGCATGGGGTACAGTGCAGATATGGGAACGAACCCCTGGAGCTCAATTGCACAAGCAGTGCAGGCGATCCTGTTCCTCTGCCCTTTTCACACATTGAGCAATGTTGGGTTTTCAACATCACCAGCTAAACATTGCAATATACCTATATAATCAGACAGCTATATTCCTGAATCGTGCTTTTTGCCGGCACCTGCTCTTGTGATTCGCTGCCCCCTGCAGGAGGCGGGGAGAGAGCTGAGCTGGCAGAGTTATCAGGGGCTGCAGGAATCGAGAGAAGCATTGGCTGGCTTCACAGTTTTCCCCACATTGTGATTGTTGCATGGCACACACGCATCATGATTTGTGATATATTGCAAGGTCAAAAAAATTATAAACTGATATCACAATACAGTGGTACCTCAGGTTAAGTACTTAATTCGTTCTGGAGGTCTGTTCTTAACCTGAAACTGTTCTTAACCTGAAGCACCACTTTAGCTAATGGGGCCTCCTGCTGCCACTGCGCCACCGGAGCACAATTTCTGTTCTCATCCTGAAGCAAAGTTCTTAACCTGAAGCACTATTTCTGGGTTAGCGGAGTCTGTAACCTGAAGCATATGTAACCTGAAGCGTATGTAACCTGAAGTACCACTGTATGGACTTCAGACCTGTTTTGAACAATATATCAATATATCGCCTATTGAGAGGAGTATCAGCACACTTTGGAGAGGGATATTCATCCGTTTTATTGATTCATTGGTCGTCATTATTTCATGCTCATGCTTTTCAGTCCCATGGGAGAGCGGGTGGGCGGGGCTTGCTACCAGTGCTGCCACCAATGCAGGACTTCAGGGCAGAAGTCCAGGGCGCCACTCAACAAAGCGAGCAGAGCTGACTCAGCACATTGTGGAATAAGTGAGGTCATATGCATTGGCTGAAGAGAGGGGCCCACAAAAAAAAACATTTGGAGTAAGTGAAGTAATGCACATTACTGTCTAAAGAGGACGGTTGTGCGGAGAGCATTAAGTCTACAGTCTAAAATTACCTAAAGTGCACTGTTGCGTATTATAGCTGAGAGAAATGAGAAATAGCTAAATATCAAGAAAACAATACGGTAAATTAAACTAGTCAAGCAGCTCAGCCTAAAAACGGGTAGAGGAACAGTGCAGTCCTACATGTCTACTCAGAAGCAAATCCCATTGAGTTCAATGGGGTTTACACCCAGGAAAGGAGGGTTAAACTGCTTAGTGGTTTGTGTCAATGAAGTGGTATATAGATCCTGTTGAGTAAATAAATAAAATGCAGGGCTTTAAAGGTCAAAATCGGCCCTTTGAACTATGTCCAAAATGCACTGCTGACCTGTGTGATAGATATAAGAAGCCCTTTATTGGACTATCTGTGCCCACACCTTAAGATTGCCTTTGGATGCTTGCCTGGTGTGCCCAACCCCTAGTTCATCAAGGTGGGCAGCCCTTTCTTATTAATACCCTGGCATCTGAG
Source organism: Podarcis muralis (assembly GCF_964188315.1). NCBI lineage: Eukaryota > Metazoa > Chordata > Lepidosauria > Squamata > Lacertidae > Podarcis > Podarcis muralis. Next base: position 34,372,391 of record NC_135661.1, on the reverse strand, counting down.
GGTGGAGCTGAATGGCAAAGATGGAGTGCAATTAGCATACTGATGACATTGTCTCCCAAGCTTTCAGATGAATTATTCCATAGGTTTCATGTAAACGCTGAACACCATAGGGAAGAAAACAGATCCCTGTGGAACCGCACAGCCAATGACCATGGAGGAGAGCAAACATCCCCCCAGCACCACCTCTGGGTGCGACCTTCCAGGAAGCACCAGAACCACTGCAGCAAGACGCCTCCTAAGCCCAGTCCAGGGCTGCATTCACACAACATTGTATTCAGTTTCCCCAACATTTCCCTAAGTGTTAGTTTCCACATTTTATTTGAGCTTTCACGTGACATAAAAGCCACTTCCAGACAACTAATGGAATATGCTGCATGTTTAACATCCATTTCCATGTTATTGGATGCCAGGAAAAAATCTGTTTCCCTTAACCTGGAAAATCGTGGGAGTAAAGTAATGAACTTTGGGGCAGTATGATGGCATACGGTTCTTCCCTGCCGTTTTCATGCGGGAACAGTAGCATCCATGTGCAGAAAGGGAAAGGAAGTAGTAATGCTGTCCAATGACATTGACACTGTTGTGTCACACCATGCCCACCGGTGTGAATGAAATGTAGCGTGATATGCCAGTATATTGGTCAACGAACCACACTTGCCTTGAGCAACAGGTCCTGCTGTGTGAAAGATTAGAAAATGGGACAGAAGTGCTAGCACTGTAATAAGGAAAACGAACTCAATATCCCTCATACCCTAACCTGATAAAGTCCCATAGGAGAGGTTACCTAAAGTTATCTTCCCTTGAGCTTTAACTGGAGCACAGGCACCCAGGGAGGCTGCAGAGTACCAGAAAACATTGAGATAATTTTGTTAATGAAAGGAAGGACACCCATTAACACCCCTCTGCTGCCTCCAAAGAAGACTGGGCACAACAAACCCCCTGAGCCCCAATCCATGAACGTTTCATCCATGTTTTCTCTCTGCTTTGATGATGTTTTACTCCATTTTTGTTCATGTGACTTGATGGAGAAATGCAGGAATAATCGATATGGCCCTCTCCTGATTTGGTGGCAGTGGTGGCGGTCGTAGGGATGATGAATGTGGCCAGTTGTGAACAGTACATCACCCCATAACGGGGGCACTTTAGATCCATTAATGAAACGACAATATGTATAGCAAACAGCAGGAGCTACGGATTGATGTGCAGCTTTTAAATCATTTGCGCTAATTAGCCAAATCAACAACAACAACAAGACCAGCAAATGTGTTGTGGAGGAAGCTAACCGCCTTCTTGCTCAGCATTTCCAAACAACCAATTAATACGGACAACCTTTCAGCCCTTTCCCCCCTCCAGCACACGAGGAGTGGGTGAGCACCATTTTACGCGGCGCCCTAATTAAAACGTAAAAGGCTGCCGATCGCTGCATAATTAAACAGTGCATCAGGTGGCTTCATCTGGCTGCCGCAAGAGTAGCTAGTCCTGAGCGTGTTGTTGCCTTCGATGGGGCTTAATTGAGGCCCAAGACAGCAGAACTGCATTTTCTCCAAAAGGGAAAAAGGGCCTTATGGTCATTACGGAGATAATATCCTCCAAAGGGGCTGTTAATGCAGAAAAATATTACAGACCTTCGCTCCCCCCCTGCCTCACCCTCCCCTTCTTGAAATAGCTGCAGCTTTCTTTATATTCACTTTTCTTCCTAATTAGCTTGAAAGAAAAAGGCAAGTTAGGATAATTAACTCCTAGCTACTGTAATCTAAATATAAAGCAACAGAAGCAAAAAGAGGAGAGATGAGCTTATTCCCCCTTCCTCTCTGTGGTGATTCTTATTTAATATATATATTTTTAACGAACCATAAGCTCTGTGTTTGGCAGAGGCGGGGGGAATGGTTAACTACCCTTAATGGATGCAAAACCCTGCAACAGAACACATGGTTTGCAAGCATAAAGTTTCCGGTTCAGCCCAAGCACCTCCAGTTAAAAGGATCAGCGGAACTGGGGAAGAGCCACAGCCAGTCAGGCAGTTCTTGGTGACATGGACCAATGGTCTGTTTCAGCAGAAGGCAAGGTGATGTCATAAACATATAACTAAGAAGAATGTATTTAGAATCTCATGCTTATTCAAGCATGGGTACATTCTCACTTGAATAGGTCTTATAAAAGGTTTTTACTTTCACTTCAGCAGCATTCTCTCTGTTCTTTATAGAGAGCTTCTACACAGGTTTCTCCCTATTAACATTTAGGGATCTTCCTCTGTTTCACTTCAGACAGATCACACTGACACACACTGTCCACAGCTGTCTCTCCCTCCCTCCCTCTCTCTCTCTCTCTCTCTCACACACACACACACACACACAGAGAGAGAGAGAGAGAGAGAGAGAGAGAGAGAGAGAAGCAGAAAGCAGTTAAAAACAACAGTTACTGGAATAACAATCACAACAGAATGAAATGCCTCTCTTATGTGACTCAGTCACCCAATCACATGAGAGCTACTGCCAAAGGAAAACCCTCATGTTAAGAAATACACAGTAATTTAACATAAGTAAACATTCCCTTTTCAGGAATTTAAACCATTATCCTTAACAACAACTTAGCGCAGGCCACAGTTCCAATCCTTATGACTGGGCAAGCAACTTGGTACTTCTCCAAGAAGGCTGAGCCCATCCCATTTGCTCACACCTGCATTAACATCTCTCTAAACTGTGTTACAGAGGAGGCATTACTGCCTCCTCAGAGGCAACTGGGATGGGCAGGATAGCAACACACACACACCCCACCAAGGCGGGACTGGATATGGTTTCTGACAACTCCGGAGGTAGAATTGATGATACATCAGACAAAGGGGATGTGCCAGAAAAATCCTCCAGCAACTCTGGTAACAGAAGTGGAGCCCATGCCTCATGCTACAGGGACTGGTGGGACGAGCTGAAAGAGATCCCTCCCTCAATAGGCCCATCCCCAGGATTCTCTAGGAAGAGGGAGGGATTGTTGAACCACTCTGTGAATTGTAGCTCTCTTTGCCTTGGCTGTGGCTTTCTCTGGGGAAGTGGGTTTCTCGCTTACCTTGCATCATTTCTAGGGATGCATTAGCCCTATTCATGAGTATAAATGGGGAAGGGGAGCAGGCACATGCACACTGCCCCCATCCTCAACATCCCCATGCCTGCTGCTGAAGCCCACTCCTTCCTCGACCTCCCTCCATGGTCAGAAAGGGGACTTTTAAGCATGTCTGGCATGTATGGCATTCTGTGTTTCCCTCCATTTAATACTGAGCATATCCCAAAGCAAGCGGCTGAAACTTCCTGTGAATCCCCGATCTCACACCGTTGACGATTTTTCTCTTCTATTCCTATAATGGGGTGGGGTTCGACTTAAAGGAATCCCCAGTTGAAACAGCAAACCTGCCCTTTCCCTCTCTCCAGTAAGATTTACGGCAAGGCTTTCTGCCCACACTCCGCAGAACAAGCCGCGCTCTTCAGCTATTTATGAAAACACAAGTAATATTTAGCAAACCATCCTTTTGAAAAGTCACACCGACAAGAGGCTTCGTGGGATGCCAAGATGAAGCATCTGTTCAGCATCCAATCAATATCTGACAGCAGCGTCTTGGCACCCCTCCCTCCCCAATATCCCTGGTGAATCTCCTCCATCCCTTCCCTTAATTAGCTAGAGGTGTCAGATCCTGCCTTTTGATCGCTCCTGAGGCTACCACACACCCATGGCCTTTGTCCTTTCGAAAGTAAATAAAGACAGATCTAAGCAAACTTGGAGGAAACCAGCTTGGCAGACAAAAAAGTGTGTGAGAGAGTGAATACACAAACTCTCTCTCTCTCTCTCTCTCTCTCTCTCTCTCTCTCTTAGCATTTGCCAGTTTCGCAATCCAGGGAGAACCTAATTGAGCCAGGGAAAATAAACAAAGATGTGCTATAATAAGTACTTGAAAATGTGGAACTGGCAATAATATGAAAATGGAGAGGTAACATGGGGGAATTCTTGGATCTCTGCTCCAGCATGTTCGTGTGTGTGTGTGTGTGTGTGTGTGTGTGTGTGAACACTTTATAGTTAGATCTGTTGTTTCAAAGCCTGATCCCTATTTTTAAATTATTATTTGTAACATAAGCGAATAATCAGCATATATGCCTTGAACATAAAAGAAATAAACGTTGGATTTGAACCAATGTGGTCCAAAGTCTACTCCAAGCATCAACATCGTTTGGGCTTCAGAAATCTAGGCCCCATTTGTGCTGTGCAGTTTAAAAGCATTAGTGTACCACTTCATAGCCCACAAACAGCATGTGAGAACAAGCTGGCCCTTAGCTAAAGATTATTTAGGTCACATCCACACCTGACATTTAAAACACTCTTATGCCACTTTAATAGTCATGGCTTCCCGCAAAGAATCCTGGGAGTTTGTAGTTCATTAAAGATGCCGAGAGTTGTTAGGAGACCCCTTTTTCCCTCACAGAGCTACAATTCCCAGAGTTCCCTGGGAAGAAGGATTGACTGCTAAACCAGTCTGGGAAATGTAGGCCTTTTTTGCCTTAGCTATGGCTTTTCATTGGTGAAGTGGGTGGCACTGAGCACACACACACACATGCATACAAGCACACACAATATATAGTTGACACACACCAGTTGTTAGCTGTTGGTAGTTATGTAGAACCAGAAAACTGATCAGAAATATAGGTGGCCGCAGATATAATTTATTTATGGTTCAACAGCAGAAGTGACTACAGCTCCCCCTAACTATCTTTGATAACCCATTTCTCACTTGAACACAGTTACATGTGGAATTATGAACCACAGATAACAAACAGAGCACCACGAACACCTCCATGAGAATACAAACAGAAAGCATATTTCTACATCCCTTAAAGCAGTGTTTCCCAACCTTTTTTGGGCAAAGGCACACTTGTTTCATGAAAAAAATCTCGAGGCACACCACCATTAGAAAATGTTAAAAAAATTAACTCTGTGCCTATATTGACTATATAAAAAGTACAGTGGTGCCTCGCAAGACGAAATTAATTCGTTCCGCAAGTCTCTTCGTCTTGCGAGTTTTTCGTCTTGCGATGCATGGTTTCCCATAGGAATGCATTGAAAATCAATTAATGCGTTCCTAGGGAAACCGCCTTCAGACCAGGTCCGGGGACAATCTGTCCCCCGACCTCTTCTGAAGGCTGGGGGGGGGGGGGACAAGGGCTTTTCTTCCCACTGCCAGCCTTCAGAAGGCTGTTCTGAAGGCTGGCGGTGGGAAGAAAAGCCCTTCTTCCCACCTCCCGCCCCGCAAGCTCCGGGGACAGGAGGGCTTTGCTGCCGACCGCCAGCATTTTAAAAGCCCCTGCTGTCCCGGGGCGATTTTAAAGACTGTTTTTAAAGACAGTCTCCGCTGTCCCGGGAAGGCAGGCGGGGGGAGCAAAGACTTTTGCCCCCGCCTGCCTTCAGAAGAGGTCCAGGACCTCATTCCGATGCCCGGCGGCGGGGTGCGAGGTTCCTGCCCCACCGCCCGGCATTGGGGCATCGTTCCGATGCCGGGCGGCGGGGGGAGAGGTTCCTGCCCCACCGCCCCGCTTCGGAGCAGCGCTCCGAAGCGGGGCGGCTGGGGCAGGTGTTCCCGCCCCCCCGCCCCGCTTCGGAGCAGCGTTCCGAAGCGGGGCGGCTGGGGCAGGTGTTCCCGCCCCCCCGCCCCGCTTCGGAGCACCGGGAGAAGCGATCTCCCCGCAGCCCCTTGCTTCAAAAGAGGTCCGGGGGCAGCGGGGAAGAAGCGCTGCGCTTCCCGCTGCCCCCGGACCTCTTTTGAAGCAAGGGGCTACGGGGAGATCGCTTCTCCCCGCAAACCCTTGCTTCAAAAGAGGTCCGGGGGCAGCGCAAAGCGCTTCCCGCTGTCCCCGGACCTCTTTTGAAGCAAGGGGCGGTGGGGAGAAGCGATCTCGGGCGCCGCGGCGCGCAGGCGCACTGCTCGCTCCTCTTTCCGCGCAGGCGCCTTCTCTCGCTCTTTCGCCTCCTTTTCTTTCTCTCTCGATGGTCCGCCTACAAAGGAGTGAGGGAGGCGCCCGCCATGTTTGGATTTGCATCCAGCAGGAGATGCCGCCGCCGCCCCGCCTCTCCCGCCTCCCTCCCACGGCACACCAGGCAAGGTCTCACGGCACACTGGTGTGCCGCGGAACACCGGTTGGGAAACACTGCCTTAAAGCACATGTGGATATTGTGCATGACACAGATTGCATTTCCTTGAAAGCCAAAAGAAAAAGGAATGCAGGTGGAAAAATCTTGGAGAGGCTGTTCTGTGTCAGTCGCTTCTCGTACATTTATATAACTGGGGAAAGCAGCAGCCAGTTTTCCCACCACCAACATTGCGAGGAGCAAATCACACCTCTGGCAGGCTTTCAGGATCACATGCAGTGTGCCAAACTGCCATCCTGACCAGCTAAGGGCTCATTTACAGAAGCATCTAAAAAAAAGGGAGGACCCAGCCATATTTCATCCCTAAAAGGTTCCTGCAGCAGCTGTGGTTTTGCATTGTTCTTCCAAATGTCCATGTCCTTGGAAGCTTGTGGAGTGGTATATTTTCATCGCTCTAACCACACCCACCCCTTTCAAATGATATGCACTTGACTGTTGGAAATGGAGCATTGTGAATGATGGGTACTTCAAATGCCCAAAAGGTTAGAACAGCTCTGCATTTGGGGGTGGGGGGTTATTCTAAAAATAATTTTGCATATTTGGTGGTGGGATGTCATAGCAAGCCAGCCTTTCAAGCCAGAGATTGGGGGGAGGGCTGTTTTTTATTGAAATAACAAGTTATGGATGGCAAGTATAGCGATGAACCAATCTGCTATGTAAAAACTGGAAGGCGGTGGGGGTGGGATCAAGATACTTCCTGCTGCCTGAGGGGCATCTCAGACATGGAGACGAAAGAAAAAACTGGCCTTTAATTCAAGCAACACTCCAGATAACTTTATTGATGATTAGGATGGTGGTTATTATTTACTGCATGTATTTGCTACTTTTTATCAATAATGGCTCATAGTTGTATCTAAGGCCACATTCACACTATACATTTAAAACACTCTCATGCCATTTTAAACAGTAATGGCTCCCCTCACAGTGTTCTAGGAGCTGTAGTTTGTTAAGGGTGCTGAGAGAGTTGTTAGGGGGCACCTATTCCCCTCACAAAACTACGATTCCCAGAGTTCCCCGGGAAGAGGGATTGACTGTTAAACCACTCTGTGAACTGTAGCCCTGTAAGGGAATTGGGGGTCTCCTAACAACTCGCAGCACCCTTAACAAACTACAGTTCCCAGAATAATTTTGGGGAAGCTGTGATGGTTTTAAGTGGGATCATTGTACTTTAAATGCATGGTATGGCTATGACCTACATCATAATCACGGTAGATCAATGAAATTAATGAAGCTGTAAATCTGATTTGAGTAGGAGCATTAGTCGGATACAACCTTTTATTTGAGATGACTAAACAGGCCTCAGTAAACCCTAGGGTTGTACATCGCCTCTGTGCTCTTCCCAAATTACATACAGATCTAGGTGTTTTGGATGAGGTTTCCACATGCTGGAGTCAGAGCACACCTTTAACTAAGTACGTATCTCGAGTTGGCCAAGGGATTCCATGAAGTTCTGAGCCACTCTGTCAACTCAGCTGCCCCTCAGTCCTGCATTTTTTAGGGAACTGCTGCAATAGCTATTTATTTTTAAATATAAAAACACATAGGCTGACTTGGGAAACACCCTGAACTCAAGTGCAGAGGGGCTAAAGAGGTGCAGAGGAACTTTCAATTTGATGACAAGTTCAGGTTTCAATCGCAGTTCATTATTTTCCTAGGTTACTCCAATCGTGGTAATCTGGGAGCCAGATATTGAGGTAAATCTTACAAACTGGGGGTGGGGTGCAGGGTTCCTGTGGAACCATGTTATTTTTTCCAGTACTACCCCTTCCCCTATTCAAGTCAGTAAAAGATAAATTAGATATAGATAGATAGATAGATAGATAGATAGATAGATAGATAGATAGATATCCCTCTGGGAGAAAAAGCTATTATCTAAAAAAAAAAATCATAGCTGTGGTAGAAGTCCATTCCATCCTTAATGCTTGGGGTAGCAAGGTACTTGCTGGGGACTGACATTTTCTTCACCCCAGTCTTTCCTGGGTATCTGTTGCTGCTTTCCCCACCACTATCCAACCCCTCTATGATTTCTCTTTTACCCACCCTAAAGCAGTAAGTCCTGCCTTTGCAAGAGAACTGCCACAGCTATCATTCTGAAATCTGTCAGGATTTGACCATGCTGGCAAATCACATCCAATTCTGGTACAAAATGAAATACACTTTTAAAAAATCAAAAACCAAAATTTAAATGTTCCTTGCACGAAAACCCCAGGGTGTATCGGCCCACATTTTTGTAAGCTTATCCACAGCTACACCTGCAAATTTCATCCACTTCTGTGGAAAAAAAAGGGGGGGAGCTATGGCTGTTTTTAGATTCACCATTATAGTGAATGGGGATGGGGAGCACAAAGATTTGTTTATAAGACATCTCATTTGGTCCTGAATGACCAGCTGGGCTGGAGCATCTCCTAAAGAGACTGAACTGCTTCCCAAAACTACAGATAGATTTATGTTGGATCTTGTGGCTATAGTATGCACACACTCCATCCGATGCTATCCTCCCGCTAGCCTATCCAGCAATTTCAGGATATCTAGAGAAAGGGTAATCGCTGAGAGTTAATAATTTATTCTGAGCAGTCTGCTTCTTCATGGTGTGCATCAAGGTGATATTAGCCTCAATATAAATGTAAAATGTCAGCTTTACACACACACACACACACACACACACACACACACACACACACCCCAAGCAAAGCTGCTTTTGTTTTAGGTGTGAGCCTCTGAATAATTTATTCACGGCACAGCCGTATGCTGTCAGCTCTATTGACAGCTGAGAAAGAGATGGGCTGTGTTCCTGGCAAATATCAAGAGAGGGGATTTTTTAAATCTATATATATATGGAGAGAGAGAGAGAGTGTGTGTGTGTGAAAGAGAGAGAGTGTTTGTCTACTAGGCAAGAAAATAGGAACATCAGAAGCTGCCTTCTCCTAAACCAGACCATTGGTCCATTGAGCTCAATATTGTTAACACTGACTTACAGAAGCTCTCCAGGGTTTGAGGCAGGGGATGTTCCCAATTCTACCTGGAGATGTCATCGGGGATTGAACCTGGGACCTTCTGCATGCAAAGCATGTACTCTGTCACTGAGCTATGGCCCTCCTTCCCTTCTTATGCCTTTTATAGGTAGCTCCACAGTCACACCTATTCTGAAGGCACCTTGGCTTAGGACAGTTATCTCAGGATGCTAGGCTGTTGTTCCATCTAGTTCGGTATTGTCTGCACTGACCAGCAAAGTCTTTCCAGGGTTTCAGGAATGGGACGTTCCCAGGCTTACGGTACATGCCGGGGATTCCCCATCATTTCTGCCTTGCTTTTACCAATTTTAAGGGGTGGTTTCGTTTTACTCTTGCAATCCGTCCTGAACTCTGCAAAACGCATTGGAAGGGTGGGGTTTGGGTGTGCCATTCCCCAAGAATGGAAAGAGAGACTAGGACAGCGTGATCAGAATCTCCCCGACACTTGAAGTCATCACAGTTACCCTCAAATGACCCCAGAGTGGCTTAAAACATCCAGATGTCATTCGGACACCCACAAAGTTTTAAAGGAAGGATACAGGATCTTTGAAAAGACAGCACGGCTGCAGGGTTGGATTCTGTAAGGACTTAAGAACTGCCATAAGAAGTCGGAATGATGGCTCATTTAGCTGAAGTATCCTTGAAAAGCTTAAAGAGGAAATGACCAATGACCACCCACCCCTGAAAAATCCTATTTATATCTTGAAGGAATATCCAAACTTTTGTGATATTTGTTATGGTGTACACTTCCTGGAGCTTGCATTAATCTGCCTCTTATGTAATGACCTGGCTGTTTCCATTTGAGCTCCCGTTCCTTGTCAACACCCCACCTCCAGGAGACATATTTTCTTTTTTTTTCCTTCTTCTTTTTTAAATATTTTATTAAGGATTTTCTTGTTTTACAGAAGTGTAGTGCCTCGTTTTTTGTTTGTTTTTTTCATGTAACATTTTTACAAATCCATTTCATTTATTGAGGCATTAGGGGGAGAAGGAAAAAGAAAGAGAGAAGAAAAGGGGGGTGGAGAGAGGGAAGATGGATGGGGGTGGGGTCGGGTGGCGGTGTTTCTATTATGTTTAATGTGTGTAGAGTTTGGTGTCAGCGTTGTTTGTGTTGTTCACTTGTGTTCCTTTGGTGGTGAGAGAGGTTGGGGTTGGCCTAGGGTGTGATTGTTTGCTTGTGATTGGCTGTGGTGATCTTTGTTTTCGTGTGTGAGTGAGGTGGGTGGGTGTTTTGGATCAGGTTAGCCATATTGATTTGTATGCTGTTGGTGGATTATTGTCATTGTCCTGTTGGGCTGTGTGTGTGATAAAGGGGAGCCATACCGGGGTGAAGGTGTCTTCTTCTGTTTGTCCCCGTGTCAGTTTCAGTTTATTAGTTAATTTTTCTAGTAGGGCTGTTTCCCATACTATTTGGTACCATTGGTCCATGCTTACTCCTGACAGGTCTCTCCAGTGTCTGGTTATTGTATTTCTGGCTGCTGAGAGCAGGTTGGTTATGAGTTCTTTGTGGTGTAAATCAGGAGACATATTTTCTTCCGCAAAAGAAGAGAGGCTTAAATCTGAAAGAGAATTAACACAGAATAAAATGGGGTCGGGGGGACAATGCAGGTATTATTGAGGTTGAAGAGGATGGCATCCTCTGTCAATAAGGGATAATATCTATTATGGGTTGCAGCCAATTCACATTTACCACTTTGAGCTCCTTGGAGAAAAAGTTGGGATGCAAATGCAATAGATGAGTGAACAGAGAAGAGATCGGCTGGATCTCTGAAGGCACTTGGGATCCCCAAAGAGGAAAGGTAGGGATCCTCACAGTCACGTTGCGCTCATCTCTTGGCCAGACTGACCTCACAGGGCTGTTGTGAAAACCAAATTGAGGGCAGGGAACTTATGCTGCCTAGAGTTCCTTAGAAGAAAGGTAGGATACAAGTATAAATAAATATTTATCTAAGGTGCACCACTATTTTTTTAAAAAAGATAAAGACTAAAGTGGGGGTGGGGAACACCGCAGAAATGTTTTATTGCCCTTTCCTGCTTTTCTGGTACCTAGCCAAAAACGCTGATCTAGTTGCCTTGTGTTTTTGACAAACTTACCTCTAAACTGAATTCTTATTTTAATACAGTATTCATTTGATTGCTGGCATCCTAGGAGCAAGGCCTATGTTTTTTACTGAACTAATGCATTGTTTCATTTTTGTAGCAAAAGCAGAATGTTTGGATATCTTAAAATACGTATGGATTTTTAAGAGCCTTCTCAATCTAGATTTTGTTTTGCACACGCACGCACACAAACACACACACACACACACACACACTGCTCCAAATATCACGTGGTCATGTCCCTTTATTTATCGTAAGTGGAGTTGAGGGTAGCAACACACGTACAAAAGAGCCAAGAAATGATAAATTACGTCTTATTGTATTAAGTCAAAGGTTAAACTTATTATTGCCCACCGCAGGCCAACCTTAACCTCAGAATTAATGCCGTAAACAAAAAAAGAAATGCACGTTGAAGCCACAATACAAAATGTCTCCAAAGGATTACAAAAGTGAAAGGATGCCCCCTAATGGTATTTTTTTCCTTTACACTCTATCAGTCCGATTGATCTTTTAAAAAACTAAAATCCATGCATCAAAACACCCAAACCATTTCCTAATCTGTCCATGTTTGTTATTTGTCCCAAAGATCTAGTTCTCCATTCCTTTTTCTAAACAAAATGTGATTTTGCAAAGTTATCTGAAGCAGGAATATGTGAAGCAGAGCATGCTTTCCCTCCTTCAATGCTTTGAAAGGTTCTGCGCGCTCACTAATGTGGGATTAAGAGGACTTGTCATTTTGAAAGCCACGCTCTCCTTTTCTAAACTGTGGATGTTGTGAACTCCTGCCTTAATTACAGGAACGTCGCTAATCATAGTGTGAACAAAGCAATTATGTCAACCGCTGCGAATCCTAATTAGGGGGAAGGACCGCAGCTCAGTGGTGAAGAATCTGCTTTGCATGCAGAAGGTCCCAGGTTCAATCCCCAGCATCTCCAGGCAGGGCAGGGCTGGGAAGGAGAAAAGTCTCTGTCTGAAACACTGGAGAGCTGCTGCCAGTCTGTGCAGACAATACTGAGCTAGATACCGGAACTTCCTCCGTTCCGATCAGCGCTCTGGGTGATGTCATCTTAAATGTAAGGAAATGCTGTAGCTCAGTGGCTGGCAGAGCATCAGTTTTGCATAAGGCAGGTCTCAGGTTCCCTGGAATTTCCAGGAAGGGCTGGGAATGTTCTCTGCCTCAAACCCTAGAAATCACTGCCAGTCAGTGTATGCAATACTTAGCTAGATGGGCCAATAAGCTGAGTCAGTATAAGACAGCTTCCTGTGTGCCAAGCTTGCTGAATCTCGGAACCTAACATAGGCCAGAAGAAGACAAGAAAGTGCTTTATTCTAGGTTTTTATTTACTTAATGTTACCCTGTTTTTGAGGTTCCTCATAAATTCACACAGGAATCTGCCTTATACTGAGTCAGACTGTTGGCCCACCTAGTTCAGGATTGTACTGGCAGTGGCTCTGTAGGGTTTCAAACAGGGATCTCTCCCAGCCCTACTTTGAGATGTCAGGGATTGAACCAGGTCCTAGGACCTTCTTCATTCAAAGCAGATGTTCTACCATTGATTTACTGCCCAGTGGTACAGTTCTCCAAGTGCTGTGCAAGTTGTTGACAAAGAGAAGAATAAAATATAGCAATAACGCCGCTCCACACAAAAGCCAGGGACGCGGGTGGAGCTGTGGGTTAAACCACAGAGCCTAGGACTTGCCAATCAGAAGGTCGGCGGTTCGAATCCCCACAATGGGGTGAGCTCCCGTTGCTCGGTCCCTGCTCCTGCCAACCTAGCAGTTCGAAAGCATGTCAAAGTGCAAGTAGATAAATAGGTACCGCTCTGGCAGGAAGGTAAATGGCGTTTCTGTGCGCTGCTCTGTTTTGCCAGAAGCGGCTTAGTCATGCTGGCCACATGAGCCGGAAGCTGTATGCCAGCTCCCTTGGCCAATAAAGCGAGATGTGCGCCGCAACCCCAGAGTCGGCCATGACTGGACCTAATAGTCAGGGGTCCCTTTACCTTTACACAAAAGCCACAATGAGCCTCAAAAAAGCCTTAGGTTTCTACACACATACAGTTGTGCCTTGGTTGTCGAGCGCCTTGGTAGTCGCCCGTTTTGGCTCCCAAATGCCGCAAACCTGGAAGTGAGTGTTCCGGTTTGCAAACGTTCTTTGGAAGCCGTATGTCCGGTGCAGCTTCTGAGACTTCCGATTGAGTGCAGGAAGCTCCTACAGCCAATCGGAAGCCGCACCTTGGTTATCGAACGTTTTCGGAAGTCGAGCAGACTTCCTGAACGGATTCCATTTGAGAACCAAGGTACAACTGTATCCCTAACATCCTCCAGCCACGCAAGCGAGAGGTATTATCAAGAAGGAGGCATTTTAGGCTCCTCCATTTGGCCAGTGGCCAGGGGCAGAGGAAGGGGGTGCGGTCGGGGCGAGCCACCCCAGGTGTCACCACTGAGGGGGGGGTAACAAAATGCCAGGCGGCACTCACCGCGGGGCCTGCAGCATGCCCAAGCCATGCATCTCTCCTGGGAGTGATGCAGTGGCTTGGGCGCATGCAGGCTCCGTGCTGCCCCATACGGTCTGTCCGCCTCTTCCCCCTCAGCTTTAGGGTGGCTGATTGGGAGGAGGCAGGCAGACTCCTCACAGGCCCTGCGGAGCGTCCAGCCCCGGCTTGCCCTTCCCTGCGGGCAGCTAGCCCCACCCCTGAGTGCAGGGCGCGCATGCCGCCCCAGGCACCCAATCGGCTTGCTCCGCTGCTGCCAGTGACTCCATTTGGGTAATGCTGTATCCACTGAACCTCTCCCTATATAATCTACTTTAAAAAAAAAAAAAAGCCATGTGGCAAACTGTTTATTATTATTATTATTAAGAAGTTTGGGGAAGCCATTTGCAATGAATAGGGGAGGGAGCTTAGCTGTTCAAAAGGACAAAAGTCAAAAAATTCCCCCAGCCTTGCTCAAGGCCCTTGGATAAGTCTAAACATCTCTTTGGATCCCGGCCAACATTTCCTCCACCATCCACACATCCAAGGCTATTTTCTTTCCTGGCAGAGTTTCTGAACCATGCAACTCTCTTTTCATCTCTGTTTGGAGTGCAGCAATTAAGAACCCGGCACATTTTGCATGCAACGGTTTCAGCTGTATTTGGGGCAACAGTACCTAAATGACATCTGCTTTACAATGGCACCACCAGTTGTACTCTAACAGTGTTTAAAACTCTCTCTCTCCCCCCTAATGGAAGCAATCCCCCTTCTGTGTCTTCGTTCCATTTGGAAGCCAGAACGTTTTCACTGCAAATACGATCGCCGGGAAATTGAATACGACTCATTATCGTACAACAAAATATTGATATTCTCTTTTAAAAAAAAAAAAAAATCTCTGCTTGACTCTCTCACAGCCAAACAAACCCATGCCAGTACACCTGCGGGTTTTTGGGAACTAATTAAGGAATTCTAGCAAACACTCAAAATGGGGGCTTCAAAAACAAATACAGAGCCCATTAATTAAAATTCAAAGCACCCGGCTTCTGTGGCCACTGAGACTGTAATTGAGAAATGTCTGGCTTCTGTCTTGTTTCAGTTATATTTTGTACTTTTTTAAAAAAAAGAATGCTTTATTAGCAACAGGGTAGAAGCAAAGGTAGTTCTGCCAGAAGGGATGGGGATGAAAGATTCTGCCAAGGATCAGGTTCATACCTTGGGAGGATTTCTGGACTCCAACTTGTCCAACTGGAGTCCCAGGTTGCTTCTGTGGCTAGGAGTGCTTATGCCTAGCTTAGGCAGGTTCACCAGGTATGACCACTCCTGGACCAAGTTATCCTAGCCTCAGTTATCCACAATCTAGTGACCTTCTGCTTGGACTATTCTCTATGTGGGGCTGCCCTTGAAGATGCTCTGGGGACTGCTGCTAGTGCAGAACGTTGCTGCTAGGTTGTTAAGTGGGGCAGCCCGATGGGACCATGTGACACTGGTCCTGAAAGCACTGCTTTGGCTGCCAGTCGGCTACCGGCCCACATTCCAAGTCTTAGTACTAGCATATAAAGCCCTAAATGGCTTGGAACCCAAGTACAGTGGTACCTCTGGTTATGTACTTAATTTGTTCCGGAGGTCCATTCTTAACCTGAAACTGTTCTTAACCTGAAGACTTTAACTTTAGCTAATGGGGCTTCCTCCTGCTGCTGCTGCGCCGCTGCTGCACGATTTCTGTTCTCATCCTGAAGCAAAGTTCTTAACCCGAGGTACTATTTCTGGGTTAGCGGAGTCTGTAACCTGAAGCGTCTGTAACCTGAAGCGTCTGTAACCCGAGGTACCACTGTAATTAAAAGAGCACCTTCCTCGCTGCCAACCATCTTGATGAGGGCTTGGTGGTGTCGCCACGGGTTGGCAAATGGCTTTTCAGTGGTGGGTTCCCCAGTTGTGGAATGCCCACCATGGTGAGGAGGAATTTGAAGACATTCCTGGTTACCTAAGCATTTGGTAGCTGGAGAATACCGTTCTCTACTCTCGGTGGTTTGGATGGAGCATAGAGAAGGGTGTCTCTGTGTGTGCAGAAACTAGCCCCAGTGCCAGATTAAACCCTGTGGAGGCCCCTTGGCAGTTATAATCTCTCCCAAAGTATCTCCCAATATGTTTTTGATTTTACCAACCAACCATTTTAATACTTTATGCTCAGGGCTGCTCTTTTGAGCACATGAAAAAGGTGTGTGTCCCACTGGGTTTGGTGGTCTTAATCCTCCTTGAGCTCCTCCTTATGAGGAAAATATGGTCTACAAATGTAATAACAAATGAAGCACCGCCACTGAATTTATCGGGGTGTGGGTTCCACTGTTAGGCTGCACCCCATCTCGCCTATTTTAGTCCAGCGAAGTTAGGTGCATCTCTCAGCCACAAGGCAATCATGCTTTTGAGATCTTGTGGATAGGTGAGGGCAGAGGAATGGCAGGGATCCAAAGGTTAAAGCACTTGTCCTTCCCTGCTTCTCCGATCCAAAATTAAACCCACCCCCCAATAAAAAGTGGTTCTTTTGATAAAAATTCTATACCATCTTTTTGCTATAAAATGGCCTCAGGGCAATAAAGCACAATAAAATCGGATAAATGCAGTGTAATAAATTGGAAGTATAATATTGGGAAATCAGAGCATAAAAGTATCTCACCACCCCACCAGCCCCATTTTTTCACTTAGATCAGCATCAACCCTGCTATGAGGCAGTGTGACTCAGCCACCATCCTTTTTATACTTTCTGCTCATGGTATAGCCTGAAGAGGGCTCACATACACTAAATGAATCAGAGCACAAGCTGAGCAAAGATTCAAACTGCAGGATGAGAAACTACAACCCTGCAAGGTTTTTTAGTTCCATATCGCTTTTAAATTGTACACACAAATGTGGCACATATGTGATGCTCCAAAACTGTTCAGTTTTCTGAAATTTCTAAGTATCGGCTTTACTGTACAGCATGAGTCAAGCAGCGAGACTAAAAGTTTAGGGACTTTCTATGTGAGGGTTGCCAACTAATCCTTTTGCTGGTGGTGCTCCTCCACCTTTATCCAATTCTCAATGGGCAAAAAATTGGCAGTGAAGCATTTCCCATCAGCGTATCCTCCTGCCAGAAAAAAACTTCCCCTGCTGAATTTCAGTTTGATTGGCAGCTGTTGAAGGCACAGGGTGCCAGTCAGAAAAAACAGTTGGCAACCCAATATAGAGTGGGGGGAGTCCAGAGGCAGCAGGGAGGGCTGGCATCCCAATTTTGTATGTTTTTAGATGTTAGTAGATGTTGTAGAAAAAAATGGAGTTTGCTTTTGTAGCCCAACTCACCAAGGGACTCTGAGTTCCCTAAGTCCATGTCAGAGGAGAATGGGTGGAGCCAGGGACCAGTAGAAGGAAAGCAAGGAGTATATTTAATTTCCTGTTGCAACAGAGTTCACCTCCCACCTCTGCAAGGAGGTGAGGACCCAGAACAAAGGTGTGCAAGAACTTTAAAGAAACTTTAGAAACTACCCAGCCTCTTATCCAAAGACCACCCAAAAAACATCATACCCAGCACAGAATGAGGCAGTCTGAAACAGAAATTTGAGAGCTTGGGTTGTATCCTGTCTGATAAGATACCTGTTAATGGTCACTGATTGCATCAATCTGGGCCAGTCTTTTGAGATGGTAAATATCTTAGTTCTTGAATTCAGGTCACAGGCCTACCCTATTCATCCACAAAATATATCCTTAAGACAGGATTTGTAGGATTTGTAAGTGAAAAGAACTACTGGGAAAAGTTTCTCCAATATATTCACTTCTGCAGAGGAAATATTTACGGTAATCATTAGGAGAGCCAATGTGGCTTTTGGGATTGTTCCATGTGCTAAAAGAAAGTGGAATTTTCTGAGGGAGTATTTCCTAAATTTTGAAGGGTGAAGGATTTATAACAGAAAAGTTTATAACAATGTGACGCTTGGAATTAATACACCGCAGAAGAATACATGCGCTTATAATGTCCCTAATTTGAGCAAGTAGTTACGGTATTCTCCAGAACACAAACTGTGTGTCTAAATCCCTAAATGTGTGGTTTCTGATTCTTACAGTGCTACAGTCTCTGATTGCTTCCACATTGGTGTGTATTTTCGGTCCACAGCATCAACACATGGTCAGTGGCATCAAAATGCCAGCTCATTTCCCACCTGCTTAATCTGAATTTCTCCTTTCTAGGAAAAATACAATAATTCAATAAAAACCTGTTGCCAGCGACTCATTGGTGATATCTGAATGGCCCATTCACCATCTTAAGCTCCCGTCAGGAATCACCCTGTCACTAAAAAGCATGTTATTTCCCACACTATACATTTAAAGCATGTTCAAAGCACATTTACAGCACATGGCTTCCCCCCCCCCCACCCCGAATCCTGGGGCCTGTGGTTTGCCACTCACAGAGCTACCATTTCCAACACCCTTAACAAACTACCGTCCCCATGATTCTTTTTGGGCAAGGGAGGGGAACCATGTGCTTTAAACATGAATCGAGTATGTTTTTAACGTATTGTATAGCGTGGATCTGTTTTACTTCTAAAAGTTGCACTGGCTTCATTCAACCAGCTGATGGCACCAATAACCTCAAGATATCCAACAAGGAAAAGTGTGTAGGGTTTTGTTTTTAAAGGCAGATGCACGTGGACTGTAAAACAATCAAGAAATAAGAGTAAAGGGAGATGGGAAAGGTTTCTCTCAATATTTTCTGTGCCTTGTACTTTGTACCTAAGAAGAGTTGTTCACCATATTATCTGCACCTAAGTAAATTCCTAAGTAAATCTCTGAGCTAATCTTACTTCTGCAAATTTCGGCCAGACAGTTAGCAAAGACAGCAGTTATTTGCAAAGTCTAAATCAGACAGGTCAGGAGGCCGTTTCCTGTCTAACCAGCTATCTGAAACTGCTGATGTTAGCTACAGGTCAGAAGGTCGTTTCCTGCCTAGTCAGCTAGCAAGAAACTGCTGCTGTTAGCAGTAACTAACCAGACCTACTAAATTTGGCGGGCAGGTCAAAAGTTCATTTCCTACCCAGCTGCTTAAAGAGGCCCCCTTTTCCTGCCTTATGCTTACTAATGCAAAGATGAAGACACGTGTACGAAGGAAAGGGGAGGAAATGCTTAGCTAGCAGAAAGACAGGAATGTTTAGCAAGCAATAAAATGTGTTTAGCAAGCAATATAGATGTGCTATGTAAGGGAATAATTTGAGAAGGTATGGGAGGGGGGAGAGTGTTCAGAAGAGTATAAGAAGTCTGTAGATGCGTATTTCTTTACAGCCAGTGTATTTTCAGGAGCTATCTAGCTGGCTGTCTCTGTGTACAGAATGTTTCTGTGGACAGATTTTAATAAACTTTTTCTCCAAAGAAGATTTTGCTTTCCTGGTACTTTTGTTCCCTCCAAGGTCCGGGGATGGCGTGGCTGATGGATCCCTAGGTAAATAAGGCTTCATTTCTTTGGGGGCTCGTGCCGGGATCAGCCCTCTCCCCAATACGGACCAGAGGGCCAGGCTCAACCAAGGTGAACAGCTCAGCAGCGTTTGCAGGCTTCAGCGCGCACCCCGCCTGTTTTGTGGGGGAAGCCGGCCACACTGTCCTGCAGTGGAGACATCTTGTTGAGGGAGAAAAACAAAGAGGACGGCGCCAAGGGGACAGGTCCGCAGCGGAAAACGGTAAGCCCAAGGGAAAGGGCGTGGGCCCCCAAGGAAAAGGGGGGCGAGGTCTGATCAAGCCTCACCTGGTTGTGCAGAGGGCCACCAGGAAGGGAAAAAAGGGCGTGGCAGTGTTATGCCACCAGTAAGGTTTGGTAAAAAGGGGACTGGTTGTGCAGGAGAGTGCCACCAGCAAAAATTTGGAACAGAAGAGGGAGGGATATATATGTATTGTGATTTTTTTGGTGTGTTTTGAGTATTGCATGCTGAAGTTATTTTGGTGTGTTTTGTGTATTGCATGCTGAAGTTATTTTGGTGTGTTTAGTGTGTTACATGTTGAAATTATATTGATGTGATTTGTATGTTGTATGTTGTTATGTTGCATGTCAGATATTCCAGTAACTGAATTGTTGTCAAGTGTGGGCCAGGGCTTAGTGTCCCCTTGGCCGAGCAATTGTAGGTCTGTTGTGTGTGAAGTGTGAGAGAATTTTTACTGTGAATAGTAGCGAAGGATCTGGAAGAAATGGGTTCTGGCCAAAGTAAAAGTACCCCTTTGAAATGCTTTTGGGGATTCAAGCTAATGAGAGGGGAGGATGAGGACATTGTGTAAATTAGATTGGCCCACCCCAAAATAACAAATTGGCCGTCCATTAGGACCCTTGATTTGCAACTCATTAATCCATTATATCAGAACATTTTGAATGTCCGTTCTGATCAAATCCCCTACATTTCCACATGGAAGACCAATGTGGAAAAGAACCCCCCCCCCCTTGGCTGAAGTCATGCTGCCAAAAAGTCTCAGGCAGCAGTATCTGCTCAGTCAGGAAAACAGGAGGACAACCCCCCAGTCCTCCAGGATTCAGAGATGGAAGAAGATAAAGTTTTGATGCCCCACCGCCTTATGCCCTGGCAACAGCCCTGGCACCACCCCCGCCACAGGGAACAGATGGCCCAGCCCCAATCCCGTGGACAATGCATTGTTAAGACCTGGGCGAAGATGGAGAAAGGGAGGAACGAGAAGAGGATGATGAGGATGAGGCATTTGTAGGAAGATTGATTAAGTTGACAAGTGATGGAAAGATATGAACAGAGGAACAGGCAAAACGTTTGAAAAAGTATGTGGAACTTTATGAGAAGTGGATGTTAGTCCCCATATGTTAAAAACAGCGGGATGTATAGGGGAACAGAGAAGAAAGTGGCAGAAGGAGTGGGGAAGGCAGTGAAAAGAGTGACCCTCCATAGGGCACATAAAGCACAGGAGAAGGGCGCGGCCAGAGTGATGCCTCTCCATAGAGTGTATGACCCTCCGGCCCCCGCGGGACCTAATGGGGTGGTGCCCAATAGAACTCATACAGTTCAACATGTCCCCTTCTCTAGTGCAGATGTTTGTAATTGGAAGAACCAAAACCCTTCATTTGAAGAAAACCCTGCCAAAATAATTAAGCTGTTTGAGGGAATTTTTAAAACATACAACCCCACTTTTTATGATGTGTAATATTTGATGGATGCCCTGCTAACTACAGAAGAGGCTAGGCGAATTCATGCTGAAGCCCGAGCACACATGAGAGCGCAGGGGGCAGGAGATCAAGCTGTTGCAACAGGATATCCTGAAACTACACCGAATTGGGATTATCAGATCATTGAAGGGCAAAATACCCTCACCACTTATCGCCAGAATGTCTTAAATGGCATGAGGAGGGCAGCCAGAAAACCCACCAACTTTGTGAAGGCCAGAGAAATAGTACCAGGAACAGAGGAGGCCCCTGGAGCCTACTTAAAGAGGCTGAAGGAAGCCTACCGCCAGTATATCCCTGTGGACCCAGATGAGGCTGCCAATGCCCCTATCATAAAAACTGCCTTTTGTAGCCCAGGCAGCGCCCGATATTTGCCGAAAAATCCAGATGGGCCACACCCTGAAATGGATGTTAGAAAATAGCCCAAACCACTTATAATCAGAGGGAAAAAGAGACCCAGAAGAAAAAAGGAGAAGTACCAGGCAGAGAAGTTGATGGCCCTGAAGACGGGAAGTCCACCGTTAGGAGAAGAAGAGGAGGGCAAGGCTGCTTAGGAAAGAGCAACAGCATGCCTTCAAGGATTTGAAAAAGGCATTGCAGCAAGCACCAGCGCTGGGCATCCCAAATCCTGAGAAGCCTTTCTCCCTGTTTGTGGATGAAGACCAGGGAACAGCAAAGGGAGTGCTATGCCAAAAATTGGGAAGCTGGCAGCAGCCCGTGGCATACCTATCTGAGCGCCTGACGCCTACAGAACAAGGTTTACCGCCATGCATGAGAGCAGTTGTGGCAGTAGCCACCCTACTGAACAAAGCAGACAAATTTACTTTTGGCCAAGACACTGTTTGTGTAACCCCGCATGCAGTCCCAGCTCTGCTTGACATGAAGGGTACCTATTTCCTCTCCCAAGCAACGATGAGAAAGTGCCAGATGCTATTGTTGCACCCGCGTTTGAAGTTCCAGGTTACCACAGCCCTCAACCCAGCTGCCCTATTACCGGTAGGAGTAGGTGAGGAGCCCACGCATGACTGCATTGAAGTAATGGATGAGGTGTACTCTAGCAGACCTGACCTTAAAGATGAAGCAGACCCCTAGTGGCCATCATGGTTTATGGATGGAAGCAGCTTCATTGAGGTTGGACACCGGAAAGCAGGCTATGCAGTGGTAGCCCTGGAAGACCAGGTGATCGAAGCAAAGTCACTCCTGCCTGGAACATCGGCCCAGCTGGCAGAGCTAACTGCGCTTACCAGAGCCCTGAGCCTGGCAAAGGGACAGAAGATAAACATTTATACAGATTCTAAGTATGCATTCCTGACTTTACATGCCCATGGAGCCTTATGGAAAGAAAGAGGTTTGCTTACCTCCAGAGGAAGCCAGGTGGCCCACCCACAAGCCTTGTTGAACCTTCTGGATGCTGTATGGGAGCCTGAAGCGGTAGCGGTTATCCATTGTTATGGACACACAACTGGACCAGGGGAAGTGGCCAGAGGAAATCGATTGGCAGACAAAGTGGCCAAAGAAGCAGCCCGGGAACTGGCCCCCGCCTTGGTTATTGGAGCCCTGGTCCCAGAAGAAATTTTAAGCACCACTGACAAGCCAGCTTATACCAAGCAGGAAAAGGACACTGCAGATGCCCAGGAGTTGACATTGTCCAAAGAAGGATGGTACCTTACCCCTGATGACAGGATATGGATTCCAGAGTCCTTTCTCGGCAGATTACTCAGAGATACCATGATTCAACCCACATAGGGCCAGATGCTACAACCAAGCAGCTGGAGAAGTGCTTCTATATAGCCCACCTCTACCAACTGGCAGCCCAGATTTCCAGGAAATGCCTGCTGTGTCAAAAGAATAATCCCAGAGCCAGACCACTGGCTCCCCCAGGGATTCAGCATAGTGGAACTGCACCTATGGAAGATCTTGTCGTGGACTTTACTGAATTACCCCGTTGTGGACTACACCGCTACCTGCTGGTGGCAGTGTGCACCTACACCGGAGGGCCGAAGCATGGCCAACAAAGACTGAAAAGGCATTTGAAGTAACCAGGTGCCTGCTTAGGGAAATCATCCCTCGCTATGGATTGCCAAGGTCCATAGGATCTGACAATGGACCAGCATTTGTTCATGCAGTCCTACAGGGACTGGCAAAAGCGCTCCAGATCAACTGAAAGTTGCATACAGCATACAGACCCCAGAATCAGCTATCCAAGCTGACACAGGAAATTGGGTCTAATTGGGTGACAATGTTACCTCTGGCATTACTCAGGGTCCGCAGTCTCCCGTCAAAGCGAACCCACCTGTCACCTTTTGAAATTCTGTTTGGAAGACCAGTTCCATATGTTAGAATGTTAACTCCATATGCTAGCCAAGATGTGCAATTGAATAACTATGTACAGTCACTCTCCCAAGTTTTCTTTTGTCTCAACAGGTGGACCCAGGCTCGCAACCCCTGTGTGTTGGCTGCATCAGTTCGAGCCAGGTGATGAAGTGTGGGTAAACGATTGGGCACGGACGCAGCTACAACCATGCTGGAACCTTATACCGTCCTGCTCTCCACACCCACCGCCGTGAAATTCGCCGGCATCACCCCTTGGGTCCACCACACCAGAGTGACCACTACAGATTGGACTGTGCAGTTAAATCCTGATTAACCCCTTCGGCTGACCATCTCCAGACCCTCCGCTGACGACCGCTCTGCTGATATCACACCGGAAACTGATATCTCTATGCACAGCTGGAGAATTGGATGGGAGGGGCGCCCGCGGGCAGCGCTCCCAACGTACCTGTTCTACGAACTCACCCACCTGAGAATATCCTACCACAATATAGGGACAGAGCGAGACTTACAATAATTTGGGAAGGGGACCACCCCATTGGGCATTTGACTCCTCACCAGGCTAGAGTTTTAGCAGCAGTCTATTCTTGTGGGTGTGTTGCTTTTTATTTCTCACCAAACCCCCCTCCAGGAGGTGCTTCTCTTTCTCCCACTCATCGAAGTACCATACACCCAGTGGGCCTTAGAGGTAGTTACACACATACCCTTGAGTGACTGACACGATACCCACCATGACTGAATATTGGTGGGAGGAACCATGGAGATATTGGGGATGGTGGGTAGGAGTGATATGTACCGGCCTGCTTGTTTGGATGCTCCTGTATTTTTGTTGGCATGAACGGTACCGTATTTGTGGGAGGAAACGTAATCCATCTATACCTTTGATGATTCTCCTTTTCTTTTTAGTTGGAGAGCCCACATGTGTATTGGCACAGGAAGGAAAAAGTCCCCCGACTTCCCTTGCCGACATTTCCCGTTTGATGACTGAGTGGGGTGCCCATAACCCCTAAAAAAGGTGGTTACAAATGGCTGAAATGGAGCATGTTGCTTCAACATTTCAGACCATGGCGAGGCTATCCGTGATCTGGCAGCAAGCATTGAAAAGGTGGCACATGTCCCTGTACAAACCTGGGAGGGCTGGGATATGTCTTGGTTGGATAGCATCTTCCCAGGTGGATGGATGGGGAAGATATTTACTATGGTGATAGGCCCAATAATGCTTCTATTGCTTTTCTGCTTTTGTATTCCCTGCTTGATGCAATGCTTGCAGAATATGATGGGAAAGATGATGTCTCGCATGATGGGACCTCACGTGACTGCTGTAATGAGAAACTATAAACCCCTACCCCAGAACGAATCTAAGTAATAGATTGTTCAAAAGAAGAGGAGGGAGTAAAGGGAGATGGGAAAGGTTTCTCTCAATATTTTCTGTGCCTTGTACTTTGTACCTAAGAAGAGTTGTTCACCATATTATCTGCACCTAAGTAAATTCCTAAGTAAATCTCTGAGCTAATCTTACTTCTGCAAATTTCGGCCAGACAGTTAGCAAAGACAGCAGTTATTTGCAAAGTCTAAATCAGACAGGTCAGGAGGCCGTTTCCTGTCTAACCAGCTATCTGAAACTGCTGATGTTAGCTACAGGTCAGAAGGTCGTTTCCTGCCTAGTCAGCTAGCAAGAAACTGCTGCTGTTAG
This sequence comes from Podarcis muralis, assembly GCF_964188315.1. Lineage (NCBI taxonomy): Eukaryota > Metazoa > Chordata > Lepidosauria > Squamata > Lacertidae > Podarcis > Podarcis muralis. The sequence continues at coordinate 34,347,419 of NC_135661.1, read as the reverse complement.
CAGTAACTAACCAGACCTACTAAATTTGGCGGGCAGGTCAAAAGTTCATTTCCTACCCAGCTGCTTAAAGAGGCCCCCTTTTCCTGCCTTATGCTTACTAATGCAAAGATGAAGACACGTGTACGAAGGAAAGGGGAGGAAATGCTTAGCTAGCAGAAAGACAGGAATGTTTAGCAAGCAATAAAATGTGTTTAGCAAGCAATATAGATGTGCTATGTAAGGGAATAATTTGAGAAGGTATGGGAGGGGGGAGAGTGTTCAGAAGAGTATAAGAAGTCTGTAGATGCGTATTTCTTTACAGCCAGTGTATTTTCAGGAGCTATCTAGCTGGCTGTCTCTGTGTACAGAATGTTTCTGTGGACAGATTTTAATAAACTTTTTCTCCAAAGAAGATTTTGCTTTCCTGGTACTTTTGTTCCCTCCAAGGTCCGGGGATGGCGTGGCTGATGGATCCCTAGGTAAATAAGGCTTCAAGAGCAGTGCCATTTACCTGCTTATTTACAAACAATTGTGCATCGCTGAGGAAGCAAGAGATTGTGTATACTAGTGGTTCCCCCCACACCAAAAAAGTTTGGGCCACCATGGTTGCGTAAGCTCATCCCCTAAGCTCATCCCCAGTGCACCTTACCCCACCCTATAAAAAGCACTACTCGGAATAGCAGTTTGCACAACTCACTAAGGAAGACAATAACGCGATAAAATTGAAAACAGTAACAAGTCTGGTAGTTATTTGCACCTCCATTCCCCCCTCCCGCTGCCCCCTTGCCTCTTAGCGCCCCACCCCCCCGTCATCCCCCTGCCAAGGGCAGCAGTACCACCCACTTTGGGAACCAATGGTGTATGCCAATACAGTGGAACCTCGGGTTGCGAACATGATCCGTGCGGGAGGCACATTCGCAACCCGCAGCGCTGCGTCTGTGCATGCGCGTGACGCGATTCAGTGCTTCTGCGCAAAGCACGATTGTCTATTCATTTCCTGGCTCAGTCCAAAGTGCTGGTGCTTACCTTTACAACAGGAAACTAGTGGCTGGGGAACTACAACATTGGGCCCAAACACAGCCCTTCAGGTCTCTCTACCTAGCCCTCACTCTTTCTCCCCAAGATGCCACACGTTTTGTTCGCACCACCAACTCCAGTTTGCCCCTGCCTTGAATGTTTTTGCTTGGATGCTAGGTGCCTTGGAATTCTGATAATTTTTCTTGCTTGCCTGAATGGAAGATAGAAAGGGGTGCGTCGAAACTAGCTTACTGTACAAAGCTAACGTTTACAACAATGGCTCTGTATCAGATTACAATAATAATAATAATGATGATTATGATGATAAATCAAAAGAATATCTTGGGGGAAGGGTGGATAATGAATTGTAATAAGAATAATAATAGAAAATGGGCCTTTTCTGCAGTGGCTGCATTTGTGGAATGCTCTTCCCGGGGAGGTTCAGCGGGCACCTTCATGATACACCTTTAGGTGCCAGGCAAAAACGTTACTCTTTAACCATGCCTTTGGCTGATTGATATCCAGTGCCCTTTTAAAATGTGTTAGGGAGAAGGAGTTCTTGGGTTGTTCTTGTTTTTATTATTTATTTTGTGGTTTTATGTTGTGGTTTTATGTTGTAACCGCCCGAGACCTGCAGGTGGTATTCAAATTTAATAAATAGTAGTAGGAAGACAGGAGTGCCTGGCGTGCTCTGGTCCATGGGATCACAAAGAGTCGGACACGGACTAAACGACTAAACAACAACAAAGTAGGGATAGAAATAAATACATAGATAAATAAAGATAACAAAGTAAATATATGGGAAATGGCGGACAGGGGTGGGGAAGAAACAGCTGTAGCATATTAGATTACTTTAAACTTAATCACCGCCACCATTCTCATCCACCCAAATAATACCGCCTGCTTCAAACAGGGCGCCAGATTGCGGCTCTCCCAAGAGTCACTTCGCCCACACTCAAAATGGCGGCCGGAGACATCGCGTATGGGCAGAGCGACGGAGCCCCGCTGCGCCCAGCCAGCCCTTAGCCATCACAGAGGAGTAACTGAAAAACACACACCGCCTCCTCCTTCCCCCCTCCCCCTCGCGCGCCACAGCTCTGTGTGTCGCGCCGGCGCCTCATGGTGACGTCGCCGTTGCATAGCGATGAGGCATTAGCGCTTCCGGGGTGTGGGGCAGGGCGGCGGGGGGAGTTTCCCCGATGGGGTTGTTGTCCTGACTCCCTCGCAAGGCCCGAAGCGATGGGAAGCGGCAGGGGCGGCCGCCGCCAGCAACGCTCACGCCGCCGCCTCCGCTCCTCCGACCGCTCCTCGCCGCTGTAATGGCGGCCTTCACTACGACCAGCAACGAAGCCGCTGCTGCCGCAGGCGCGCTGCCGCCGGAAGGTCTCGGAGCCGAGCCGGTGCTGGACGAGTTCACGGCGCCGGCGGAGAAGAGCGGCTCCCTGGAGCGGAGCCGCGCCAGCATCGAGCGCCTGTTCCGGGTCCGCCTGGCCATCCTGGGGTCGCTGAGCAGCGGCGGTTGGGCCGCTCTAGATCTCGGGCAGCAGCAAAGCGCCGCCGCCGGGCGCAGGATCTGGCTGAGCCTCCGAGGCCAGCGGGAGGACGTTCGGGCCGCCAAGGTATGTTGGGGGGGGGGATGTTAATCTCTTATTTGTTTTATTGCATTCATACTTTATCATCTCTCCAAAGCAGTTCAAGATAGTTTATCCATTGTTCGTTAGTTTGTTTATTTCCTTTACAGACCACCTTTTTCTACTCCCAAGGAGCTCAGTTGTTCTTCTCCCCCCCCCCCCTTCTAATCCCCATAGCAACAACCCCGGGAGGTAGGTTAGGTGAGAGGAAGTGACCGTGTCCCCAAGTCACCCAGTGAGCTTCATGGCCCAGTCGGGGGGGGTTGAATCCTGGTCTCTTCCAGGCTTCTGCCTGACACACCACTACACCTCTTGCTCTTTGTCCTCACCACAACCCTGTGAGGTTGTAGAAGCAGAGGACATCCAGTGCAGATGAATGTCGGAGGGTTCAGGGCAGATGAAATAAAGGGCTTCTTCTCTGAGCGCATAGTAGTAGGCATGCAAGGGAGGGTGTACGTGTATTTAAATTTTACATGAATATCCCACCTTTCCTCCAAGGAGCTAAAGGTGGCAAATACACTTTACTTCCTCTCCAATAATCCTGTGAGTTAGGTTGGGCTGAGAGTGAGTGACTCTTAGGAGGTCACTCCGCTCCTTAGGAGGTCACTTAGTGAGAGCTTCATAACTGAGTGGGAAAATTGGTCTTCTAGCTCTTAGTCCAACACTGCACCACAACAACTCTGGACGGTTTCTGTTTTAATAGGGCTGTGATATATTTGTGTATATAGGGAAATTATTTTGATTCAGTGGCAGAATATTTGCCTTCATGTAAAAACGCCCATCTTCAAACCCTTCCATCACAAAGCAGGGGTGGGAAAGACCTCCAACTGAAACCATGGTACTAAGAGTCAGTGTTGACAATACAGAACCAGATGGATGAATTATCTGACTCGGTATAAGGCAGCTTCCTGTATTTGTGTATTTGTATATAGCTGAGGTAGGGAGGCTGTAGCCTTGAAGATGTTGTTGCACTACAGCTCCCACAATCCCTGGCTGTTGTCCGTATTGACTAGGCTGATGGGAGTTGGGAGTCCAACAACGTATGGACAGTTACAGGCTCCCCTGTCCTTGGTATATTGTGTGTGAAATATGAGAGAGAGAAAGCCCAGGCCATTCTGGGTAAGATCAAATGTCTCTCTAGTCCAGTATTCCCCACCTTGTCTCTGAGAAGCCTACAAGCAGGACTTAGGACCTTCTGCGTGCAAAGCAGATGGTGTACCACTGAGCTACATTCCTTCTCCTTATAGATGAAGGCAGGAACCCTTTCCTGTTGTTGCTTCCCAGCAATTGATATTGTTATGGCACCATGTCTGTAAATGGTTCTCTTTTGAAAAAACGGATATGACAGCTTCCTCTCCTGGGGGCTTAAAATCTAAACTATACACAGGGAATGGAGGATAGGGAGGAATGAAGGCCGGGGAAGATTGGGATATTTCAACAGCATGTACTTTGGCTTAGTTACATTAAGGTATAGTATAGGGGGATGATCCAAAAGTTTCCTGGAAAAAAATAGAGACATTATGATATCTGAACCTGGAGGCTACACATAGCCATTTTGACTAGTAGTTGTTGATAGCCTTAGTGTGTGTGTGTGTGTGTGTGTGTGTGTGTGTGTGATGTAACACCTGTTATTATATCATAGCATTAAAGCAACCAAACAGCTCTGCTAACAAGTAGGTTATGATCCCAGTGCAGGCATAGGCAAACTCAGCCTTCCAGATGTTTTGGGACTACAACTCCTATCATCCCTGACCACTGGTCCTGTTAGCTAGGGATGATGGGAGTTGTAGTCCCAAAACATCTGGAGGACCAAGTGTGCCTATGCCTGTCCTAGTGGGATACTATCTTACACTGGTTTACAATATATGAAAGTAAGGTTTAACAAGCCAATTTTCATTGGGTCATTCATTTCCTTTCATATAGCACCCACATACACGTTCAGATCTGTCTGTCTGTGCACACACAAATAATAGAATTTAGTGTGTATGTATATATTACTCATTTTGAGTCCATGAGATAGGGTGGGGTGTAAATGAGTTTCCTTCTTCCTCATTCAAGTGTGTGTGTGTGCATACGTGCTTGCACATATAGACATGCGGAAAAGGGATTTATAGAACACCCTATCCTAAGTACCCGGGTGAGCTGTATATATTTTACACCTGACAAGAGAATGGTTTTTGCCCACCCTTACCATAAGGGCTCAAGGAGGTTAATAGCTTCAGGTACAATAGAACATGATTATAACTCAGTTGCCTTAAGGCCTTGAGATAGAGTATTTCTCTTGTGTACAATGTATGTCAACAAAATGCACATGCATCTTATTGTGTGTATCTAAAAATATAGGCAACAACTGTTTTATGTTTATCCAATATGCGTGGCGACGGGGTGGACTGATGCATACTCCGCTGACACGCAAGGGGGTCAGGAGCATGATCCCCACGCAAAACGAGGCTCTTTAGTCAAGGCGAACTATATGTATTTGAGTGTGTAGAAAATAAGCACAAGAGGGATATATTTGCTCTATAGCATGCCTTATTCTGAGGGCTCAGGGTGAGTTAGCGCCACTCCACAAGTGTGAGAAGCCTGCTGTTTCAGGATGAGCTGTTGCTATGTAAAATTTTGTAGTGGACAAAGGTCATGAATCTGCCTTGGCAGCATCCCATCAATTTTAACAATTTTTAAATGTCAACACTCAGTTGGCACCATGGTAACTTATCTCCTTTTCTGGGGTCCTCAACAGCATGATCTACAAATGCAGGTGGTGCTGCTGCCACCTGAACTAAAGCTTGCTGTAGTGGGAGTTGCTTTCAGAGGAACTGCCAAGCTTTCTCTATTGTAATCTTCAAAATCAGCAAAAGACTGTTTTCTTCTGCTAGACTTTTTGAGATGTATAAGGTTGCCCTCAACCAGGACTGTATCCCTCTGGGCATATGATGTGCTGATACTAGCAAGACTCTGCCCATCAATCTGGGGACTCAGTGTACGTTTCTTGATACCTGTTTGTACTTCTCAGTTACACAAATATTTGAGTATACTGTTTAGAGGGAGGAGGAAGAGATTTCTAAAAAAAAAAAAAATGCAGTGGAACAGGAGCCTGAGCTGGTGGCTGGCCAGCAAGTACTTAGGGTGCCAGTATCACAAAAAATAAGCATGTGGGTGACAGATGGAAGGAGAGAAACATGTGGCCTTGATGGTGCTGCCCTTCAGCAGTATTGTATAGTCATTTCTAGTTCCACAATTAACTGGCAAATCCTGGCCCATTATGAATTTCCAAAGACATGGGGCCAGCACTTGCCAATTAGTTGTAGAACCTTGTTAGTAGCAATTTGTGGGTTGTGGAAATGGTGCCAGCCCAATAAGAAAAGAGAGAACTGCCAACACACAGTGCCCAAAATGAAGGAGGCGAGGGAGACAGGAAAAGCTTTGGAGTGATTGCCAGTTGTTAGGTTGGAGGGGCTTGAAATTTGGGCCACCCATCGTTTTGCAAAATTGTTATTTATATGTTTTTATGCATGGGCTCCCGCAGCTTGCGGAGAGTTGCCTGCATGCTGAAGCCAGGGCGCGCTGAGCTCAGCGCGCCCAGACTTTGCGCAACTCTCCGCAAGGCGCGGGAGCCCGGCACTGGGCTCCCACGGCTTGCGGAGAGTTGCCTGTTCTGGGGTCGGGGGAAGCTCGGGCTTCCCCAGCCCCGCGCCTGGGGGGGAAATAAATTTTTTTTCCCCTTTATTCCCCCCCCCCCCCTCAAAAAAAACTAGGTGCGCCTTATGGGACGGTGCGTCCTATAGGCAAAAAATACGGTAAATTCCTTTCCCTTCATACAACTTATTCAAGTGTTTGGAACTAACATAATGGGGGGGGGGTTGCCTTAGGACTTTTAGCAGTGGGGGAAGTGTACATTTTCTGGGTAGGAAGTATACCTTCCACTCCTTCCTCTCCCCCCCCCCCCGCCAAAAAAACCCATTTGTGTTTGCCTTTGTGATCAGGTTTTGACAATTGTTAGACCCCTGGTTTGCCTAAGAGCCTAAGCATTTGGCATACAAAGCATTATAAAAATAGTTGCATGTACCCTGAAATGGGAATCTGTTTCCCTAAGCAGCAGTTTTCTCCACACACACACACACACACACCTCTACCACTCAGCATAGGCACAAAGCATAGACAAACATAGTCAGTAGTCAAGAACAGCAGGTGTCTAAGTCATCTGGAGGGCTCTAGGTTGCTAAAGGTTGTTTTGCACTGACTCCAGTGGCTTCCTGGGGTTTCAGGCAGGTGGTTGAACCTGGGCTTTCTGCATGCAAAATCACTGAACTACAATCCTTCTACCTACCAAAAATAAGGTGACATGAATATTTCTCCCCTTCCTTGTGTCAAGGGAGGATTAAAAAATACTTTTTGACATGTGTTTTATTGTTCACATGGAGGGACGGGGAGGCAGGTAGACTCCATAAGTTTGAATTTATAATCCTCAGGCCTGGCTACATAACTGTCCATTCTTAGTTTGGAAATACTTTTCCAGCCCTGGACCAAAGTATGAGAATTGCTTTGCTACCACAGTTAAGCAATTGTCTTTCAGTGTGAGCTATTGTTATGTCTCTAGATTGTGGGAAATAGGAAAGGTGATAAGCCCACAAAGTAATGACATGGCTAAACCACAAGTAAGTTTTACACAGGGTATATTTATAGTCACATGCAACTTCTTTCAAAACCCACAGAATGACACTTGCTTTACTCCTTAAAAATATTCAATGCGTCTGAGGCTTCTGCTGTTTTTGCCAATTACAGCCATACCTTGGAAGTCAAGCGGAATCCGTCTGGAAGTCCGTTCGACTTCCAAAACATTTGAAAACCAAAGTGCTGCTTCTGATTGGCTGCAGGAAGCTCCTGCAGCCAATCGGAAGCCATGGAAGCCCCATCAAACATTTGGCTTCCAAAAATAGTTTGCAAACCGAAGAGTTACTTCCGGGTTTGCAGTGTTCGGGAGCCAAAACATTCAAGAACTAAGCTGTTCAAAAACCAAGGTACAACTGTATATAAGTTTGCATTCAAACCCAGACTCATTCTAGATCAGATCTTCAGGAAGGGGCCCTTTCACACATTAAGGAGAGGCAAACACTGGAATGCCACAGAAATATACCTTAATGTGCTGATAAGCATAGCTGTGTAGTACAAATTTACAAGCAGTTTTTCATGTTTCACTTTACACGGTTAGTTTGTAAATCAACATAAATCTGTTACAGGAAATGGCCTTAAGACTGGATTGGGGAGAGATTCCCTACATGTTCAAAGGAATTTTTGCTCAGGTGTAAGTTGTTCTGTGGTAATATGGAAAATTCTAAAGAGTTAGGTTATTGGATGGTTTGTTTCAAAATATCTCTACCCTGCCTTTCTGATTTCAGCCCCCAAGGTTGAAGACAAAACACTTAGACAATAAAATCCTCATTAGCAATATTAAAACATAAAACTGATAACTAAATAGCACCATTAGAAGAGGTAACAATAAAATCAAATGCAATGGAAAATAAGTTGGTTTTAATTATGTTAACCCCACACTCAAGCTAATAAGGCACGCAGAACAGCATACATAATGTTTTGGATCACTAACCTTTTGAGACCCATGGGTACATTTGGCATTTTGAGCGACTGCTGTGATAGCTTCTCCCATCCCCACTCGAATGAATATATAAATTATTTGTGTTTCCATGGAGGTTGGGTAAAAGCTGGATCACTTGAATATGCATGATTTTATACAGGGCCCTCACCACCATCAAATTAAAACTCACATTAGTAGACTACACTGTAAAAAAACAACCCACAGATTCACTGCTCGCTAGCACCACAACAACATGGATCGTCGTGGTTTTTAGAGAAGATGACAACAAACCAATGGCAAACTAAAAAATGCATATATAAACACAGAGGTGACCTGTGGTTTGAGAGAACTACTTGTAAAATTATGAGGAAGCACCATGACAGAACTGAAAAGAACTGGATCTGTGACTTTTATGGTTCAGTTAATGAGATCTGTGATTTGGAGTGGAGTGAGGGGACTGTGAAAAAATGATGTAATTTCAATATCTGTTTTACTAGATCTGGATTCACACCCCCCCTTTCTCTCAGAGTCACATTTCTTTCCCTCCTGCACTACATTACTATTCTTGCACTCTCCCTTTTGAATCCAGCAAGCATTCCACTCCTCCCTGATTATTCCCTTTTCCCTTCAGCTCCTATTTCCCTCTTATCCTTTCAGCCACTCCCCTTTCTGCTCAGTTTCTCAGGTGCCTATCTGAGCCTTGAGAAGAACACAGAGCTAAAAGAGGAAGTGGCAAATAGTATTGCTTACCCTACTTCCTCTGGCACTTTTTTGTGCTTTGAAGGAAAGGCGCCTTGCCACCTCATCATAAAGAGGCTGGTGAATGCAGCAGGCACTGAGGTTTTGTGGGCACCAGGAAAGTACTCGAGGATGCATGGTACCCACAGGCACCATTTGGCAATCCCAACCTAAGGTCATTTAAGAGCAGTAAAACTTGTGTGTGGTATTTAAATAGCCCATCTGAAGAGGTGGAGGTGCTGACAGTTGCCTTGCTGGTGGCTCCTTCTTATGTTCACAGGGAAGTTGGTTGTAATGGTGTCTGTGACAGAAGGGAGATGGTGAAGCAGCAGCTGTGAAGATGGCCATGACAGTCTCCCTGACATACTTTGCTCACAGGGTGATTAGGTTTAGTTGGTACAGTTGAATATAGTTAGGGAGGTTATTTACAGGGTATTCTGAAAATGAGGTATTGTTGCAAAAAAAAAGGTCCTCTTTCTATCCATATTCACCAACCTAGTACCCAAAGGGAGAGGCACTAGAGTACTCAGACGAATTAAGTTTTAAGCCCAACAGATTCATGCAAGGATACTGTCCTTCAGATACCTCAGCCACTTAAAACTTTATACAGCCGTACCTTGGAAGTCGAACGGAAGCCGTTCCGGAAGTCCGTTCAATTTCCAAAATGTTTGAAAACCAAAGCGCAGTTGGAGAAACCCCATTGGACGTTCTGCTTCCAAAAGAACATTCGAAAACCAGAACAGTCACTTCTGGGTTTTGATCGTTCAGGAGCCAGAACGTTCAAGGAACTAGGCTGTTCAACTTCCAAGGTACGACTGTATGTTTAAAAAGCAGCTTTCTGAATTGCATCCAGAAATGAATTGGGGGCTTGTGAAAGATCCTGAAATGCCAGCATATCATGATCATCTGGCAAGACCTCATTTATGACCTCACCACAGCATTCTGAACCAAACAAAGTTTCTGAATAGACAGTCATCAAATACAGTTGTTTGTATGATGCATTGCAGTGACATACACATTTCTGTGTGCAAGTTACCTTACAGTAAAACACATATTTCTGGTTTCCCTTCTCAGTACTCTCTTGGATGTAGGCACAAGAACAGCAATGCAAAAGAGCACTTTTCTTTTTGCCTCAAGCAGTTGCCCAATTGTGGGTTTATTACTAAGAAATATACCATGCTATTTTTTTAAGGGATAAAACCAGAATGTTGCAATTGGTATTGTTTCCGTTGTTTATAAGTAACCTCTTCGAAGCTGTGAAAATTTGTGTTGGGGATATTAGTATGAGAAGTACAGGATGAGCCCTTTAAAAGATGCTCCGTGGATACGGAGTACAGTAGACGCTCAGGTTGCGAATGTGATCTGTGTGGAATGCACGTTCGCAACCCGCAGTGTGTGCAACCGCCAAAACCCGGAAGTAACGCGTTCCAGTACTTCCGGGTATCGGCAGTCCATAACCCCAAAAAATGCAACCTGAAGCGTTTGTAACCCAAGGTATGACTGTACACATGTTCCATGAAGCCTTTTTTAAAAGACTCACCCTGTACAACTCTGTCTGAATGCAATGCAATGCAATACAATAGTATATGCTCATGATTTGAATATATGCTGCTGGCCTTTATTTCTGGAGTTTATATTAAACTTTTTGTTCTCATAATCTGAAATACACTGTTATGTTGAAATGGTACTAGGGCATGCTTGTCTTCTTCTTCTTCTTCTTCTTCTTCTTCTTCTCTCTCTCTCTCTCTCTCTCTCTCTTCTCTCCCCTAGGACCCATAGTTGCAAAATAGGGATAGGTATGACAAGGAGAAAATTGCATATTTGGTAACGTGTCATTGGACTTCTTTGGGAGAGGGAGGGAGAATGATTCTTACATCGGCTTCTTCTAAACATGTTCATATTTTAGATTTAAGAATTCTGTAGAGGCTGAGGGCCTTAGCTCAGTGGCAGAGCGCATGTTTTGCCAGGTTCAGTCCCTGGCATCTCCTGATAGGACTGGAAAAGACTCCTATTGGAAACTATGGAGAGCCACAGTACTAGTGAGTTTTAAGTACTAACAGACAGGCCTATGGTTTGACTTGATATAAGGCAGCTTCCTATGCTTCTGTTGGGTAGGGTATGTGCTCTTGGAGATTGCATGTGCAAAGAAAGTTCGGTTCCTGAATGGAAATGCCCTTGGGTTTTTTGTTTGGTTTGTTTTAATAAGTCTCTTGCACCTTCCTCAATAAAGTGGTCACGACAGGACTGCTTTTTTAAGAAAGAGGAAAAGCTCTCTTAAAAAGTGGACATATACTGAGATCTTCCATGGAATACCTGTTTTCCACCTGTTTCAGGAAGACCAAAAAGGTCATGGGGATTTCTCAATGAGTAGTTCATATCTTGCAGGTTGTGTAATGTTCTAAAAGAGTAAGTGATTTCAGAGCTGAACAGCTCTAAATTGGGGGGATGAGATATATTCTTGAAGGATAAGGCTATCAGTAGCAATGTAAAATTTCCAAGAATTTTGAAGACATGATGGGAATTGGCTTTTCTCTTTTTTTTCCGGGGGCATGAAGCTTTGGGGGGAATGGGAAAATATGCAAAACTTTTCTTTTTCATCATACTTTACAAATGAAAAGTCACTTTGTTACTTTCAGAACTTAAAATGCATAACTTGGTTTGCCATAAAATTAACTTGTTTGTTAACCTAAGTATCGTTTATTCAGATGATAAATACATTCTTAGCCAATGCTAAGGGGGGACATGGTTTCAAATCTCTGCTCACCCAGGAAGCTCATTGGTTAGTCACTTTTTCTCTCAGCTTACCCTTGGTCGTGTGTTTTTGGGGGACTGGGGTTAGAACAAACTGTAGGAGTGGACCATGAGAAAATGTTATTAACAGAGATCTGTAATGATATACAAGCTTCCGTAAATAGAACTTGTCTCGTATTATCAGTCTTTCCATGCAGTGTGCAGCCTTGTACAGTTCCCAGAGTGTTCAAGGCCTCACAAGTTCCCAATGTGAACAGTGTGACCCAGATTCCTCTGCAGTGTGTTTTGGTGTCTCTGCAGGTGCTTTAGTGTGAGAAGGCACCAAGTTGCTGTGGTGCTTTAGTTCACTGTACCCTCCAGGGAGCTGGAGCACAGGTTTCAGAGAGTCTTGGGAAATAGTTCATGTTCCTCAGGCCCAGCAGTAGCTCCTGTGCAGAGCAAAAAGATGGGGAAATAACTGAACATTGTGCCAGTAACAAATTCTTATTCACAAGACCCCAGCTGGCTCATTGTGTAATGTTGCTGTTCTTAAATTGGTGGCAGAACTTGGCAGCGTCATTGCTGCTGTTGAGCAGTTTCTGCTCTTCTGGCCCTTTTCTATTTGCTGGTGGTGAATCAGGGTTGACCCAACATAAAGGCCCTTTTAAGGGTTCCAGTGTGGCCTAAGGCACCCCTGCATCATTTTGTAAAAATGTGTAAACTCATCCATCTTCAGGGCCAGGAAGCTGGTGCATAATAATAAGCAAGAGGGAAGGCCCTTGCAAGGCTGCCGTTGCATGTCACAGTCAGGAATTACATGTGTACTCATTGGGACCCTGAAATTCACTTGTTTGTGGGTGATTATAATTAGGTTTGGAGGAAGTGCATCCTTTGAGTTCAATCCTCATCTCTGACAGGCTTATTCTAACCAATGTGGTGAAGTTAACCTTAGAACAGGAGCTGTCAATCTTTTAGATCCAGGACACACTTCCAGTTTCTGAATTTCTGCTTGCCTACTTCATTTTTCTCCCTTTCTTATCTTTAAATAACAAATAAAATGGTGATGGTGCATACGTGTATATAACCAGGAGGTGACTGCCAGTGATTCCAGTATATTAGGTGACCCTTCAGATCCTTGATTGACAGATTTGCTTTGAGTGATGTTCATTTCAAGGAGTGAGGGAAGTGAATTGTGTTGCAAGTAGATATCTGAATTGAAAGATGCCAGTTTCTCTAATTTTTCTTTCCTTTTTGTTGTAGGAATATATTAAAGGAATTTGTGAACCTGAATTAGAAGAGAGGGAGCATTATCCCAAAGACATGCACTGTATTTTTGTAGGAGCCCAGAGCCTCTTCTTGAACTGCCTTATTCAGGGGACCTGTGCTGATATTACTGTTCTGGAAATAGGGACCCTGAACATTAAGGGTGGTGCTGAACCTGTTGTCATGGCCAGAAGCCACGTTCAACAGTTTGTGAGTCTCTTCAGAAACAACACAAGTCTGCTGAACAGCAGAGAGTCAGAAGTGAAAAAACAGTTCAAACAACTTGTTGAAGCCCATGCGGATAAATATACAATGGACTTGTTGATCTTACCAAGCTCACTGAAGAGAGAACTACTTAGCCTTGCACAGAGCGAAAGCCAGAAAGCAGAAGGTAAAAATGTAGACCCTGCCAATTTTGATGGGACTCCAGAACTTCTTCCCAATGAAATACAGAAACGGTCTGCAATGAACAATGACTGCAGAACAGGTCACGAGGAAGCAAGAAACAATGCAGGTACCCCAGTCACTGAGTTAGCAAAGCAAATGGACACTCTCTTCCCTGATGCTCCAGAAAGACATTTCTTACCTATAAATGGACTGAATTCCTTAGAGACATCTGCAAGCAAAGAGAGGCAGTCATGTAAAAGGAGGTCATCAGATGCTGAGGAAAGGCTACCAAAGAAACAGTTTTCTTTAGAAAACAATGTAGTAGTGGTTGATCTGGTCACTGATGAAAGCAGCGAGATGGATGGTCCGGGTTTGAACACTAAAGAAGGCGATGAGATAAGTGAGGAAATGGAATACAACATTTTGGTGAACTTCTTCAAAAGCATGGGCTACTCACAACAGATTGTGGAGAAGGTGATTGGAGACCTCGGACAGTTGGCTGAGCCTCTACTGCTTTTGGAAGAAATTGAAAGAGAGAGCAAAAAGGTCCCTGAAGAGAAAGACCAGGTTGATGACCCACATTGGACTGCTGGGACTTGGGCAGAGAAAGATAAAGGTAGCTCTAGCAGCAAAGGCCAGCAGGACCGAGGTCTGAAATTAAAGCAGCCAAAGAATGCAGAACAAAACATGACCTCTGCTCCACGAGCACAGTGCAAGGTTGAAGGCAAACCGCATATATCAAACAGTGAAAACCAGACTCCTCTTTCTGGAAGCCAAAATCCACAATACAAAGGCTGCAGTAAAGCAGTCTCAAACTATTATTATGAACAGTCTCGTATTTCCCAAACAAATGATATAGAAAGTGACGGTCATGTGAATGCTTGTGATAGTATGCAAAGGGTAGTGAAAGGCAGGAAACCGAAAGAGCCCGGCTTGGTAGCAAGGGGTGGCTCGGAGACTCCACACCCACCAGTTGAGAAAGAAACTATGGTTCTTCAGGCATGTCCAGACCCCTCATCTGCGAAGCATGATCAGCATGGACGATGTAATCCTTTGCAGCTTGGAGCCAGGCAGTTCCCACCCCCAAAAACAAATCATCTCCTAGAGCATCTGCAAATGACTGCCCCTTCCTCAGAAAGGAGAAAAGGAGGGTCATACAGTCATCATGCTGACCCTTCAGTCACTGGGATTCAGAGGTTTAAAGAATCTTTGAAAACACCATACAAGTTGGAATTGAAAAATGAGCCAGGGAGAGACCACTTAAAGTACATAGTAATAGATGGCAGCAATGTTGCAATTGCGTGAGTATTGATGACTGTTGGGTTTCAGTAGCATTTCAGAGTGAAACCAGATGTGGGAGGGGGGCCGAATTACGAAAAAGTGCATGTATTTAGAGCCAGGGTGGGGTGGGGAAGCAGATTTTACCAGGACTAGCATAGCTTTTCAATCAAGATCCTTTATTAGGCATAGCAAACCACACATTATCAAACAGACACCGTATATACAAATTGTGCAAAATACGAACGCATAGCTTTTCCTGGTGAGAGGTGTGGGAAATTTAGATCAGACTCTAGTCTCTCTCCTTTTGACATGTTGGACCATTTAAATGTTCTGTAGCAATGAATAATATCCAGATACCTAAAGTAAAGAAAACCTCTTGTTTTGTACGCCAATAGTTACATGAAGCTTGGCCAATGAGATGGCCAGACATGAATTTCTTAAATAGAAAAGCATTGGCAATATAACCAAAAGTTCCCTTAGCATGTTCCAGTCTGGAATATCCTGTTTGATTTCTGAGCAAGCCAGCTGTAGCACAGTCTTAAGAAATGCACTTCAGTTGTCACTCGTGCTTTCTTTATGGTGCTTGAGTTATGTGTCCTCGGCCAGTTCTTTACCCTGTTTTGGACTTGCCTCTTTTCACAACCATCATGTGTGGTTAAGCTTCACTGAGGAATATACCGCAGGTTCAAATCATCCCACTTGTGTGAATGAAAGCTACATAACGATTGAGATTGTTCCTTGTGCTTCATATATGTTAGCTTAATCATCCTTACAACAGCACTATAAGGAAGGTCATAATTTTATTAGTCACAGCTCAGGTGAGGGTGTGAGTAGGTTGCTGAGGCCACCCAGTAAGTTCACCTTTGAAACAAGATTTGCGCTGGGGACTTCCAAGCAAACAGCTTACATTCATTGTTGCTATGCTTCATGGGCTCTGTCATAGTTGTGATACGTGTTCATATTTCTGAAGCTTTCTGATTAACATGATTAAGTCACCATCTCTCAGCCTTACCTGCATGAAAATTTCCTTGTAGGAAGGGTGGAATCCAGTAGCAGGGTAAATATAAATGGTCAGACTATTTGTCTTTTTTGAAAAGTGTGAAGAGGAAGGGTTATCGGTAGCATTTTAGACATGGCTGTGAAAACCTGAAATCTTTGTGGCCAGCATTTTGGAGCTGGATTGCTTTTGTTTTTTTTTACATGTTACATTTATTTAAGGCACCATATGATAAGGGCTGTCTTACAATTGAGAGCCCTTCTCCACATTGCTGGCTTCAAGATTTTTTTGGGGGGGGGGGGGCTTTGAGCAAGACGCCTTCAGTTGCCAACTGTTAAACAAGACGAGGCAGAAAATCCCCCCCCCCCAGTGTTCCCACCTTTCTAGCTGTCCTGTGCAAAGTGAAGGTTGCTGTGTGAATGAAAGAGTGGGCACTCTTGGTCTTGGGGCTTGGCAGATACCCTCTGCTGCTCTTAGGGCTCTTTGACCTTGAATTGCTGAGTCTACTGTCATTCGCTTGCATTTCATGACCTTGAGTTCTAGTCTTACAGGAGAGAAAGAAAATACTGTCTCCACCTCAACACATGCCATCCTGTAGCAGCTTCTTTTGTTGTATGGAGCCTTCTTTCCTCTTACTTGTAGTATAGAGCCTACACAGGTGCTGGAGTAGACATGAACTAAAGGCATGAACTAAAACTAAGCACACCACCAAGCAATGCCAACAATAGTTCTATAATAATAAATCAAGATCATGTACACACTTGCCCCTCCCTCTTAAAACTAGGGTTGTTACCCAGTTAAAGACTTATTAATTAGATGGGTTTTAGTTGATTGGTGGATTCAACTTCTGTTAGCTAGTAAAAAAATAATAATTCTAAAACACAGTGCATGTATAGATGATGCAAGCACGTGTCATAGACACCACCTTAGAGCCATTCCATTTTGTTCAATGGAAATGTGGGAACGACTTCTTTTGTTTATGGTTGGCAGTTTTTATAAGTACAGTACTTGCGTTCAATAATATGTGGTTTTTTTTTAAAGAGTCTTGTAGCACCCTAAAGACTAGCAAATTGATGATGGCATAAGCTTCCATATTATCCTAGTTATATGAATGCACTCAGAAGCTGCTGCTTAACTAATTGGGACACATTCCTGGTCTAATTTAATCAGAATATTACAGCACTGACTTAAATCACTCGTAAGACCTAATTTCCTCTTCTACTGTATGCTGCTTTCTACAACTGACTTTAGAACAGGTTATTGCAGGACAGTTTTGTTTTGTTTGTAAATCATAGCAGTGGGGATTTGCTTACCTACCAAAACACAGAATGTAAATAATCTTTGGTTAACACTGGAGAGCCTCTTTTAGGTTCACTATAACAGTTGCTCCAAATTTGGACCCAAGCCATTGGCTATTGAAACAAATAGATGTTACACAACACCACACTTACTGTTGGGCAAACCTATTTCTTTTGATTGTGTTGGCACAAGGAAATGATGCAGCAGAATTATTATCATTTATTGTATTTATATCCCGCCCTTCCTCCCCAAGGAGCTCCTTTTTAACTGTAGGATCCGTGCATCATCTTTCAGTGAAATTACAGAGTTAAAATTAAAACTAAGCCATGCAGTAATTCCAAAATTAAGAACCTATGAGCATCTTAACAGAGATCAGATCTAGCTGCTAACTTGCAGCCCAAAAGCTTCCTGAGAGAAAGAGAGAGGTATTGACTACTCCAGAAAACCACAACAGACCTTTTCCATCCAGACTAACAGGCAGGTAATTTCAGAAGGAAGGTGTTACAAGAGTTCACTGTGACCTCACTAGATGTCAACCTCACCCCTGAAGGTAGTGGCCTTCAGGGTGGAACTACCCATTGCATGAATATATGTGTAACCAAAAAAACCCCGCCCTGATTGCTGAATTTCCTAGGGAAGGGAAATTTTGAGTAGAGAAATTCTGGGTGTACATCCTGAATCCTGCCCATACCTTCATCTCCAAATTGTTTTCCCAATGCAAGCTGCCTTTCCTCATTCCAGAGAACTTCCAGAGACTTCTTTCTTCATTCCAGGGATTCATTTGGAGAGAACCAAGCAAATGCTTGGAACACGAGACAGAGGAGAAATTAAGTACCCTATTCCCCAGTTGTTGTTGTTTTTCTTTTGCAAATCCCTCTCCCATTGAAAGAAAAACATATTCTGGGAATTTTCTTCCTCTCTGAGAAGAAATATAAATCATATTCTTCTAAATGAATTTTCAAGTGGCAAGAGCCCTTTTCAGGCATTCTGCATCCAAGTAGAAAAAATACACATTGGGGACTAGTGTGTTGGCTCTGCCTCCCCGTGGCTAGTCTGATTGCCCTTCACAAGGTGGAGGATGAAGTTCTGAAGTGGGGATTTCTGTAGCCTCTCATTGAGAAGAGTAGGCTTTACATTTCAGAAGATCACCCTCCACCTCATGGAAAGCACCTGGAACAGCAATGGGGGGGAGCAAAGCTATCACACTTGTCTCTGCTGCTCTGCTTTTGTGATGAAGATGATGCTGTGGATTTATCCTATTGTAGGGAAAGCAGTGGTTGGGCTTTTGTTACACGTATCATCTATTGTTAGGCCTTTGGATCAGGGCCTCTCTGGATGATCTCCACATTAGGAAGATGCCCATAGTATGCCTCAGGTGTGTAGTTAGAAACATACTGAGGAAGCTGGAGAGGGGAGGTATTGTAGAACAGATGAAACCTAAATACAGGTAGCCCAATATGTTTAAATCTGTATTAAATACCAATATAGACTAGAGTTTGTAAAAGGAAAAGAAAAAGAAGGAATCAATACTTGTCTGTTATTCCAAGGTCCCTGTAGTAATTGGCTAGAACAAATTTACTTGTTAGTGTGTAATTGGGTAGACTTTTGCCTCCATGTTTGACCAGAAAAGAGGTTGGAACCATAGGGCTGTATCTGAGGGCAGGGCCAGTGGCTTGGGTGGACATGTCCTTCTGCCCAGTCAATCAAACTGTCCACTGCCAATGATGTGGAGCTTCCCTTTCAGCCCACCAAAGAGGCAGATGAAAGTGCTGGTGGCAGCCAGTGGAAGTGTTTGGATGAAGGAAAGGCTGGTCTGGCCCAGGGTCTGTTGAATCTGATGACATTCACACTACCAGTGCATGGTGGCATCAGGCCTGATTGCTATGCCAGCTCCTGATTGTAGCAGCAATCATCCTTTTCTTATCCCCCTCTACGTCCCCTCCCCCCAGCTTGCTAAGGTAAAGGTAAAGGTAAAGGGACCCCTGACCATTAAGTCCAGTTGTGACCGACTCGGGGGTTGCGGCGCTCATCTCACTTTACTGGCCGAGGGAGCCGGCGTACAGCTTCCAGGTCATGTGGCCAGCATGACTAAGCCACTTCTGGCGAACCAGAGCAGCGCACGGAAACGCCGTTTACCTTCCCGCCAGAGCAGTACCTATTGATCTACTTGCACTTTGACGTGCTTTCGAACTGCTAGGTTGGCAGGAGCAGGGACCGAGCAATGGGAGCTCACCCCGTCGCAGGGATTTGAACCGCCAACCTTCTGATCGGCAAGTCCTAGGCTCTGTGGTTTAACCCACAGCGCCACCCGCATTTGCAGGGCTGCAAATGGGGCCATGGCCATGCCCCTCCACAAAACTCTGCCAGGTAGTGGCCATGGTTTGTATTGCAGGGACGAGACTCGCTGAAATTAGTTGACTTAAGTTCATCATGATTGAGTAGATTCATTGAGATCAATGGACAGAGTATACCCATAGTTGAAAGACGAGAATTCAGGCAAGGCCTGGGTTATCCCTGAAGGGCCAGGTTTCTCAGGGGTTACATCCATGGTGCTCTTCTTCATTCCCTACAAAGATAAGGCCATCTCCCTGAATTGTGCACAGGAGCATACTGATAGGTGTAAATTTGTCAGTGTGGTGTGGAATAGTTGATGGGATATTAACACCACCAAGTTCACTATCCAAAAAGCTAAAGGGCTAAGTTAGGGTAGTCAATATGAGGCTCTTCCAATGTTGTTGGATTCCAGCTCCCACAATCCTTGGCCATGCTGGCTGGGGCTGATGGGAGTTAGCCTGCTGGCCACTCTTGGACTAAATAAGGTAGCCTGTGTGCTCTCAGCACATGTTGCCAAGGCTGTAGTGCCTCACCATACTGCTTTTTAAGCTGAACAGGGGGAGCAATTTTCAGTTGTGATATTGCAGGGAGGGAGCAGTCTGTAATATGGGGGTGTGGAAAATGCACCATTGTGAAATCACTGGACTCCAGAATAAACTGCTATTACAAAGGGGGAGGGGGTGCATTAAAAATCCGCCGATGTGAACAATTTCTTAGTTCTTCAAAAAGCTCAGAAAATAGTGATGTAAAATGAAAGTCACAACTATGATTCATCTTAAATTCCAGTTTTTGCCCAGATTGGGACTAATGGGGAAGGGTATGCAAATAGTTGACACTGTGTAATAATTCTATGCATCATGTTTTAACTGTGAACTTATTAAAGGAAGTGTGTGGCCTTCATTGGGTATTTTGAGACTTTTGCAATGATCACTGAAGGGTGGATATCATGCAATGTGTAAACCAAGCAAAGTTATGGTGTGGTTTTGCCTCTGCCATTAACTCATGATTTATTTTTTCCAAAATTCTACATCTATATATAAAATAATAATAATAATAAATTCCTTCCAGTAGCACCTTAGAGACCAACTAAGTTTGTTATTGGTATGAGCTTTCGTGTGCATGCACACAAAAGCTCATACCAATAACAAACTTAGTTGGTCTCTAAGGTGCTACTGGAAGGAACTTTTTATTAATAATATTATTATTTTGTTTTGACTACAGCAGACCAACACGGCTACCTACCTCTAACTAGTATCTATATATAGTGAGGTGATTATTTGCACCCTCAATTTCTGCTTATTTATCCTTCTCCCATATGCACATAAGTAGAATAAACACCCATATCGTGGACCCCTCCTGTAACTCAGGATATTGTATAGAGAAGTCAGTGGCTGGTAGCCAAACAAATAGGATCTGTGACAAAACGTTGCCGTGTAGTGTCAGGGTGTCAGCATGCCATGCCATCTCCCTTATTTTCTCCTTTTCACCTCTCAACACAGAGTCCACATTCCATGTCCCCGATCATGCTTGGTTCTTGGTGGACTGTTCTTCAGATTCCTGCTTTAGAAATATAATAATAAAAACTTTATTTGGGTGTACTTCCACAGACCTTGGTGCTCCCCCAAGTCTGCTGAATCTCTTTGCAGGGAGTCATGCTATTTTGGCTACATATGGGCCCACACTTGTTGAATGAACTTGGTATTAATCCTTGAGATAATTATAGCTAGAAGTTACTTCCAGGTTAAAAGGGCCACTGATTATCACTTGCTGGGGAGCAACATTGCCTCATTCTCCTGTAGACTTCATGGGGCATCTGATTGGCCACTGCAGGTCCCGGAAAGCTGAACTAGATTGGACTTGAACTGCTCAAGCATTGCTTGCCCTTATGGTCTTTGAATGTGGAGGGGTAGGCTCCAGGCTGGTAAAGTATAGAAAATTCTGTTCCAAAAAGTCATGATTAAAATATTGTGTGCTGGTATGTCAGTCATGACCCTTCATCTAGTCCTCCTTGCCCGTCATACCTTGCCAATCCTCCAACCCACCTAGCATGAGTTGCAACTCCTGCTGAGAAGCAACAGGCAGCCTCGTCGGAGGACAGATATTTCTATTGCAACTCTGCATTGATTGGCTCATTTTGCTACATTCAGGACAGAGATGTGGTTAAATGCACCTTTGCAGTGGAATGTTGATTTGTAAGGGGTCAGGCCTGAAGTACTGTCTCTTCTAGAGTTTCTGAAAGCAGCCTCCTCTGTGGATTGATCATTTGGGCTCACATAATTTCTCCCATTGCACAAGTGTGTCCTGGTGCAGGGTTTGGAAATTATACCTGAGCAAATCTTCCAGGGTTTTTTCCCAAGGGGGAAAGAGGAAATAAAAGAAATAGGTGGTGGCAGGTGTTCTTCTTTGGGTTGTCTAGCAAGACAGTTCATAAATTGCTGCAAAGTGCACATGATAGCAACTCTGAAGCTTCAGTGCACTGTTTTCTTAGACTGCATCCACACTGGACATTTCCAGCACATGACTTTCCCCTATGAGATCAAGGAAGTGGGCATGTGCTTTTAATGGATGGAGTGTATGCAACCTTAGTTTGGTATAATGGCCTTCAGCCTTCCCAGTTCCAAAGCCCACATTTAGTACATCATGGGGCCTGTTTTGCTGTTTCTTTCTCTATATCTTGACCTGGCCTTGGGCAAGCTTCTCTTTCTCTCACCTAATCTGCCCCTTGTTGCGTGCTGAGCCTCGAGATTGTAACTAGCTTTGAAGCATATCAGGAAGGAAGTCTAAATAAACAGAACTACCAAGAGTGAAGCACGTACAGCTGGTTTATTTTGTTCCTCCCAGTTACTAAGCTTGCAGTCCCTCTTCTGTTGCAAGGACATGAGTGTGCAATAAACATTTTAACGAAGAGTTATTACAACCCTCTTAGAGATCTTGAAATGTTGTGATTGACTGTAAGGCTAAAACTACAAGATAATAGTCACGTGGGGGTTTTTTTCCTTGTAAAACTCCCTTTTTAAAAAACAACTGCTGCTCAGGCTGCAATCTCTAATGCAAGGTTGGTGTGTGTAGGGGGTGGTTTTGGACAGTTTTCCACCTCCAGAGCAACTTCTCTGGCTGCTGTTTGGCCCCATGGGAGGGAGAATGTTTTCTCTATGGGGTCAGAAGGGGTTGCTGTTGCAAGTAAGTTGTTCAGTTTTGGTGTGCCACAAGGAAAGTAAATAAGATGGTGGGAATGAGACACCAATGGGCCTGTGGGAACCCTGCTTTAAAAACCTTGAAGTAAGACAATACAAGAGAAAACAACTCTGTTTTTATGTAGCACTGAGCGGCATAACATAGTATTAGCTTTGCCAAGGGAGTTCCTGCACAAACATGACTGGTTACATAAGCCTAAATGTTTCTCTGTCACAGGTTAGCGGCAGCAGGACAAACAAGGGAGGAGAAAAATTATTAAGGGGCAAGACAAGTAGAAAAGGGGGCAGTTTTCCATGGCTCTTTTGAGCTTTCCCATGTAGCTGCTGCAGCAGGGAGCCTTTTCTACTCATAGGGGTTTCTTGCGTGATCAAGGACTTTGGAAGATGGTTGTCCTTAATTGCATGGGAAGCCTTCATGACTGAACATGGAGAAGCAAGATGTGGTGCCCGGGGGAGGGGCAGTCCTACAGAATTTTTCTACTTATGTTTCCCAACTGACTTCGATATAAATGACTTTGATATAACGTCCTTCCAGCATCCAAATTCTATAGACCTTTAGATTGGCTAACCCCCCGCCTCCAATAAATAAATCAGCGAGGAGTACCATTGGTGGACTGCATCATTTGACTTGTACAAACAGTTCACTTCTTATCTTTACATGCTTTTTCATCTTGTATGTTTAGCTGTTGATTTCTTGTAAAGCAGACTCTGATGATTAGCAAACATTACTCTGCTCCTTTCTTTCCTTTCTGCAGCCATGGTCTACAGAAGATCTTCTCATG
Source organism: Podarcis muralis (assembly GCF_964188315.1). NCBI lineage: Eukaryota > Metazoa > Chordata > Lepidosauria > Squamata > Lacertidae > Podarcis > Podarcis muralis. The sequence goes on along the minus strand of NC_135661.1, from coordinate 34,324,197 downwards.
TCGGGGAATTGCAATTGCTGTTGATCACTTTTGGAAACGTGGCCACAGAAAGATCACTGTGTTTGTCCCACAGTGGCGAACAAGGAGAGATTCTAACATCACAGGTAAAAGATCTAATGGGATTGTGCTTGCTTTGGAGTTTCACAGTTCCCATCTCCTGTGTTCAATTTTTATTTACAAAATGACACTACTGGAAGTAAGCTGGTACCTAGTAAACAATTTGGATTTGTTTAATTTTATATATAAAATGGCACATCTTCCTAACATTCTGTCCTGTATGAGCATGTCCAAGAAACTGGATTCTGGGGAGGTTGTACAAATGAGTGAATGGGGCTATACCATTTTAGTAAGGAGCTCCAAGGGCTTGCTGTTCTTTCAGCCTCTTTTCCTCCCTCCCTCCCTCCCTTCCTTCCCTTCCTTCCCTTTTCTTTCTTTCTCTCTCTCTCTCTCTCCCCCCCTCTCCCCCCCTCCCCTCCCCCCCATCCCCAGCTCAGGGATAACAAAACAGACCTTTGTAAAAGTTAGTATAATGGGCACTCTTTGAATGCTCTGCACAAAACATCTGTTCTTTCTAAACTCAGTTCTTTTCAATGTGTTCTTTTTTATTTTCGTTTTAATAGAACAGCATTTCTTAACCCAGCTCCAGGATGTTGGTATTTTGGCGCTCACCCCTGCAAGGGTTGTATTTGGAGCCAGGATTGCATCTCATGATGACAGGTAAAAAGACTTTGTGTACCTAATGGACAGTTATGCGACTCCTAGTTCTTCTCAAGAGGAGCCATTTATTGAGTTGGGAAATGGGATACGCATCTGTTTTGTCCTGTTAACATTATTCTGTGTTGCTTTTAAGATAGCATACCTTTGTGAGATGTGTTCCACTTAATTTAAGTCTCCAGGTTCTAAATGTGAATGTATGAAGAAGCTATTCTAGGGACTTCTTCATACTAAGAGTGGGCTCTGCCACTGAGCTGTGGTCCCTTCTTCAATCCACTTGACCATCTCACAGTTTTGTTACCTCTTTTTCCTGCATATGCAGACCAAGCTGAAGTGTTGAACAGCCACACGTCATTCATGCACATCTGATTCAGCTCACCGTCAAGGAAAACTGTGTAGTGTAGACTTGCCCTGTTGTTCTGCAGACTGAGTACTGTCCCTGTGTGTGTCCAGTTCTAAGTTGGTACAAAATGTTGCTGAGCACCCTCTTTATTTTATTTGTTTAATGTTTGAGTTATTTCATACATTTGCATTATTTAGAAACCTTTTCTGGAACACATTCATTGTTATCTTGCCTTAATTTAAGAATTAATAACCAATTTAATTATAAACCTATAGCCCAAGTTTCCTAATGGATGTAATGCCTGGAACAGGATCCAAAGACCTACTTTGCATATCGTTTAGTCCCAAGCCTTCTGTGAAACAACAGATGTGTGGTTTTTTTGTATGCTGGCCAGCTCAGATTTAGGCATCCCCAGAACAATATATGATCTGCAGCACTATAATAATAATAATAGCAGTCGTAATAATATCATCATCCTCATTTCCCATCCAGGCCCTGACATACCCAGACCTGTTTAGCTTTAGTAAGGTGGCCAAATCATCAGCACCTAGGAAGCACAGCAGCTGCTTTCCTGTGCGACTTCCAGCGGGTCACAAAACCAGGATTACTCGATCCACAGTAGCACATGGCTGCTTTGTTGCCCAGAAACTTATTCAGTGCAAGGATGCTGATTCTCCCAACAAATGTTGTTGTAGGTTTTTGCTACATCTCGCTGAAAAGACTGGAGGAGTTATTGTCACCAATGATAATCTCAGAGAATTTGTGGATGAGTCCACATCCTGGAGGGAGATTATTCAAAAGAGGTAATGTGTTAATTTTGTTCAGTTACAAACATGTGCAGTGGGCAGGTAGACAAGTGATCGGTTACAATATTTAGTGGGGGGGGGTGGACTGATAAAAGTTGTTTTGGCTTAATCACTTGATTTAGATAGTCTTATTGATTTTGCCAGAGATGGGGAACCTTGTAGCCCTATAGTTGTTCTTGGGCTCCAGACTTCTAACACCCATTATCCTCAGCAAGCGTGGTCAGGGGTGATGGGAGTTGTAGTGTGGCCACACCCTGAGAACTACAGGTTCCCTGCTCCCGTTTTATGTTGAGGTGATTGGTGTTCCCTATCCGATTCTGCATCTTTCTTTCTCAGGTTTGTTTTTGGATTTGGGGCACAGGGCAATTGAATTGCCAATCAGCTCTCTACCAGGGCTGGAACATGAATTCCCTGATGGCAAAATCCCATCAGCACACATTCACCAGCTTTATAACCTGAGAAAGCTCATACTTAGTGAGCCACTTCCGGATAGAGCAGAGGGAAGCTTGGCCATCATGTGTCCCCAGCATCTCACAGGCAAACTCCTGAAATTACTCTGTTGAGACTTCTTGTGGATTTTTAGATTCTGAGACTGTGAATGGCACCATTACCATACATCTTTGCAATACAATGTGGAACAAGTGATTGGGAAAGGACCCAATTCAACAAAACAGTGTTTGAACTGAAGCTCTCCTAGGATTAGAACTGCAGTGGATTTCTGCAAGGCTGGATTCTGCCCGCTGAATTTGTGCTGCCCACAAGCATTGAAGTTCAGTAATAAAGTGCACATGTTGTATGAAGAACGTCCCAGGCTCAATCCCCTGTGTCTCTTTACAGTTAAAAGGATCTTTGATACTATAGCTGGGGAAGACCTCTGCTCAAGATCCTGGATAATTGCTGCAAGTTAGAGTATTGCAGCCTTCCCCAACTTGGTGCCCTCCAGATGTTGTTAGGCTACAGCTCCCATCATCCTTATTAGCCATAGTGGCTAGGGCTTGTGTGCTTGGATTCCGGTTGTCTGGAGAGCATCAGATTAGGGAAGGGTAAAGAATGGAGGACTAATTAAACCTATGGTCTCATCAGGTTTAGGACTGTTTCATGATTTGATAGTGTCCTGCCAGAGAGCCCTCCCCCCCAAAGAACACCAGCTGTATGTTTGTATAGTGTATGAATGTTGAGATTACTTCTGTCTATAAATCTGAATGTTGCTTTCCTTCCTGCTACTTTTCCTCACTGCCTGTTTTGGTGTTGCAGGCTGCTGCCGTACACTTTCGTTGGAGACTTCTTCATGGTTCCCGATGATCCTCTGGGACGAAATGGACCAGGAATAGAACGTTTCCTTCAGGAGGAAACCCGTTTCAGGTAGAGTACCCTGTGGGGCTTAAGGGGGAAACAGATGCCACCACTGAAGCAAAGCCCTTCATGTGACTTGAGAAGGTCATAAGATGTAAATCACACCACATAAGACCTTAAATAGGAAGAAGCAGTGGTTTTGCAGGAGGAATTGCTTGTCGTCAGTTACCACAGCTATCTCTGTGTGGTGATGCCAAGTACGTTTGTATAACATTGGATTGTAACACCGAGAAAAGGAAGGCAAGTGTTCTGGTAACATCCTTTGATGTTAGATTGTGGTGGGTCACATGACGACATTGGACACACTGCAGTTGGAGCTGTGATGCACTTTCATGAGTAGCTGGTCTGCTGCATCAGCTGTTAGAAGATCTGCTGCTTGGTTGCGGTGGGCACATGGAAAGTGCTTTGTTACCTGTGTCCGGTCTGCATCTGGGAGGGGCTCAGTTCTTTGTCCTTTATCATGTAAAGCTTTATTGTGTTTAAAAGTCAGGTAAAAATGACTTGCATAAAATGTTGAATACATAAGCAAAGCAAGGTCTAATCTGAACTGCTGTTTCTATGCTATGGCACTTCAAGGTTAGAAAGTTCTGTAATTGTATTGGTGACTTGTAAAAGTCCATCAAATGCAGATGAATATTTTATTATGATTAAATGTGTGCATCTTCCCTTATCACCAGCCATATCAAGATGATGATGATGATGATGATGATTATTATTATTATTATTATTTTAAATGACAAATGTGGAAAGAGACAACTTGAAATGTCAAATCAGTGTTTCTTTCTACTGAAAGCAAAATAAATTACTGTGTCATCCAGAGTTCTTTAACAAATTTAAACCTTAAATCAGGCTTCCTCAACCTCGGCCCTCC